>NC_065578.1:160337518-160648471 GCF_024542745.1 Macaca thibetana thibetana
ACTGGGCGGGGTGGCCAATCATTTGATAAACCAAACACTAATTAACCCTCCCAAAAGGAAAGGCGCTAATTTGTTACACTAAGGTATTTGGAAGTAAAACATCTCAGCTAAGGAAAAGTTTGGAAAAAGGGAAAAGTATGTGAATGCTGTTTAGCATGGAACAATATGAAACCATCACTGGAAAAAATAATGCACAAGTAACATCTCAGTACTGCTCAGAATGCTGCAGTGATCGCATCACTCCTCTGCTCAAAACCCCTCGATGGTTTGAAATTATATGCCAGGGAAATTATATGCAAACTCTCCAGCCTAGGATTGAAGGCCCCACGCCTCCTTTTCACCTCCACCCCACAGGCCCCCCTCAGTCTGCTTTGGCCAGCCCGGACCCCTTGCTCTTGCAGGAATCTGAGTCACCTGGACCTTAGCAGTTGCTTCGGTCAAAAGGGAAGTAAACGTCAACTACTGGCGCCTGCAGTGTCCTTTCCCATGCCTGTCTGCCCATGCTATCCACCCCAGCCGCATTTTGTCCCGCTCTGGAAGCTCCCAGCCGTCGGTTCTCATCACAGCATTTTTCCCTCTCTAGTGGTTTTTGAAGTTAAGTATGCACCCTCCTCCAAGGCCGACACATTTTTCGAATCAGGTCCGCGGCGTCACTGGTGTAAAGTCCTAAAACCAAAACAGAACGAAACTGTTTCCCCAAAGATTCCACCTCTTAGAACCAGCCCTCACCCCAACAGAGCAGAGGGTTATGCTAGCCGGGAGGACGCGGACGCCCGAGACCCTGCCTCCCTTTGGCTGTACAAACTGCCCAATGACCGTCTGCGGCGGGGATGTTTCCTAAGCGGCCGGCCAATAGCGGAGAGAGGGGCGGGCCTCGGTGGGGGCCTGGCCCAGTGAGAGTCGCGTGGGGGACGACCTCTGTCTAGCTGCGACCCAATGGGAGCCCCCGCTGGGAGGCACAACCGGCGGCCCTCCGGGGATTTATAAGGCCCGCCAGCAACCGCGCGTTGGGATTCGTAGTGTTGTTGAAGACCGGAGGAGTGTCTGCAGTCAGCGACTCTCCACCAACTTCAACTACTGGATCAACCATGGTGGTGAGGGATGCTGTGCGGGGTAGGGTGCTGCACGATGGCGAGGATGCCAGGGGCGCTCGGGGGGTCGGTGGGAAGGTCCCGCAGCGCAGAAAGGAAGGGCGCCCCGGCAGTCCAGGGTGTGGGGTGGGCTGCGCGGGGATGCCAGGGGCGTTTGGACGTTCAGGGCGAAAATGGGCTCTGCAGAAAGCACTGGGACGCCCGAGGAGTCCCGGCACAACTTTTCTACCCTACTTCCCCTGCGGGAGGCGGTGCGAGCTAGAAACGTTCTGAGCGCTCCACAAGCGCTGCAGGACTAGGGAGGCTGGCGAGCAGTAAAGCGCGGGCGAGAACGTGGTGGGGTCGCCTGTGCGCTGCGCGCAAGGTCGGGCAGCAGAGTGCTCTGCGGCGGAGCGCGCTCAGGAGCCTGGAGGGGATCTAGGACCTGCCCCATATTTCTCCCGCTGCGGTCCTGGACAAAGAAGTGCCCGCCTGTAGCTGCGGTCCCCGCCTCCCTCTGAGATCATACTCCCGCACAGGAGGCAGGGCCCAGGATGATTGGGAAGCTCTAACAGGTTTCTCCAGTTCAGAACCTGTTTCCCTGAATGTCTTTGTCCTGGACGCCCGACTCTTGCCAGAGGTAGAGGTCCTCGACCTTTGGTCCCATACTTGACTAGGGATTCCTGTAAGCTCTTGGGGCCTAGAAAACAGTGTTCTTGAGTTTTCTCCTGTTTGCTACCCAAGGACTTAAGGTCCCTCTGTTAAAACTGAGAACTTAACTGGCCGGGCGCGGTGGCTCACGCCTGTAATTCCAGCACTTTGGAAGGCCGAGGCGGGCGGATCAATCCTGACCAACATGGAGAAACCCGTCTCTACTAAAAATACAAAATTAGCCGGCCGTAGTGGCGCATGCCTGTAATCCCAGCTACTCAAGAGGCTGAGGCAGAAGAATCTCTTGAACCCAGGAGGCTGAGGTTACGGTGAGCGGAAATCGCGCCATTGCACTCTAGCCTGGGCAACAAGAGTGAAACTCCGTCTCAAAAAAATCAAAACAAAACGCCGGGCGCGGTGGCTCACGCCGATAGTCCCAGCACTTTGGGAGGCCGAGGCGGGCGGATCACAAGGTGAGGAGATCGAGACCATCCTGGCTAACACGGTGAAACCCCATCTCTACTAAAAAATACAAAAAATTAGCCGGGCGTGGTGACGGGCGCCTGTAGTCCCAGCTACTCAGGAGGCTGAGGCAGGAGAATCGCTTGAACCCGGGAGGCGGAGCTTGCAAGTGAGCTGAGATCTCGCCACTGCACTCCAGGCTGGGAGACAGCGAGAATCCGTCTCAAACAAACAAACAACAACAACAACAAAAAACCCTAAGAACTTGAGGTGGGTACACAGAGGTCCCTGTGCACCCCAGAAACCTCTTGATCACTGCCTCTGCTCTGAGCCCCCTTAAAGGCTCTGAGGCTGTCTTGGAGGGTAGTTCCTAAGACTGTTAAACTGTTGCCTACTGTCATCCTAGAAGATCGCTTCAGTATCTGGGAGGTGCGCAGCCCTTTTAAATTGATCCCCCTAGACTGTGGGTTGGGGTGAAGGACCAGAAGATGGGAGGGAGGGTTTATCCATCATAGGAGTTACCTGAGTGAAAAGAGTCGAAAGGTGGGGTGTGTCTTTTGGTCTCCGCTGTGATGCTTAATTAAGGAGTACTTGCATGAATTCGCTTGCTTGTACTGCAGTTGGCAGGGACAGGTGTCTAGGATAGGTGCCTGTCCCCCAAAAAGGGGAGTTTGTGGGTGAGCTTTCAGAAGGCTAGCTCTAACTGCAAGGCTGCTTCCTCAGTTGATCCACAGGTCTGAACTTAGTCTTCTGCCCTTTTGGGATGCTGAGGAGATAGTCACTGCCCATGGGAGACCTCCTTTTCTAGGCCCCGGTGCTTGAGTCTAGAACCTCTTGGTGGGCCTGTCTTGGAATACAGGACTCTGAGCTTTCCCAAGCCACCCCAAACAGCAAGGAGGACACTGTGCAGTGAGATTTGGCTGTTTGGTTTTGGCTTTCTCTAGTTCCTGCCCCAGAAACCTAGGCATAACCACCTCAAGCTCTGAGTGAATGAAGGAACATGAGGGCCTGGAGGTGGTTTGGCTTAAAGTATGGGAAGGCCTGGAAAGAGAACTGGGTCTTCTGGATTTGGGTTCTTTGGTTTGATTTTTTTTTTTTTTTGAGATGGAGTCTTTCTCTGTCGCCTAGGCTGTAGTGCAGTGTTGTGATCTCAGCTCCTTGCAACCTCTGCCTCCTGGGTTCACGTGATTCTCCTGTCTCAGCCTCCCAAGTAGCTGGGACTACAGGCGCCCACCACCACGTCCGGCTAATTTTGTATTTTTAGTAGAGACGGGGTTTCACCATGTTGGGCAGGATGATCTCGAACTCCTGACCTCAGGTGATCTGCCTGCTTCGGCCTCCCAGAGTGCTGGGATTATATTATAAGTAGGTGTGAGCCACTGCACCCGGCCAGTCGTCTGAACTTTGGACTAGGTAACACTAAGTTTCAGCCTTTAGGGAGGAAAGACGAGGGATGTTCCCAGAGAAGGCTTTTCAGGTCCCCACCTTTCGCTCTGCACCACTCAGGGCTCACCCTCGCGGTGTGAGTGCATCTCCATCCATGTGGGCCAGGCCGGAGTGCAGATGGGCAATGCCTGCTGGGAGCTATACTGCCTGGAGCACGACACCCAGCGCAGTGGCACCATGCTCAGCCACAAGGCCCTGGGGAGCAGCGATGACTCCTTCAACACCTTCTTCAGGGAGACCCAGCCTGGCAAGCATGCGTCCTGGGCTGTCTGTGGACCTGGAACCTGCTGTCATAGGTGAGTGGATGGAGGAGTAGGGGCCCCTTCCCCTAGGCCATAGTTTTTGCTAGTGCCAATGTCTGTTTAAGGGGAAAACACTTGAGATGCAAGCAGTCCCCTGCCATGAACGGCACTGAAGTCTGAAGTCTATTGCTTTTGTCTAGACTATGTCCTCAGAGGGGGTCCTGGAGGCTTCCTGTATTGAGAGGAAGATCATTAGCACAGCTCTGCCAGGAAACTGCCAGATAGGAGTCAGGGATCAGGCCTAGAATGCAGACTGCAGAAAGGAGCAGATGTAAAAGCAGAAATTTAAAACTTGCTTTTCAGTGTCCTCAGACTCTTGAGGGCAGCCTGTTACGTAAGAAGCAGGGAGCCGAGAACATTCATAATGGCCCCCTGCTCGGCCTTAACTGAAATAGGCCCCCACGTAGGATGTGGGCCTGTGTGAACTTGGCTGTTGCTGGCTTCCGGGGGCTTTCCTGCTTCCTCCGTTCTGCATCTGGATCTCCTCAGTTTCCTAATCATGACAATTCTACCCCTCCTGCGTTTTTTTAAAGCTGTTATTTTAGATGTTAAATGGTGGACTGGGTTTCTTCATTAGTCTGTATTCTTTTTTTTTTTTCTCTCTTTCTGTGGTGAAAATTTACATTGGGCTGTATTCTTACCCCATTCAAAAGTGAAGTGAGATTCTCCTTAACACCACTCTGATTCCTCACCCAGCACAATGAAGTGGCTGTGATCAGAGGGAAGGGACCACTGAAGGTGCCACCTGCTCTCCCCGTCTTAGGCCCAGGCAGGACCCAGCCTTAGAAGTGGGTCTCTGGTTGGGAGGCTGAGGCAGGAGAATTGCTTGAACCCGGGAGAAGGAGGTTGTGGTGAGCCAAGATCGTGCAATTGCATCCAGCCTGGGCAACAAGAGCGAGACTCTGTCTCAAAAAAAAAAAAAGAAAAGAAAAGAAAAGAAAAAGAAGTGGGCCTCTGGGACGCCGTGTATCATCACTCTGTTGGGCAGTTGTACCTGGGGAGGCTTAGCAGCAAAGGTTCTGGTGTCTGGCGTTCCCTTGGGGATGAACCAGCTTGTTTTACCTTTGTTCTTTCTTCCCCTCAGGATGGGGTAAGAACTGACATTTATAGGCAGCTCTTCCACCCTGGGCAGCTGGTATCTGGCGTAGAAGATGCTGCCAACAACTATGCCTGTGGCCACTACACTGCGGGGAAGGAGACCATCGATTTGGTGCTGGAGCGAATCGGAAAACTGGCGAGCAGGCCTCCGGCACCTACAGGAGGTCATTGCATCCTTAACCCTCTTCCTGGCTGGGAGGCAACCACAGCGTGGGCTGGCACCTGACATCATTCCTCTGGCCTCTCAGTCCATTCACTCTCTCCTAAGAGGATACATGTTTTCTGTCCTGGGTGCAGTTCTAGAGTTGGAAGCCTGAATAACCTACTCTGCCTTGAGTTTGTGGACTCAAGCTTCTGCCCTGGTGGTTCCTCACTTTGCCAGGTCTGTCTGATCCAAACCTTCTTTGACCTTTGATCTATCTCTACAGCAGCTCAGCTTGCCGTTCTTAGACTCCTACGCAGATCTGTCCAGGTGGGAGGGGCTCCTGTTTAGCGCTCAACCATTTCTCCAGTTCACCCTTCCCCTATCTGAGGCACTGAGAACTACGAGTGAGGCTACCTGTGAGCCAGGACTTTGGCGCTGTTGCTGTAGAGGGATTGCCTAGACTACTCTCTGCTGCTCAGTAGAGACTGAGGACTTGGAAGTGACCTGATTCTGTGCTCCCTTCCTCAAGAATGAAAATAAAATACCTCCTAGGGGCCGGGCGTGGTGGCACACGCCTGTAATCCCAGCACTTTGGGAGGCTGAGTCGGGCAGATCACGAGTTCAGGAGATCAAGACCATCCTAGCTAACACGGTGAAACCCCGTCTCTACTAAAAATACAAAAAATTAGCTGGATGCGGTGGCAGGTGCCTGTGGTCCCAGCTAGTCGGGAGGCTGAGGCAGGAGAATGGCGTGAACCCAGGAGGCGGAGCTTGCAGTGAGCCGAGATGGCGCCACTGCACTCCAGCCTGGGCGACAGAGCGAGACTCCGTCTCAAAAACAAAAACAAAAACAAAACAAAACCTCCTAGCGTTAGACTTCTTTTATACTGTCACTACCCATGTGTCTGGTGTAGACTGATGATTTTCTTACCCAAGGAACAGCTATATGAGAATCACGTGGGGTACTTGTTAAAGCTGCAGGTTCCTGGGTTCCAGTCTGAGGTGAGGCCTGGTAATCTGTATGTTCAACAGGATGCCACCACCACTCCCACTCTGCTGTAACTAGGGGGCACGGCAACAAAACAGAGAGGGCCTGGCTCTCTGACTGCAAATCCTGTGTCCTGCCTCATCCCGACCATTGTATATACACCACACTGCCTTTCCAAGTCATCTTTTCCCTAGGAACTCCAAACCTCTTGTAGTTCATCTCTTTTTTTTTTTTTTTCCTTTTTTGAGAGAGTTGCTCTGTTGCCTAGGCTGGAGTGCCACTAGTGGTGCAGTCACAACTCACTGCAACCTCCACCTTCTGGGCTCAAGTGGTCCTCCCACATCAGCCTCCTGAGTAGCTAGGACTACAGGTGCACACCACAACACCCAGATAATTTTTGTATTTTTTTGTAGAGATGGGGTGTTGCCATCCCAGCACTTTTGTAGGCCAAAGTAGTGATGTTATCGCCTACTCCAGACAGACCAGTGCACCAGGCTTCAGGGCTTCCTGATCTTCCATAGTTCTGGGGATGGCACTGGCTCAGGCTTTACCTTCCTGGTGATGGGGCAGCTTTCTGTTGACTATGGCAAGAAGTTCAAGTTGGAATTTTCTTTTTTTTTTTTTGAGACGGAGTTTCACTCTTGTTGCCCAGGCTGGAGTGCAATGGCGTGATCTCGGCTCACCGCAACCTCTGCCTCCCAGGTTCAAGCGATTCTCCTGCCTCACCCTCCCTAGTAGTTGGGATTACAGGCATGTGCCACCACGCCTGGCTAATTTTGTATTTTTAGTAGAGACGGGGTTTCTCCGTGTTGGTCAGGCTGGTCTTGAACTCCCGACCTCGGGTGATCCGCCCACCTCAGCCTCCCAAAGTGCTGGGATTACAGGCATGAGCCACCACGCCCAGCCTCAAGTTGGAATTTTCTATCTACCCAGTCCCCCAAGTGTCCATGACAGCTGTAGAACCCTATAACTCCATCTTGACCACCCACACCACACTGGAACACTCAGACTGCCTTCATGGTAGACCACGAGGCCATCTATGATCTCTGCTGCCACAACGTGTGCCCTACCTATGCCAACCTCAACTGGCTCATCAGCCAGATTGCGTCCTCCATCACTACTTTCTTGCGTTTTGACGGTGCCCTCAATGTGGACCTCATAGTGTTCCAGACCAATCTGATGCCCTATCCTCGCATCCACTTTCCTCTGGTGACCTACTCACCCATTATCTCAGCTGAGAAGGCCTACCATGAGCAGCTCTCAGTGGCAGAGATCACCAGTGCCTACTTTGAGCCCTCCAATCAGATGGTCAAGTGTGAACCTCACCACGGCAAGTACATGGCCTGCTGCATGCTCTGCCGTGAAGAAGTGGTGCCCAGGAATGAGAATGCCACCATTAAAACCAAGCGAATATTCGTTTTGTGGACTGGTATCCCACAGGTTTCAAGGCAAGTGGGGGTAAAGGGTAGTTAGCACATAGCCTGTATACCTGCTGAGAAGGGAGCTTCCTACAGAGCAGGTGTGAGGAACAAATGCACAGGATCTCACTCTGTCACCCAGGTTGGAGTACACTGGCATGATCTTGGCTCACTGCAGCCTTGACCTCAATGCTCAAGCAGTCCTCCTGCCTCAGCCTCCTCAGTAGCTGGGACCACAGGTTTGTGCCACCACACCCTGCTAACTTTGTATTTTTTTGTAGAGGTGGGGCTTCACCATATTGCCCAGGCTGGTCTCAGACTCCTGCGCATGGGTGATCCACCTACGATGGCCTCCCAAAGTGTTACGGGTATGAGCCACTGTGCCCTGCCAGAGGATGCCTTTAACTAGATAGATCTTGGCTGGTCTAGAAACCAGGCCTTGGACTGTAAGCCAGGGTGGGTTCTACTTGAAAGATTGCCTAGGCCGGGCACGGTGGCTCACACTGTAATCTCAGCACTTTAGGAGGCCGAGGTGGGCGGATCACAAGGTCAGGAGATCGAGACCACGGTGAAACCCCGTCTCTACTAAAAATACAAAAAATTAGCTGGGCGCAGTGGTGGGCGCCTGTAGTCCTAGCTACTCGGGAGGCTGAGGCAGTAGAATGGCATGAACCCAGGAGGCAGAGCTTGCAGTGAGCCGAGATCGCGCCACTGCACTCCAACCTGGGGGACAGAGCGAGACTCCGTCTCAAAAAAAAAAAAAAAAAAAAAAAAAAGATTGCCTTGATGAAAGGAAAAGTATCCATTTCATTTTACTTAGCCTGGTAAAAAGGCGTTCCCTAGGGCTGCCAGTCACACTGGGGAGAATGGCCTCCTCGTCACTTGTGCTAGGGACATAACCACATGCTGTGGCTCCTGCTCAGAAGGGAAGGCTTTTAGAAGCCAGAGAGACCCATTATCAGATGATGGGGAAAGTGCGGATCAGGTCAGAGGCTTCTTGTGTTCTGTGTCTGTAGATGCGTTCTCTTCCTTTTGCAGTAATGAGGAAGAAGCACTCATTTATGCCCCACCCTGTTATCGGTTGACCTTCCCAGGGTGCTGGGCATATGACCTAGTTTGGTTTATGGGTTTTGTTCTGGGGTAAGGCTCCAGAAAGATTAAAGACGGTACCTGTGGCATTAGAAAACATATATAATTTTCCTGCCCCATGACACTGCTGTGGACATGACCACAACAGGAGGAGAGGCAGGGATAATAGCTGCTTGCTAGTGTGGAAGAGTTGTCCTGTAGCTCAGAAATGGAAATGCAGGGTAGGATATCTTTGGGAAGCAGACTGTTTCTGCTTCCATATTAGGAAGATCTTTAGCTGCTTACAGGAAGAACTGACTGCCGTTAGGACATGCTCAGCTTGTTGTCCCCAGAGACACTAATGGGACGTTGACTTTTTTTTTTTTTTTTTTTTGAGGATGAGAAACACTAAAATGTATTATATATTCTGGGCTGGGTGCAGTGATTCAGGCCTGTAATCCCAGCATTTTGGGAGGCAGAGGTGGGAGGATGGCTTGAGCCCAGGAGTTTGAACCAGCCTGGGCAATGTGAGACTCCATCTGTACAAAATATAAAAAAAAATTAGCCAGTCGTGCTAGTGTGTGCTTACAGTTCTAGCTACTCAGAAGGCTGAGGTGGGAGGATCACCGGGGTCCAGGAGGTCGAGGCTGCAGTGAGCTATGATTGCACCCCCAACTCCAGCCTCAGCAACAGAGCGAGACCCTGTTTCTTAAAAAATAAAACAACATATTCTGGGTAGACAAATGGTTAAAGTAGGTCTAATTGGAGAGCTTCCCTAACTTTTAACACTTTTTAGGCTACCGGAAAGTAGGGATACTAGTTCATTTAACACCCATATAGCCACTACCTGGATTTAACATCTAGGTCTGTTTCTTTTATTTTTGCTTTACTGACCCATTTAAACTCACTACTTTTGCGGGGGGATGGCGGTTGGGGAAGATGGAGCCTTGCTCTGTTGCCAAGGGTGGAGTACAGTGGGTGCCATCTCAGCTCACTGCAACCTCACGGAACCTCCAGGGTTCAGACGATTCTCTTGTCTCAGCCTCCCGAATCACTGGGATTACAGGCATGCGCCACCACGCCCGGCTAATTTTTTGTATTTTCAGTAGAAATGGGGTTTCGCCATGTTGGCCAGGCTGGTCTTGAACTCCTGACCTCAAAGTGATCAGCCAACCTCAGCCTCCCAAAGTGCTGGGATTGCAGGTGTGAGCCACTGTGCCCGGCCCACAAATGTTTTTTTATAGTCAATTTTTCAGTCATGATCTAATCAAGGAGCAGGCATTATGCTTATTTGTCTCCTAGCATAAGAGTCCACCCTTTTTCCTTTTTTTTTTTTTTTTTTTTTTTTTTTTGAGACAGAGTCTCGCTCTTCCGCCCAGGCTGGAGTGCAGTGGCATGATCTTGGCTCACTGCAAGCTCCGCCTCCCGGGTTCACGCCATTCTCCTGCCTCAGCCTCCCGAGTAGCTGGGACTACAGGCGCCCGCCACCTCGCCCGGCTAGTTTTTTTGTATTTTTTAGTAGAGACGGGGTTTCACTGTGTCAGCCAGGATGGTCTCGATCTCCTGACCTCGTGATCCGCCCGTCTCGGCCTCCCAAAGTGCTGGGATTACAGGCTTGAGCCACCGCGCCCGGCCTTCCTATTTTTTTTTTTTGAGACAAAGTCTCACTCATCCCCCAGGCTGGAGTGCAATGGCGTGATCTTGGCTCACTGCAACCTCTGCCTCCTGGGTTCAAGCGATTCTCCTGCTTCAGCCTCCCATGTAGCTGGGATTACAGGTGCCTGCCACGAGGCCAGCTAATTTTTTTTGTATTTTTAGTAGAGTTGGGGTTTCATCGTGTTGGCCAGGCTGGTCTCGAACTCCTGACCTCAGGTGATCCACCTGCCTTGGCCTCCCAAAGTGCTGGGATTACAGGCATGAGCCACTGCACCTGGCCCCCTTTTTCTTGACTGTGACTGTGAAGGCACTAGTCTTGTCTTGCAGAAGCTCCCTCATTCTAGACTTGTTTGTTTCCTTGTGGTGGTGATCATCTTCCTCTATCTTTATTTCTTACAAGTTGACAAACGCCCCTTCCCCAGTTATGGGGATCCCTATACTACCGTTCCAGGAAACACAGAACCAGGTGCTTATACTTCTTTGTTTCTTCTTAGGTTGGCATCAACTACCAGTCCCCCACAGTGGTGCCCGGGGGTGCCGTAGCCAAGGTGCAGCGGGCAGTCTGCATGCTAAACAATACCACAGCCATCACCAAGGCCTGGACCTGCCTCAACCCAAAGTTTGACCTGATGTATGCCAAGCAGGCATTTATGCACTGGTATGTGGACGAGGGCATGGAGGAAGGGGAGCTCTCTGGGCCGGAGAGGACCTGGCTGCCCTGGAGAAGGATTATGAAGTAGGCACAGAATCTTTGGACAGCGAGGATGAGCGTGAGGAGTTCTAGGGGTCCTGGCACGTGTAATACCTGGTCTCTCGCACCACAGTTGTGCATCTCATTCCACTGTTCCCTGACCCCCTACAAATACAATGGATGTTGCAAGCAATGTGGAACTCTGTGGAATTCTGCCCAGGCAGTGGGCCATCTTTAAGCTTCTCAGCTTCCTTTGATGTCTTTCTAAGTTAAAGGGCAGGGTGGCCTCTGCCGCTAGGGCCTCCAGCCAGGGCATGTCTAGTATAGGATTGGCACTGCTTCCCTCCCGTGTGAGCGGACCACCCTGACAGCTCTTCGCCAGCTCAGCACCCAGGCTGTAGTACTTCACAGGGGTCCCTATGTGTACCCCCTTGTCTCCAGCCCACTTCGAGGAAGAGTAAGCCTTCTGGAGGTTCTGATGAAAGCTGCCAAAAGTTTCTCTGCCCCCAGCATTCTGGGACAGAAACTGCTGGACTTCAGTGCCACAAGGAGTCAAGCACTTCTAACCACTCCTCCCATCTGATGACCAAGAGGGGGCAGTAGAGGTTGTCTCCACAGCAACCATCTTAGACTTGAGGGCTCTGTCTTGATGCCTTACAAACACAGGGTCCAAGAAATAAGATTCCAAAAAACAAAAAACAGTGATCTCCAGCCTGGGACTATGAAGATGCGAAACAACTTTTTTTTTTTTTCCTTTTTTTTTTTTTTTTTTTTTTTTTTTTTTGAGACAGCCTCACTCTGTGGCCCAGGCTGGAGTGCAGTGGCACCATCTTGGCTCACTGCAAGCTCCGCCTCCTGCGCTCATGCCATTCTTCTGCCTCAGCCTCCGGAGTAGCTGGGACTACAGGCGCCTGCCACCATGCCCGGAGAATTTTTTGTATTTTTAGTGGAGATGGGGTTTCACCGTGTTAGCCAAGATGGTCTCGATCTCCTGACCTCGTGATCCACCCACCTTGGCCTCCCAAAGTGCTAGGATTACAGGCGTGAGCCACCGCGCCCGGCCTCAAAACAACTTACTTTAAGGGACAGGGTCTTGCTGTGTTGCACGAGCTGGCGTGTAGTGGTTATTCTCACAGATGTGGTCACAGCATGCTACAGCCTTGGACTCCTGGGCTCAAGCCATCCTCCTGCCTCAGCCTCCCCATGTGGTAGACTACAGGTACCACCTCATGCCTGGCTATAAAGTAAATCTTAAAAGTGCCTATGAGACTTTTAATCAAGAAATCCATATCTCTTATTCTCAACGGAGTTCCTAATGAGGAAATTAGGAACTATTGTTCTAGAGGCATACCATTTCTGCTCACATGTGGTTTCAGAGATCAGTGTATTAGTAAAAGGTTCTGGCAGTAGTTAATGGCTAAACAAAAGGCCCTTTCTAGAACAGTCCAGGTTCAGGGAGGCTGCTTTTATTATTATTTTTTTATTTTTTTATTTTTTTATTTTTTTATTTTTTATTTATTTTTTTTTTTTTTTGAGACGGAGTCTCGCTGTGTCGCCCACGCTGGAGTGCAGTGGCGCGATCTCTGCTCACTGCAAGCTCCACCTCCCGGGTTTACGCCATTCTCCCGCCTCAGCCTCCAAGTAGCTGGGACTACAGGCGCCCGCCACCTCGCCCGGCTAGTTTTTTTGTATTTTTAGTAGAGACGGGGTTTCACCATGTTAGCCAGGATGGTCTCGATCTTCTGACCTCGTGATCCACCCGCCTCGGCCTCCCAAAGTGCTGGGATTACAGGCGTGAGCCACCGCGCCCGGCCTATTATTATTTTTTTATTATTATTTTATTTCTTTGGAGACGGAGTCTCGCTCTGTCGCCCAGGCTGCAGTGCAGTGGTGCATGGCCTTGCTTTGGTTTCAGGAAACTGGTTACTAGCGTTAATCTAGAGACTTATTCCCAGCATCTGTGAGCCTTGCTCCTTGATCCCTGGGCGGGTATTTGCCAAGAGGATGGAATCCCAGAGCCTACCGCATAGTGCCCAGGGTCACAGACTGCCCCTACCGTGGAACTGCATGCTTAGGTCCAGAGGGGCTGTGGCCCTGTGTACTGGTCAGTCCCCACGTGTTGGCCCTCTTCCTTTTTTACCATTTTCCTCTGTATTTGCATTTCTGAGCAGAGAGGTCTGACAGTCTTCTGCTTGGCTGTATTCCCCCTTTGCCTGAGTCCCCATAGTCCCCAAAAGACAAGGGCCTAAACCTACTGTGTTCATTTGTCTTAATTTGCGAATAGCATGGCTCTGACGTGGGTATGTGTCCTTACGTGTGCCCTCTTTCTTTCATGTAAGCAACACAAGTCTCCCTTGCTATAGCGGTTGATTTTTTCTATTTTACTCCAGAGTCTTTCACCAAAGCTGTTCCCAGGAGACTCCTAACCTACTGGTTCCTCTAGTACTGGGGTTAGAGGTGGAATAAGGGCACAGAAGGAAGGGAAAGAGGTGGGAGAAACTTGCTCTATTAAAGTGCCGATTGCCAGGCACGGTGGCTCATGCCTGTAATCCCAGCACTTTGGAAGGTTGAGGCGGGTGGATCACCTGAGGTCAGGAGTTCGAGACCAGCCTGGCCAACATGGTGAAACCCCGTCTCTACTAAAATTACAAAAAAGTAGCCGGGCGTGGTGGTGCATGCTTGTAATCCCAGCTACTCAGGAGGCTGAGGCAGGAGAATTGCTTGAACCCAGGAGGCAGAGGTTGCAGTAAGCTGAGATCACACCATTGCACTCCAGCCTGGGCAACAAGAGCAAAACTCCGTCTCCAGAAAATAAAGAAATAAAATAAAGTGCCTATTAACGGACCTGGATCTGTTGATGTTTGGCAGGTGCCCCTAGTCTGCTCTGCCAGTATCTTCACCCAGAAACCAGTGAGCTGATGTTTTCTTTCCTTCTCTTCCTCTCACTAGGCCCATGAATTCATACATATTAGCAGTTTAATCCATTATGTAGAGAGACCACCCCTCCCAGAGCACATGCCCCATGCCACAGGAAGGCGAACATCCGGTGAGGGTTGGACTCCTAACCCTGAGCACTCTCCTGTGATTAGATAACAGATAGAATGAGCAGTTAAAGCTGAGGGTAGCAAGCTCGACGATTTATTTGGATAACCTAGCAGCTGCCATACCTCTTCTCCTGGCCCCCAGACAGAATGGAAGGTAAGTCATGTTCTCATCTATGACCCATCCCTCTTTGTACTTTCGAAATAAACAGGAAGCGTTTTTGTTCAGTCTTTGCCCGACCTTACCTCCCACCTCCCCACCTCCAAACCCAGATAGGGCCCAGTCCCTTGGGAGCCTTGCTTGGGTTCCTTTCAAACTATGGAACCTCTGATAGGGTGAGGATGGAGAAGAGAAATTCTTTGTCTTGGGGTTGTGACCTGAAACTTAGAGACTCTTGGAGTCTTAACAAGCACAGTTGACCCTTGAACAACACGGGTTGGGGTGCTGACCCTGTGCAGTCAGAAATCCACGTATAACTTTTGTCTGCCCCAAAACTTAACTAATAACCTAGCATTCACTGGAAGCCTTACCAATAATACAACCAATTAACATATTATTAATATATTACATATCACATTCTTTTTTTTTTTTTTTTTTTTTTTTTTTTTTTTTTTTTTTTTTTGAGACGGAGTCTCGCTCTGTCGTCCAGGCTGGAGTGCAGTGGCCGGATCTCAGCTCACTGCAAGCTCCGCCTCCCGGGTTTACGCCATTCTGCCTCAGCCTCCCGAGTAGCTGGGACTACAGGTGCCTGTCACCTCGCCCGGCTAGTTTTTTGTGTTTTTTTAGTAGAGACGGGGTTTCACCGTGATAGCCAGGCTGGTCTCAATCTCCTGACCTTGTGATCCACCCGTCTCGGCCTCCCAAAGTGCTGGGATTACAGGCTTGAGCCACCACGCCTGGCCACATATCACATTCTTATAAGAAAGTAAGCTAGAGAAAAATCTAAGAGAAAATATATTTACTGTTCATTAAATGGAAATGGATCATTATAAAGTCTTCATCCTCATCTTTACCTTGAGTAGGAAGAGGAGGAGTTCTTGCTATCTCAGGGGTGGCAGAGGCAAAAGAGGGTTGAAGAGGTAAAAGGGAAGGCAGGCACACTCAATGCAACTTGTATTGAAAAAGCCACATCTGGCCGGGCACGGTGGCTCAATCCTGTAATCCCAGCACTTTGGGAGGCCGAGACGGGCGGATCACGAGGTCAGGAGATCGAGACCATCCTGGGTAACACAGTGAAACCCCGTCTCTACTAAAAATACAAAAACTTAGCCGGGCGAGGTGGCAGGCGCCTGTAGTCCCAGCTACTCGGGAGGCTGAGGCAGGAGAATGGCGTGAACCCGGGAGGCGGAGCTTGCAGTGAGCTGAGATCCGGCCACTGCACTCCAGCCTGGGCGACACAGCGAGACTCCGTCTCAAAAAAAAAAAAAAAAAAGAAAAAGCCGCATCTAAGTGGACCCATGCCTCTCAAACCCATATTGTGCAATGGTCAACTATTCTACTTAAAGCATGAGCATAGGTAAGCATTGCCCTTCCTGGGCTGGCTTTCTCACGGATGTTGTTACTGGAGGATGCAGCAGATGGACTCTAGTCCTAGTCCTGGCCATAACAAGATCTAAACCTAGATGACTTCCTGCAGGTCACATTGGCTTCCATTTATAACTCCCCCAAGACCCAGGTCCCCATGCTCAGCTGGCTCCATGGAGTCCTTGTAGAGGAGGGTGGTTACTCTGGTGATGCAGAACTGAAAACTAAGGGGAAGTGGCCTAAGAGAAGACAGAGCACCTCCAAAGTGCCCGGTCCCTATTAGAAATCCAACCATTTCTGACCTCCAAGAACGCATAGATGGGACAGGAGACCTTGACTGTTTCTTTTTCTCTGTAGTGCAGACTCTCAGTAAGTTCTGCCCAGCTTTCAGTCTGGTTCCTCACCTATAGCCTGAGCTGTATCTGAGGCCAGAGTTTTAGATTTAACTGCCCCAGGGTGTAAACTTGTTTTCTGTTGGATGCATTAGTTGTCTGCTTGTATAAAGTGAAAGACAGGATCTTGGGGCCTAACTTTTCCCTCATGAAGACTTGTGCTATTCTCAGCTCTACCCTGTATCCCCACCTTCAGATCTGAGATCCTGTGATGTGACTCATGTTGCTGCTTCTAGGCGTTCAGTGTCCTGCACTAGTACACCCACCTGCAGTGAGGAAGCTGCTCTTTTTCTGTCTTCCCTCTGCTTAAAGCTCAGTAGAGTGGGTGAGACATATGCTCAGTGCCTGGAGGCCACAGGAAGCCTCAGGCAAGACGAAGGGAGCTTTCCAGGAGGACTGGCACTTGCACCAGATACTGACAATGAGTTGGGGTACAGGGCAGGGTTCAAGGCAGAGACTTACAGGAAAAAATATGGAAAACACGAGCACGTTATATTTGGGTGATCTCGACTACCTTGTAGATGGAATTTGGAATGGAGGAAGGAACTAGAGAACAAGTTACAGGACTGAATGACCTTGGTTTGGATTTCTTTTTCAAATATTTGTTGAGCACCATGGATTTGAGATGTTAGGGGGCCATTGTGGGGGGCAAAGAAATTTTAACTTTCTCCTGTATAAAATGTTTAGTGGCATTCAGGTGCCTGCATTCAGAGATAACCCATCCTTAAAGCAGTGGTTCTCAACCTGGGACACTTGCCCTCCAGCGGACATTTGGCAATGTTTAGAGATGTTTTTTGACTGTTGCAACTGTGGGTAGGAATGATCTGGTGTGTTGCCTATAGAGACCAGGGATGTGGCTCAGTCCTACAAAGCACAGAACAGACATCCCACACCACAAAGAATTATCCTGCCAGAAATGTCAATACTGTTGAAATTAAGAAATCTTAGGCCGGGTGCAGTGGCTCACGCCTGTAATCCCAGCACTTTGGGAGGCTGAGGTGGGCTGATCACCTGAGGTTGGGAGTTCAAGACCAGCCTGACCAACATGGAGAAACCTCATCTCTACTACAAATATAAAAAGATTAGCTGGCCGTGGCCGGGCGTGGTGGCTCACGCTTGTAATTGCAGCACTTTGGGAGGCTGAGGTGGGTGGATCATGAGGTTGGGAAATCAAGACCATCCTGGATAACACGGTGTTACCCCGTCTCTAAAAATACAAAAAATTAGCCAGGCATGGTGGTAGGCGCCTATAGTCCCAGCTACTCGGAAGGCTGAGGCAGGAGAATGGCGTGAACCCAGGAGGCAGAACTTGCACTGAGCCGAGACTGCGCCACTGCACTCCAGCCTGGGTGAGAGAGCGAGATCCATCTCAAAAAAAAAAAAAAAAAATTAGCGGGCAATGTTGGGATATGCCTGTAATCCCAGCTATTCAGGAGGCTGAGGCAGGAAAATCACTTCAACCTGGGAGGCGGAGGTTGTGATGAGCTGAGATTGCGCCATTGCACTCCAGCCTGGGCAACAAGAGCGAAACTCTGTCTCAAAAAGAAAGAAGAAAAAAAAAATATTGCCTTAAAGGATTGCTTGACAGTTGCAAGAAGATAGATTTCTGGGCACAGTACAGTAGAGGGATAGTGGCTGTTGTAGTAATCAAGGTGAAAAACCAATGCTTGGACCAGAGCAGTAAGATGGGGGAGGGAAGAGTAAAAGGGTTGGGTCACAGCACTTAGTGACCAGTTGACATGGCACACAGGGAGAAGGGTCATGGGTGACTTGCTGCCTTGGACAGCATGAGATGTTCTCCCTCCCATGTTTCCCATTTGGGCTTGGAGAAGAATTCAGTTTTAGATGTAGTAGTCTGCTGGGCTTGCCATAACAAAGCACCACAGACGAGGTGTCTTGAACAACAGAAATGAGCCTCACATCTGGGAGGCTAGAAGTCCGAGGTCAAGGTGTGTTGGCAGGTGGGTTTCTTTTTTATTTTTTATTTTTTGAGACAGAGTCTCGCTCTGGGGCCCAGGCTGGAGTGCAGTGGCCAGATCTCAGCTCACTGCAAGCTCCGCCTCCCGGGTTTACGCCATTCTCCTGTCTCAGCCTCCCGAGTAGCTGGAACTACAGGCGCCCGCCACCGCGCCCAGCTATTTTTTTGTATTTTTTTAGTAGAGACGGGGTTTCACCATGTTAGCCAGGATGGTCTCAATCTTCTGACCTCGTGATCCGCCCGTCTCGGCCTCCCAAAGTGCTGGGATTACAGGCTTGAGCCACCGCGCCCGGCCGGCAGGTGGGTTTCTTCTGAGGCCTGTCTCCTTGGCTTGCAGATGGCCATCTCTGGCCTGTGTCCTTATTGCCTCCTCTTATGAGGACATCAGTCCTATTGGATTAGAATCTACCCTTATGACCTCATTTTACTTTTTTTTATTTTTTGAGACTGAGGCTCGCTCTGTTGCCCAGGCTGGAGTGCAATGGTACAATCTCAGCTCACTGCTGCCTCAGCCTCGCAGATTTAAGCTATTCTCCTACCTCAGCCTCCTGAGTAGCTGGGATTTTAGGCACCCGCCATCACGCCCGGCTAATTTTTGTATTTTTAGTAGAGATAGGGTTTCGCCATGTTGGCCAGGCTGGTCTCGAACCCCTGACCTCAGGTGATCCACCTGCCTCGGCCTCCCAAAGTGCTGGGATTACAAGCATGAGCCACTGCGCCCAGCCCAAACAAGGTCTTCTAAAACAAGATCTTCCAAACACACTGAAGGCCTTTTTATTTCCCTGAAAAGACAATGTACCAGTAAGTAGTAAGATAAAGCAGGTGAAGGCTAGCCCCCAGTTCCATCAACAGCATGCATTTTCCCACCTGCTTCTGAGCCCTGACAGGGCCCAGAGTACCCAGCACATAGAGCATGAAACCTACTTGCCCTCTGAGTCTAAGTTTGGAAGAGGGCAAAGTTAGGAAGGGGAAGCTCTAAACAAATCACAACATAACATGACAAATATGTGTAGAAATGTGACAGAAGTCCAGAAGCAGGGCAGACCTGCAGTAAATGGCAGTGGATTTTGGAGGCTGAGTTGGCCAGACAGACCAGGAAGGAACAAGGCAGGGGGAGCAGCATACTATCTCAGAACTGTAACAAGCTCCCTAATGCTGGGGCTTAAGGAGAAAGGCAGAGTGGTGGAAAAGAGATGAAAGCTCAACACAGGTAGGCTGTGTGTCCATGGAGCAGGAATCTTCTGACCAAAGTGAAAGGTTCCTGCCAAAGAGTGACAGGAAGGGGCTCCCCCAGTGCATAAGGCTTTAAGGGCAGGGTGTGAGTTAATCACATGCCGTGCAGTCCTGGTTACCCCATCCTGTGCATACTCGGGTACTGAGCTAGGTTGAACCCAGTGGGAGGCAGAATGATAGGAGTTGGAGCCCTAACTTACGGTGGGAGAAAGATGGTGGCTACTTAAAGCCTTAGATGTCTGGGAATTAGAGTCCAAGGGATGGTAATAAATGTAGATGATTCTCATGTCCCTGATACCTTCACAGTGAAGCTGGCTCATTGGCCAGGGAGAGAGGGAACAAAGTTAGAAACCAATCCTAGTGAAAGTTCAGGGCGTCAAGCTGGGACTGTCTCTACATACTTCCTGGGGCACTCTGGGCAGCCTGAGGAGCAGGCTAGGGGGCTGTTGATGCTGGCTTCACCGGGGACTTGAACACCTGCTCAAAAGGATGTGGCAGGACTCAGTTAAGGAGGCTGTATGGAATTCCCTTACGGACAGGAAGAATGCGGAAGCTGACAGCACGTGCTTCCTTTCCCCACCCCTCCTCACCCCAGTCCTCAGTCTTCGGGAAGAAAGACAGTGCAGTGTATCAGCCCTGGGAAAACAGATGACCCCCTCTCTCACTTGGGGGAGGCGTAAAGACCTTGTCAAGTAATTCTTCTGGATGCTTTACTTGTCTATAAATTCAGGGACTTGGACTAAACCTCCAGCTAAGAACACCCTTGGCCAGGCATGGTGGCTCATGCCTGTAATCCCAGCACTTTGGGAGGCCGAGGTGGGCAGAATCACCTGAGGTTGGGAGTTCAAGACCAGCCTTACCAGCATGGAGGAACCCTGTCTCTACCGAAACTACAAAATTAGGCGTGGTAGTGCATGCCTGAAATCCCAGCTACTCGGGAACCTGAGGCAGGAGAATCGCTTGAACCACATGGTGGCTCATGCCTGTAATCCCAGCACTTTGGGAGGCCAAGGTAGGCAGATCACCTGAGGTTGGGAGTTCGAGACCAGCCTGACCAACATGGATGAACCCTGTCTCTACTGAAAATACAAAATTAGGCATGGTGGCGCATGCCTGAAATGCCAATTATTCCGGAGCCTGAGGCAGGAGAATGGCTTGAACCCGGGAGACAGAGGTGGTGGGGAGCCAAGATCGCATCATTGCACTCCAGCCTGGGCAACAAGAGTGAAACTCTGTCTAAAAAAAAAAAAAAAAAAAAAAACACCCTGCACCACCACCGTGACCACCACATGTCTCTATGTGGAACCCAGCAACTGGGAAGAAATGGAAAAAAAGATAAGGGTGTCTTGTCTCAGGTGTAGGCATCCCTCCCACACCCTATCCTGTCTTGCTGATCTGGAGTCTGATTTTTTTTGTCCCTCATCAAGTCTGGGCAGGTTCTTAAAGGGTTGTGAGTGCCTCTTCTGGGAGGAGCTGCTTCCAGGCTGTCAGAAAGGTAGTGGACAGGCCCATGGAGGATTTTCTGCGGCAGCGCCTCGCCTGTGTGGTCATCTTGTTCCGGAGCATCGCACTACAAAATAGTCCCCAACCCTGAGGGCTAGGCCCCTTGGAGTGGATTTTACTAGTCCCAGCACAAGCCATGTTTAATTGCTGCGATTAAGGCTCTGTAGAGGTGTGATGAGACAGTGCTCTGGCCTTAGAAAGGACAGAGCAGGCCAGGCATCGTGACTCACACCTGTTATCCCAGCACTTTCGGAGGCCAAGGTGGGCAGATACCTGAGGAGTTCGAGACCAGCCTGGTCCAACATGGTAAAACTTCATCTCTACTAAAAATACAAAAATTAGCTGGCATGGTGGCAGGCACCTGTAATCCCAGCTACCTGGGAGACTGAGGCGGGAGAATCGCTTGAACCCAGGAGATGGAGGTTGCAGTGAGCCGAGATCGTGCCACTGCACTCCAACCTGGGCGACAGAGCAAGACTCTGTCTCAAAAAAAAAAAAGAAAGAAAGGAAAGGAAAGAAAGAAAGAAAAAAAAAAAAGGGACAGAGCAGCACAGGTGATGAAGAACACAGACTCTGAAGCCAGAATACCTGAATTTGAGTCCCAGCTTTGCCACCTCAGAACTGTGTGGCCTTGGTCATGTTACTGGCCTGTTTACTGATCTCTAAAATGAGACTAAAACAGCAGTACTTCCCTCAGGGTCATCTTGAGGATTAAATAGACAGTGCTTAGAACAGTACCTGGGACACAGTAAGTGGTCATCAGTGTTCACTATTATCAATATGATTGGGACCATAATCCACCATGGGGGAGGAAAGGGGGCTTTATGTATTTAAGCACTTTCTCTTCCCTCACTGTTCTCCATATAATAATCCTCTGTTCCTATTCTAAGTAATCACTTATTTGTGCTTCTCTGTAGCTCTTCATTTCCCCAAAATTAAGCTCTTTTGAAGACGCTTGTTCTCAATGGTTAATTATTCCAATTTTCCCCTAGCCAAGGCCTCTCGCTACTTGTATTCCTCCTCTTACCCCCTGAGGTTCCAGTGTCCTGGAGCCCACACAATTGGCTCTGTGCGCCCAAGCTCTGGCTGTAAGCCCACCCGCACAAAGCGCCCCTCAGTACCTCTCTGGCCCTCCCCTGCTCACGCCAGGGGCCCAGCTTCTCACCCGCGCTCTCAGAAGCTTTTAGGTAGGTCAGAGGGTGCCATTCATTAAATACAAGCACAACTTTGTCCTCATTCCCAGCCACTCCGCTAGCAGTGAGACCCAAATATTTTATCTGAGTGATAGGCAGGCACTGGCCTGACAGAAGGGCTTCCAACAGAAGGAATCGAGCATGAATTGCAAAGGCCCCGTGCTGTGTGAGGCATGTCTCAGTATGTCTTGCTATGTAACAGACTACCCTAAAACTGAGTGGCTTTAAACAACTGCCATTGATTCACGTTTCTGTAGTTTGTGGAAGGGCTTGGTGGCGGTGCACCCTGTCTGTGGAGTTGACTGGGGCCACTCAAGAATTCAATATGGCCACACTCGCACGTCTTACATCTCTGCCGGCATGGCCGGGGGCCTCCCTTGCTTTTTCCTTAGCCCTTATCCTACAGGGCTTTTTTCTCCCGCAGTGTAACTGGACTTCTTAAATGGCAGTTGGCTTCCAGAGAGAGAAAACAAACTGTGAGGCCTTCTAAGACCTCGGCCTTGGCCAGAAGCAGCGGCTCACGCCTGTAATCTCCGCACTTTTGGAGGCTGAGGCACGCAGATTGCTTGAGCTCAGGAGTTTGAGACGAGCCTGGCCAACAAAGCAAAACATTGTCTCTACAAAAAATTAGCCAGGTGTGGTGGTGCATACCTGTAATCCCAGCTACTCAGGAGGCTGAGGCGGGAGGATTGCTTGAGCCTGGGAGGAAGAGGTTGCAGTGAGCTAAGATCATGCCACTGCAGTCCAGCCCAGGTGACAGAATGAGACCCTGTCTCAAGAAAAAGACTTAGGCCTTAAGGTCCACCTTCACTGGGAGGCACAATGTTGTGTCTTCCCAACACTGAATTTTGAACTCCTAACCCCCAGTACCTCAGCATGTGACCTTAATTGGAAATAAAGTAATTGCAGATCTTATTAATGAAGATGAGGTCCTACTGGAATAGGGTGGGCCCTTCATCCAATATGACTGGTGTCCTTTATAATGGAGAAATTACAACATACACACACAGGCAGGCAGGAGACTGTGTGAAGACTGGCATTATGCTGCCACAGCTAGCAGGTGCTAGGAAAGAAGCCCAGAACAGATCCTTCCCTAGTGCCTTTAGAGGAAATATAGCCCTGCCCATGCCTTGATCTCAGACTTCTGGCCTCCAGAACCATGAGACAGTACATTTTGGTTGTTTTAAGCTGCCCAGTCTGTGGCACTTTGCTACAGCCACCCTAGTGAACTAACGGAGAAATCAAGTCTGCCTCTTGATGGGAAAGGTGACAGGCATGTAGAGGGTAGTAGGAATAGTATCCTTTGTGGACTGACACAAGGCTGTGCAAGAGTGGACAGAACAAGGGAGGAGGGGACTGCATGTGGGGAGCAAAACCCAGCTTCTAGGTCTGACTCTGCCAAGAACATGATGGGAAGCTGTTTAACTCTCCCTCCTTTTCCCAGAGAACAAAAGGACAGACTTAGGTAAGACATCCTTTTTGATTATTTTCTGCTTTAAAATTGAGTGCCTCCATCAGAGTTCTTTAGCCTGTACTAGAATCCCCTGCAGGAGCTGTAAACTCGGATTACCGGTCCTACCCCTTGAGTTTCTGATTCAGGAGATCTGGGGTGAGGCCTGATTATTTTCATTTCTAACAAGTTCCCAGGCAATGCTAACGCCGGCTGAGACCACACTGAGAATACCGGTTCTAGGTCAGCGCTTCTCAGTTCTGCCTGCATATTGGAATAACGTGGGAAGCTCTTAATAAATACAGCTGCTCGCCGACTTATGATGGGTTTGCGTCCTAATAAACTGATCATAAGTCAATTTAATATACCCAGTGAACATTAGAGTTTAGCCTAGCCGCCTTTAAACATGCTCAGAACATTTCTATTAGCCTAGGCTGGTGCGGCTGCTCACACCTGTAATCCCAACACTGAGAGGCCAAGGCAGGAGGATCACTTGGGCCCAGGAGTTCGAGACCAGCCTGGGCAACATAGTGAGATACCATCTCTACACAAAATAGAAAAAATTAGCTGGGCATGGTGATGCTTTCCTGTAGTCCCAGGTACTCGAGAGGCTGAGGCAGGAGGATCACTTAAGCCTGGGAAGTTAAGGCTGCAGTGATCAGTGATCAGACCATTGCCTTGCAGCCTGGGTGACAGAGTAAGACTCTGTCTCAAAAAAAAAAAAAAAAATTAAATAAGTAAATAAAAATCTTCCTAAGTGAGGCAAATGTGCAGCGGAGTTGAGAACCACTGCCCTAGGAGCCTCAGACATTTAAGGAAACAAGAATGCAGTAAAACTGTGTTGGTGCGTGCTTTAAAAAAGGTTCCTCAATCTGACATTCATGGCCCAAGCAAAATATAGCTTTAAAAAAAGGTTCCTCGGCCGGGCACAGTGGCTCATGCCTATAATCCCAGCACTTTGGGAAGTCTAGGCGGGTGGATTACCTGAGGTCAGGAGTTCGAGGCCAGCCTGACCAACATGGAGAAACCCCATCTCTACTGAAAATAGCAAATTAGCTGGACGTGGTGGTGCATGCCTGTAATCCCAGCTACTCGGGAGGCTGAGGCAGGAGAATTGCTTGAACCCGGGAGGCCAAGGTTGCAGTGAGCCGAGATCGTGCCATTGAACTCCAGCCTGGGCAACAAGAGTGAAGCTCCATCTCCAAAAAAAAAAATTCCTCATTCTGACATTCATAGCCCAAACAAAATGTAGCTTTAAAAAATGAAGAAATGGCCAGGCACAGTGGCTCACGCCTGTAATCCCAGCACTCTGGGAGGCCAAGGCAGGCAGATTATCTGAGGTCAGGCGTTCGAGACCAGCCTGGCCAATATGGCAAAACCCCGTCTCTACTAAAAATACAAAATCAGCTGGGTGTGGTGGCACATGCCTGTAATTCCAGCTACTTGGGAGGCTGAGGCAGGAGAGTAGCTTAAACCCAGGAGGTAGAGATTGCAATGAGCCAAGATTGTGTCATTGCACTCCAGCCTGGGCGACAAGAGCGAAACTGTGTCTCAAAAGAAAAAAAAGAAAACCTTGTTTGCTAACTTGCCAAGGTTAAGAAATTTGAAATAGTGTTAGGGACTCAAGTTCCTTCACCTCTTTTGAACAGAGTAATTTCTTCTTGTCTCATCATTACACTGTAATTTCTTGTTCCCCCTTGCAAGAACAAGGTATGAGTTCACTTGTTTTATTTTATTTAATTAATTAATTAATTTTTTTTGAGGAGTCTCGCTCTGTCGCCTCCCGGGTTCATGTCATTCTCCTGCCTCAGCCTCCCGAGTAACTGGGACTATAGGCGCCCGCCGCCACACCCGGCTAAGTTTTTGTATCCTTAGTTGAGGTGGGGTTTCACCATGTTAGCCAGGATGGTCTCAATCTCCTGACCTTGTGATCCGCCCGCTTCAGCCTCCCAAAGTGCTGGGATTACAGGTGTGAGCCACCATGTCTGGCCAAATTTGAATCGAAATAACCTGAAACTACTGAGCACTTCTTCTGCCCCTGACTTTAAGGGAACAAAGCAAGCCTGGCAGTTAGGAAAGAGCTTGGGTCTCTTCGGGGAGCTTGCCTGAGTTCAGACTGCTTTAATGGTGGTGTGAGCAAGCTGCACAGATGAAAGCAGGTAGAGTGTAACCCCTCCATGCCTCAGTTACCCCACATGGAAAATGAAGTAGAGTCTATCACATTGAGCTGCACAGATGAAAGCAGGTAGAGTGCTTAGCACAGTGTCACACCGTAATTTGTGTACCTCCTGATTTCCGCCATTCTGTGAAGTGGTATTCTATTTTACTGATGAGGAAACTGGTGCAGTAATTGATTTGTCCAAAGCCTTAACAACTGGGATAGTGCTGGACTTGGACCTGTGCTCAAGCCTTTGGATTCGAGAGGTTCTACTCTTTGCCTAACAGGGAGGGATGGGAGCCATCTTCATGAGGTTTACTAATAGGCAAGTAATCCATCTACAGAACAGCCCCAAACTAGAAACTGAGGTGACATGGTAAACAGGCCATGTGTTCTCTGGCCTCGTGAAAGGGAGTCAAGAAGGAAGATGCAAGTGACCAGAATTTTGAGTTTTGATAGGGAGGAGCAAGGAAGAAAGTCAGAACAGTGCTCCTGATTCCTCTGCTGGACTGGGAGCAGTTGCTGAGTCGGGTGGAGTTGGGGAGGACTGCGAATGCCACAGACTTCAGGCTAAGGAGAGTGGATGAAGAGCCTGGGGGCCTGGGGGCAGAGCTGCCTCTGAGTCAGTTGCCTTTTTCTTTTTACTCTGTCCCCCAGGCTGGAGTGCAGTGGCGTGATCTCTGCTCACTGCAACCTCCACCTTCCGGGTGCAAGCTGTTCTCCTGCCCCAGCCTCCTGAGTAGCTGGGATTACAGGCGTGCACCACCATGCCTGGCTAATTTTTGTATTTTTAGTAGAAGTGGAGTTTCACCATGTTGGTCAGGCTGGTCTTGAACTCCTGACCTCATGATCCACCTGCCGCGGCCTCCCAAAGTGCTGGGATTACAGGCGTGAGCCACCGCGCCCAGCTGCTTTTTTCTTTCAACGAATAAAATGCCTACTGTGTGCTGAATGCTCTGCAAAGCCTGGAGATACTGTCGGCATGGTGCTCAGTTCCTATCCTCAGGAAGCCCACATTCAGGGAACACAGGTGGGTGGATGCAGACCTCAGACAGTCACGCAACTCTTTATAAGTGTGCAAAGATGAAGGTCCAAAGAGGGCAAGTAAGAAGCAGCCCTGGTCAGGCTTCTCTGAGAAAGATTAAAAAGCTGATGACGAGTAGTTGGTTAGATGGAGGAAGTCCGAGCCAGGAAGTAGCGCATGCAGGAGACCCAGAGCAGGCATGAGCTCAGCTGCAAGAACCATGTGGGTCAGATGGTGGGAGATGAGGTTAGTGAGCTGGTTGGAGGCTGTGGTAAACATGTTTTTACCCCAAAAGCTATAGGGAAGGCATGGAAGGACTTTATATTGGGTAACGTCCTGTGATGGATTTCTTGCCTTACAGTTCTGAACCCTCCCACACATTAGTCTCATTTGATTGCCACAGTAACCCTATGAAGATATTACCTCCGTTTTACAGATAAAGACAATTGGAATCCTTATTCCAGCTGGAGGTCAGATGTCTGAAATTACATATCCAGACCACACCTCTGCCCCACCTCTTGCTCTTTCTTCTACCAGAGACACCACCACACCCAAGGGAGGTGATGATGCCTGCAGGGGACCCAGGGAGCCCGGATGGTCTCTCTGCCCCATCTCTTAGCCCTCATGGTAACAATATTGCTCTTTGCATGCATAGGGCTCCTAAAGTAGCCTAACCAGAAAAGGGAGAACTATGCCCTGAGGCCACTGGGTGGGAGAAATCTGCCCCTCCCCACCCACCTGGGGCAGGGCTGGCAACAGTGGAAATGTCCTGCCTGCCTGAGCCTGTCTGAAGCTTCCTGACAAAGAAGGAGCCCAGACCCGGTGAGGGGGCAGCCCAAAGACCAGGGCTGAGTGTGCAGTTGCCCTGGAGCCTCTAGGGATACGTCAGCAGGAGCAACAGAGGCCCTTGGCGTGGGCTGGAGCCTGTGGTTCCCCATGGAAGGATGTGATGGAGTGAAAGAGGGTGCCAGACTTGACAAATGCTGAAGGCTAGGCACCTCCATCTCCTGGAGAGGGAGAGTTGAGCTGATGTCCTCCGAGTGTCTCTCATTTGCATTACATGGAGAACTCCCTTTAGCGCCAGTGCCAACCCTGTGTGCTAGCTGGAATCCATGTTTCATAGGTGGGGAGACTGGCTCAGAGAGGTTAAATAACATAACATCTCTCAGCTAGGCCGGGCGGGGTGGCTCACACCTGTAATCCCAGTACTTTGGGAGGCCGAGGCAGGCAGATTACAAGGTCAGGCGATCGAGACCATCCTGGCTAACACGGTGAAACCCCGTCTCTACTAAAAATACAAAAAATTAGCTGGGTGTGGTGGCGGGCTCCTGTAGTTCCAGCTACTGGGGAGGCTGAGGCAGGAGAATGGCATGAACCCAGGAGGCGGAACTTGCAGTGAGCCGAGATCGTGCTACTGCACTCCAGCCTGGGCAACAGAGCAAGACTCCATCTCAAAAAAAAAAAAAAAAAATCTCAGCTAGTAAATAGCACTGGAATTAAAACCCAGGTTTGAGTGGCACCACCGTCTGTGAACCTTCCTTTGAGCCACAGTAACCAGAGAAGAGCTTACTTATTCCCAGGGAGAGCTCCAAAGCTTCATGGAGGACTGAGACCCTCCTCTCAGGTGCTTAGCACTCACTAGGAGCTTAGTAAATGTTTGGATGAATGAGAAACCTGGAGCAAAAAGGGTTGCTGCTGGGTCCTGGAGGTGGAGAGAGGGGAAGGGAGGGGAGGGAAGGGGAGGGGATGGGGTCTCAATTGCCCCAGTGGTGTGGGCTTCTCCCCAGCTCTCCAGGAGTGAAAGATTGCCTTGGCCTCTCCAGTCTCACCTAAGAAGCCAGGGCCTGTCCCACCTTTCTCAGCAGAAACCGGCTACCAAGAGACACAAATGCCTTTCCCCTAAAAGGCAATTCAGGAGAACCTGAAGCAGCTGCTTTTGATAAAGGAAGGATGTGGCCAACACAGAGGGAGGAAAAGAGGTCAGTGGGAAAGACAGCTGCCAGACAGACCTGAGGGGGGCCCCAGAGGCTGCAGAGAGGATGGGGGTGGGCTGTGCTCCCACTTCGTTTCCTCCTCCCACACCCCCGTCAGAGCCCCCCACTCTTCACACTGGCTAAGGTCAAATTGCTGTTCACCAAGAAAGGACAGCAAGAAAGGACCCATGTCCCCCACAGCAGCCTGAGGCCACCTCAGCCTTTTCCCTGGGTAAGGGAAAGCCACATCCCTGGAAGGGCAGGTCTGATGGGGTGAGAGGGGCAGTATGTTTGGGTTTCCCAGATTCATTGCACTGAGAGAGCTGGGACAGTCAGGGAAAGGTCTGGGCCCTGCTGGCAATTTGGTGCAGACTTCAGTGAGGTTGCTCAGAAACCACCTCCCTGCGCTGGTGGGAACCTCCCCGAGACACCCACTTTTGACTACGTGAGGTGACCCAGGAGCTGCACCTCAGGCAGGGTCTAGGTTGTCGCAATCTGCATGAACTGTGCAGACTCCAGGTAACCCGTCTCTTGTATACGAGTATTTTTAATCCATAAAACAGGATCCTCCCTGCAGTGTGCTTCTGAAGATTAAATCAGATAATGTATTCCTATGAGCTTTATGAACTGAAGTGACGTACAAATGCAAGGGATTATTCACTAATTCAACAAACATCCACTGAGCTCGAGCAGTGGATTTGGAGGTAACACAGGAACCCAATGTCCAGACAAATCCAACTCAAGGTGCCCTGGGAGCTCAGAGGAGGGGCCGCTGAGCTGGCTCCTGCAGAGGAGGCAGGGATTACTAATACAGACAAGGAGGGAGGAGGTTCCGGGCAGTGCAGAGTATGTGGGTGTCAGGGAGCCACCAAACACCTGCCAGGAACCACATCATCTTTTCTCCTTTTTTCTTTGGTAAAACTAGTGATGGCTAACATTTTTCAGTGCTAAGTACCAAGCAATGTTCTAAGTATTCATTGTACTTCTCACCTCTTAATCCTCAGAGCCTGTATTCATAACCCTTTTTTACCAGATGAGAAAATGGGGTCCAGACGTTAAAGTAACTTCCCAGAGTCACTCAGCTGGTAAATGACAGGTAAACTTTGAACCCTTTCAGACTCCAAAAGCCATGGTTTTAACCTCCTTGTTAGAAAGCCCCTTCACTTTTATTCAACCCTCCAAAAATCCTCTTAAGCAACATTTCCTTAACTTGAGGATGTCACCCTTCCTCTTTCCCAAAAACAGAATCTTAATTCCCTGAGCTTTTTGTAAGAGGGTGTCCAGCTTGTGAGAGGCCAGAATGAGGTCGGCAGAGCATGGAAAGAAGATTTGGAGGAAAGTATTTATGAAGGGCCCAGGGCCTAGAGTGAACCAGAAATCAGACCCAAGCCCAAGGCCCCTTACCTCCACATCTCACCTATCCCAAAAAGTCCAAGCAAGGAGTTGGAGGAGGGCAAAGCAGCATTTATGCTCAGAGAAGTATCTTGCTTTCTGGTAACCAAGGCTGATCTCCTTGTAGAGTTCACGTCCCCCAAGGAAAATTAAGGTACATTGTGATTTTTTTTGTTTGTTTTTTGTCTTTGTTTTTGCTTTTTTTGAGACAGAGTTTTGCTCCTGTCACCCAGGCTGGAATGTAATGGTGTGATCTCAGCTCACTGCAACCTCTGCCTCCTGGATTCAAGTGATTCTCCTGCCTCAGCCTCCTGAGTAGCTGGGATTACAGTTGCCCACCACCATGCCCAGCTAATTTGTTTGGTATTTTTAGTAGAGACAGGGTTTCGCCATGTTGGCCAGGCTGGTCTCAAACTCCTGACCTCAGGTGATCCACCCACCTCGGCCTTCCAAAGTGCTGGAATTACAGGCGTGAGCCACCACGTCTGGCCAGCAAGTTTTACCACGCTGACTTTCTTGTCTTCCCCTGCCCTAACCCTCACTTGGAACAGAAGGCAAGGCCTCCACTTTAGGGAAAAAAGAATGTCCCAGAGAAGAAGGTTTGGGGGATGGGAGGCCAGTAAGGCTCACTCAGTCAGTAAACCCCCTCCCTTGACTGGCATTACCTTTAAGGAGAAGAGGGCCCAGGAAGGGTGGCATTCTCCGAACTCATCACCACAGCCCCTGGGACTATGCGGTGACCTACGTTCCTTTCTTTCCTAACTGCATTTCCCCTGCCAGCCCCATAATAACTTCCCTCATTGTCTATGCTCGCCATTCACCTTCTTCAAGGTGAAACCCACAACCCAGCACACGAAAAGGAGGCCTGTCTCGGAGACATGGCATGCCCACTTGGTTGTGTATGACTTGAACTCACATCGCCCGCATGTGAGGGCTTGGCCAGGACCTCGCCCGAACTCCACCCTAAACTCCAGGCCCCTCCAATCTTTGATACCACACCCTAGTCTGTAGCAAATAATAGGACTTTCTTTTGAATGATAACACTCATTGTAAATCATCTGCTCGCTCCTCCTAAACAATGTTAAGCCTCAAATAGGGTGGGTGGGTCAGTACGAGGAAAATGCCAACCTCTGAAAGTGGAGTGAATAGAATCAACAACAGATCGATTTGGCCATCTGCAGAGTAATCCACGCTCAGAGGGGCTTAGTGTTACTGATAGAGATAAGGGTATGTCCCAGGAATCCGTTTAGGGGACCAGTGCTTCTGAAGTTAAAAATGATTTCCAGCAAGTTGTAACCCAATCAAGTACGTGGCAACCTGAGGCAAACTCTTAACTTGAGAAAGCCTCCCCGGAGCAGAGCAAAACAGTGGTTCATAGTGTTTTTTGTTGTTTTTTTGTTGATGCTGATTCTGTTTTGTTTTTATTTTACTTTTGTAGAGGTAGGGGTCTCACTCTGTTGTCCAGACTAGTCTTGAACTCCTGGGTGTAAGCAATCCTCCCAACTTAGCCTCCCAAAGCACTGGGATTTAAAGATGCGAGCCACTGCACCTGGCCATTGTGTTAAAATCATCTTTTGATAACATTCCGAATTAGTTGCCAGCATTCAGAAAATTGAGAGGTCTAATATAAAAATGGAAATTTCCAGCTTCTCTTGACAAATGACCAGATCTGCAATGCTGTACCCACTTTCCACCAGGGCACCTGTCCAGTAAAGCTGAGCTTCAGAGAGGGCATGCGGACCCGAGTTCACCATGAGCCTACCACTCTCCACCATCCCCCAGACATGGAGGCTGAGCCTCAGTTGTCAGTTATAATGACACTTTTGCTACTGGATTCCCTTTTTTTTTTTTTTTTGAGACGGAATTTCACTGTCGTTGCCCAGGCTGGAGTGCAATGGTGCGATCTCAGCTCACTGCAATCTCCGCCTCCCGGGTTCAAGCAATTCTCCTGTCTCAGCCTCCCAAGTAGCTGGGATTACAGGCATGCACCACCATGCCTAATTATGTATTTTTAGTGGAGAGGTGTTTTCTCCATGTTGGTCAAACTGGTCTCGAACTCCTGACCTCAGGTGATCTGCTGCCTCGGCCTCCCAAAGTGCTGGGATTAGAGGCGTGAGCCACCATGCCTGGCCGCTACTGGATTCTTACACCAGGCCTACTTTACCCAGCTATGTTGTCTTGCAGCCCCTGTAGACAGGAGAATGAGGCCTCAGTCACTGTCTAAGGCAGAGGGTGCCCTGATATGATCTCAGTCCATGAAGAAAGAAAAGGGAAGTGCCATTTATCAAATATCTATTATATGCCAGGCACTGAAATCAGCACCTTACACATATTTTCTTCTTCTTTTTTTTTTTAGATATGGTCTGGTTCTATTGCCCAGGCTGGAGTGTAGTGGTGGGATCACTGCAACCTCTGCCTCCCGGAGTCAAGTCATCCTCCCACCTCAACCTCCCAAGTAGCTGGGACTACAGGCATGCACCACCTCACCCAGCCAATTTTTGTATTTTTTTGTAGAGACAGGGTTTCACTATGTTGGTCAAGCTAGTCTCGAACTCGTGAGCTCAAGCTATCTGCCTGCCTTGGCCTCCCAAAGTGTTGGAAATACAGGTGTGAGCCACCGCGCCTGGCCCATATTTTCTTCTTTAATTGTTTTGCCCACTGTGACCTCTTTCCATCTAGTCCTCACATGATGCCCATAGTGATCTTTCCAAAGCACAACTCAGAGCATTTTTTTGTCCTTCTGAAAACTGTTTGATGATTCCCTATTACCATCAAGATAGCCTAAACCCTTTCATTTGCTTCTACAGCCTTTTGTTTTTGTTTTTGAGACAGTGTTTCGCTCTTGCCCAGGCTGGAGTGTAGTGGCGTGATTGTAGCTCGCTGTAGCCTTGAACTCCTGGGCTCCAGTGATCCTCCCACCTCAGCCTCCTGAGTTGCTGAGACTACAAGCGTGAGGCACTGTTCCTGGCTGGTTTGTTTTTTAAATAACTTTTTTTGAGATGTAATTCACATACCACAAAATTCATTCTTTTCAAAGTGCACAATTTAATGGTTTTTAGCATATTAACAGAGTAGTGCAACAATCACCACAGTCAATTTCAGAACATTATCATCATTCCAAAAGAAACCCCATACCTGTTAGCAGTCATTTCCCATTCCCCTTTCCCCAGCCCCTGGCCACCAATCTACTTCCTGTTTCTATGGATTTGTGTATTCTGGATACTTCCTATAAATGAATCACACAATATGTAGCCTTTTGTGACTGGTTTATTTCATGTAGCAGAGTGTTTTTAAGGTTCATACATGTATGTATCTGTACTTCATTCTTTTTTATTGCTGAATAATATTTCACTGTATGAAGGTACTACAGTTTCCTTACCCATTCATCAGTTGGTGGATATGTGGACTGTTACCATGCTTTATTTATAATAATGCTGCTATGAACATTCATGCATAAGCCTTTGTGTGAATGTATGTTTTCATTCTCTTGAGTATGTACCTGGGAGTGGAAATGCTTGATAATATGGCAACTCTAACATTTTGAAGAACTGCTAAACACTTTTCCAAAGTGGTTGCAGCATTTTACAACCCCAGCAGCATGTATGAGGGTTCTAATCTCTCCATATCCTAGACAACATTTATTTTCCTTTAAAAAAAAAAATTATAGCCGCCTGGGCATGGTGGCTCATGCCTCCATACTTTGGGAGGCCAAAGTACTTTGGGAGGCCAAGGCGGGAGAATCACAAGGTCAGGAGTTTGAGATCAGCTTGGCCAACATAGTGAAACCCCATCTCTACTAAAAATCCAAAAAATTAGCTGGGCGTGGTGGTGGGTGCCTATAATCCCAGCTACTCAGGAGGCTGAGGCAGAAGAATTGCTTGAACCCGGGAGGCGGAGGTTGCAGTGAGTCAAGATCATGCCATTGCACTCCAGCCTGGGCGACAGAGCAAGACTCTGTCTCCATTAAAAAAAAAAAAAAAAAAAAGCCATCCTGGCTGGTGTGAAGTGGTATTTCATTGTGGTTTTGATTTGCATTTCCCTAATGACTGATGATGAAATCTTTTCATGTGCTTATTGGCCACTGGTATGTTGTCTTTGGAGAAATCCCTTAGCCCATTTTTAAAGTGAGTTGTCTTTTTATCATTGAGTTGTATGAATTCTTTTTGTGGCGGAGCAAGGTGGCTCATACCTGTAATCCCAGCACTTTGGGAGGCCAAGGTGGGTGGATCATGAGGTCAAGAGATCGAGACCATCCTGGCCAACATGGTGAAACCAGGTTTCTACTAAAAATACAAAAATTAGCTGAGCATATTGGCACACTCCTATAATCCCAGCTACTCAGGAGGCTGAGGCAGGAGAATCGCTTGAAACTGGGAGGCGGAAGTTGCAGTGAGCAGAGATGGCACCACTGCACTCCAGCCTGGCGACAGAGCGAGACTCCGTCTCAAAAAAACTAAAGAAAGAAAGAATTATTTCTGTATTCTGGATACCAGTCTTTTATCAGATATATGATTTGCAAATATTTTTTTTCTATTCTGTGGGTTGTCTTTTCACTTTAATAGTATGCTTTGAAGCACAAAAAAAATTTAATTTATTGAAGTGTAATCTATCTATTCTTTGAGTGCTTGTGTTTTGGTGTCATATCTAAGAAACTTGCCTAATCCAAGATCACGATTGATATTTTTGTTTTCATCTAAGAATTTTATTTAACTCTTACATTTGGATCTACAATGCTTTTTTACGTTAATTTTTTTTTTTTTTTTTTTTTTTGAGATGGCGTCTCACTCTGTCACCCAGGCTGGAGTGCAATGGCGTGATCTCGGCTCACTGCAACCTCCACCTCCCAGGTTCAAGCTATCCTCCTGCCTCAGCCTCCCAAGTAGCTGGGACTACGGGTGCCCACCAATATGCTTGGCTAATTTTTTTATATTTTTAATAGAGATGGGGCTTCACCATGTTGGCCAGGATGGTCTCGATCTCTTGACCTTGTGATCCACCCACCTCGGCCTCCCAAAGTGCTGGGATTACAGGCGTGAACCACTGCGCCTGTCTATGTTAATTTTTTATATGATGTGAGGTAGGGATCCAAATTCATTCTTTTTTTTTTTAATTTAATTTTTCTTTTTCTTGTTTTTCGAGACTAGGTCTTGTCATGTTGCCCAGGCTGCTCTCGAACTCCTGGGCTCAGGCAATCCTTCTACCTTGGCATCACAAATTACTGGGCTTACAGGTGTGAGCCACCAGGCCCGGCCCAACTTCATTCTTTTGCATGTGGATATTCAGTTGTTCCAACATCATTTGTTGGAAAGACAATTCTTTCCCCCACTTGATTATCTATGGCCCTTTTATTTATTTATTTATTTATTTAGACAGGGTCTCACTCTATCACCCAGGCTAGAGTGCAGTGGCACAATCTTGGTTCACAGCAACCTCTACCTCCCACACTTAAGCGATTCTCCTGCCTCAGCCTCCTGAGTAGCTGGGATTACAGGCACGTGACATCATGCCTGGCTAATTTTTTTTTTTTTTTTTTGTGGAGATGGGTTTTCACTATGTTGTCCGGGCTGGTCTCGAACTCCTGGACTCAAGTAATCCACCTACTTCAGCCTCCCAAGTGCTGGGATTACAGGCATGAGCTACTGTGCCTGACCTCCTTTGACCTTCTTAAGCTGGCCCTTTCTTTGTCCTGTGTCTTCATCATCTGCGTTACCCTCACCCAGCCTTGTCCTCCATCTCCAGATTCACTAAATGATTTACTCTGTATCACCTCTGGCCCATTTCACCGCATGCTGTTTCTTCTACTGGAAAGTCTTCCTGCCTCTCTTCCCATATCACTTGGATATTTTCTCTAATGATCTGGCAAGTCTAGGCTTAGATGTCATATCTCCCAAAAAACCTTTCCTAAGTCCCCAAGAATGTTTTGGGAACAGCAATTCTGTCTCCCAAGGACCCTGTACTTAACCTCAATGTGATGCTTAACACACTTGTGTATATCTTACTCCCACAAAAACCCTCTTCACAGATAGGAGCATTTTTTTGTGCCTGGCATGTAGTAGGTACTCAATAAATATCTGATGAATCCCAGAAGTCAAGGAAGAGGACAATTTTGAGAAGGAAGACATAATTAGAACTGTGTATTGCTGCAGAAAGTTAGGGAGAATGAGATCTGAAAAAGTCACTGGGTTTTGACTATTCTCGTCATGACAAATAGGGAAGAGTTTCAGTAGCATTGTGGATGCAGAGGCCAGTGTGGACACAGAAACCAGAGTTAAGGAGTGAATTGCTGATGAGAGAGTGAAGCTTTCGTTACAAACTTTTTTTTTTTTTTTTTTTTGAGACAGAGTCTTACTGTGTTGCCCAGTCTGGAGTATAATGGTATGATCATGGCTCACTGCAGCCTCAACCTCCTGGGCTCAAGTGACCCTCCTGCCTCAGCCTCCTGAGTAGCTAGGACCACAGGCACATGCCACCACAACCTGGCTAACTTTTTAATTTTTTGTAGAGACGGGGTCTTGCCGTGTTGCCTAGGTTGGTCTTGAACTGTTGGCCTCAAGAGATCCTCCCACCTCAGCCTCTAAGGAAGGCTGGAATTACTGGCATGAGCCACCATACCCAGCCTAGTTGCAACCTATTTGTGCCCAAGTTTATTGGTGAGGAAAGGAGGGAACTAGATTGGCACTGTGAAACAGCTTCAAGGATAGAGTTAAGGGATTCGTTTTATTGCTATTTGTCTATCTGCTACTTTCCTGCACTTCAGAGATTTTGACTTCTAATGAGAGTCCCTTTTATGGCTTTTTATAATGTCAATTCTAGGGATTCAGCCATGATTTTCCTGCCTGCCCTCCCATGACCATATACCTCATCCCCACCTCTGCCTGTGTTTGAACACAGAAGTGCATACACGCACACACATGTACACACAGACACCTTGATTTGGGCTGATCTCAGCATCCCAGGTATCTAAAGAATTTGGGAGTGACCAAAACTCTCCCCAAATGCAGATAAGCTATATGTGCCTCAGCAAAAGATATCCTATGAGAGTTGTTTGGGTAGAAAGGAAGCAACAAGTCTCCTGACATCTTGGCAGCACCAAAAGACTGATAGTCTTCTCTGTCTGCCCTTCATTCCCTTGTGTCTCCCCTGTGTTACTCATATAGACTAGAATGAAATGGCTTTAAGATTTTAATTTTTCATCCCCCTACTGATTTATCTTCAGCATTGATCCACTTGCTGCTATTTGTGATTTTTCTCCCAGAGGTAGATATGCCTGATCATGAGCCCCCCAGCCTGACCAGCTGTCACCACCAGCCTCACACAGCTCACGTGGTACCCCATACCTTTCAGATATATCTCCTGATCCATCTGCCCCTCTAAAAGATGTCCCAGCAAGGCGAAGCTGGTGCAGTGCTGAGGCACCCCCTCAGGTTCGTAGCCCAGCTCCACCTGCCCCTTCTCCAGGGCATACCTCCCATCCACAATGGAGCCCGTTATCACTTGCACCCTGCTCAGGTTTGCTGGATGGTTCAGAATCACTGTCAGGTGGTTTCCTGTACTAAGGTTGTGTGTCCAAAAGAATGACTCATCCAGAGTGTAGGCCTCCCAGGGGAAATGCACGTCGGAAACCTGCATATCAGTGAAGACAGCTCCAGGTGGGTTGTTGGGACCATCAGCATTCTTTTTCTGAAGTGCTGTGGCCTTCTGCTTGTGATCAAAGGTGGTGTAGGAGACCCTGCGGTAAAATAGGAAAGGTTTGCAGAGGATTGGGCTTTCCTGGACCAGGAGCATACGGAAATGAGAAATCAGGCTGTCAAGGGGTTTCTCCTTGTAGAAGAGGAGGAGGAAATGGGCCAGGAGCGGGAGGTCCCTGCTGTGAAACAGTTTGCCAAGGAAGCCCATATTGGAGAACTCCAGTAGCACCCATGAGTTGGACTTCATGGTGTTCACCCTTGAATGAATGTGGGTAACAAAGTTGGGGGCAAAAAAGGCATTGTCCTCTATTAACAGGAAGTAATCAGAGAGCTTTGTGGCAAAGCTCATGAGGAAGGCGTGATCTACGTTCTGCTTGGAGTAGAATTCGCCACAAAAGGCTTCATCTCTGACGCTGTCAACAGTGGGGTAGGCATCGGATGGAGCATGGATCATTAGCAACTGCCCTTTCAAGATCTGCGGGCTGAAGAGGCTTGAAATATGGGCAACAGTTTCTCTGAGCCAGGTGAGGTCAGAATCTGCCAGGTGGACCAGCACCGTGAGGTGTTTCTGCTCAGCCTTAGAGGAAACACGGAACAGGGAGACCAATGTGTACAAGAGGCTGCTTCTGTCCCCTTGCTGCACTGACGATATCCCCACTGTCAGCCATGCTGAGGAGAGGTAAAAATAGGGATGACTGTTAGTGCACAGTAATAGTGACCATTCTCAGAAGGGTTAGGGGTTGGGGGACCTTCACTCTTCCTTCCTCCCTCTTATTTCCCACCTGTTTTTCCCTTTGGCAGAGGGGATGTTTACATCCTTGTTGCTCAAAGTGTGGTCCTTAGTCCAGCAACATCAGGCTCATCTATAAGCTCATTTCAAATACAGAATCTTGATCCCTACCTCAGATTTAATCAGAAGCGGCATTTTCACAGCATCACCAGGTAACTTGTATGCACAGTAAAGTTTGAGAAGTACTAAACTAGGTGATGCTGAGTCTCTGTGGGTTCTGCTCAGTCTTCTTTGAGCCTGGAACTTTGTGGCATATGGTTTAGGGGCTCAATAAATATTAGCTATTATTTTAGTTATCATTGTTGTCAATTATGTTATTATATTGTTGTCAATTATTGTCATCTTCCCAAAGCTGTCCTTTGAAGAAGATATATTAGGAAAAGGACTTCCCCTGGAAGTCAGGAGCCCAGAGTTTTTGTCCCAGTTCTGCTACTGATTGTGTGATCTTGAGCAAGTCCCTTCAGCCATGAGTCTAGTTCCTGATCCATAAACTGGGGCAGTTGGACTATGCGACTCTAAGACCCCCTCTAATCCAAATGTTCTCTAATCTAGTGATTCCACCTTCTTATAGCAATTAACTTTAGTAACTGGCCAAGTAGGGCAAAAATAAAAGTAGTAGCCAACTTTATCTTTTTCCTCCTTCCTCCTCATACTGCTGATATATAAATATTTACCTTGGGGGAAGGAGGAGAGAATTAACTGCCAGATTTTTTTTTTTTTTTTTTTTTTGAGATGGAGTCCCGCTTTGTCGCCCAGAGCAATGTCCGCTCATTTTTACCACCACCTCCCAGGTTCAAGTGAGTCTCCTGCCTCAGCTTCCTGGGTAGCTGGGATTACAAGTATCCCCCACTGTGCCCAACTAATTTTTGTATTTTTAGTAGAGATGGGATTTCACCATCTTGGCCAGGCTGGTCTCGAACCCCTGACTTCGTGATCCACCCACCTAGGCCTCCCAAAGTGCTGGGATTACAGGCATGAGCCACCACACCTGGTCATTGTCTGCCAAATTCTAATATTCCTGGGCACAGTCTGTCTTTCTCCTTCCCTCTTCTACTTTCCTTCCTATCTGCCTGATCTCTGGCTAGCTGTCCCTACTTCCCCTGGGATACTGAATTCCTCCCTCTTGTTGGTACTCACTCTTTCTTCTCTTCTGGATTTTTTCCATATATTTGAAGGTGAGGTTCTGCCAGTCTTCGAGTGGTCTTGGGTCCTTCCTGCTGTTATAACTGGCCTCCTGGGGCATTGACAAGGGTAAACATATATATCCTTTCATAAAAAGAACAAAGTTTACACCCCAGTGGCTCCCCATCAGCTTTTCTAGGGAAAGAGGTGGAGTGAACCATTCTCCCTAAAGTGAGCCCGGCACATTCTCAGGATACCTGTCCATTGGCTAAAATATCCAGGGCTCAAGCAGTATTTACTCTTTTCTTTACCTTAATGAATAAGGAAAATAAATACAGCTTCTTCATGGACTAATAGGCCCAGGTCCATACCCCCATTCCCTTTGGAGCTTCCTGCTCTCAGGTGAAAAGGTACAGGAAGGAAGAAAGCCCAGGGGTTTTCAAGAATCTGCCTGTCCACACCATTTCCACCCGATATTCCCAGTTCCCAAACTGATAAGACTCAAGCCTTGCTACTTGGCCTTTGATAGTCATCACATTTTGGTCATCTTCAGTTTCCTTGGGGATTTTCAAAGTGATGAAGAGCCACAGGAATACGATGCCCACTGACTGTATGAAGCATTTCCTAATGGAACACCGCATCGCGTCTGTGTCAGGATACGGTTCCTACAGCAAGAAGTCAACGTGTACAGCTGGAGGACTCTCTCCCTCCAGTCCATGCCTAGAACTTCCCTTCTGCCCTCTTGAAGGCTTCCCCACTTGTATTAACCACCCTGTGTCTGCCCCCATATTCTACCTTTCCTCATCGTTAACTTATTTCCAAGATCTAAGCTCACTATGACCTCTGCCTCCTGGGTTGAAGCGATTCTCCTGCCTCAGCCTCCCAAGCAGTTGGGATTACAGGCACGTGCCACTGTGCCTGGCTAATTTTTGTAGTAGTAGACGGGGTTTTACCATGTTGGCCAGGCTGGTCTCGAACTCCTGACCTCAAGTGATCTGCCCGCCTCAGCCTCCCAAAGTGCTGGCATTATAGGCGTGTGCCCGCCATCCAAGCACACCCTTTTATCTGATCTAGGAACCTGATACAATAGAGCCTTATTCCCTGCCTGAAGAAGGAAGGTCACTTGTCTCGTGATAATATTTGTTGCGTTCACTTCATATGCTTGGAGATTCAACTTCCCCAAAGTCTCCCCTACTCAAAATGATGAAGGTTGGCTGAGGCTTTAGTGATACAGTCAATTTATCTGAGTAAACAGATGGCCATTGTACCCTCCTTACCCCTGCTTTTTTATTTTATTTTTTGAGACAAGGCCTTGCTCTGTTGCTCAGATTGGAGTGCAGTGGTGTGATCATGGCTCACTGCAGCCTTGACCTCTCAGGCTCAAACGATCTTCCCACCTCAGCCTCCCAAGTAGCAGGGATGACAGATGCACACCACCACACCCAGCTAATTAAAAAAAAAATTATTTTTTTTTTAGGATAGACTCTCCCTGTGTTGCCCAGGGTCATCTTGAACTCCTGGGGCCACGTGATTTTCCTGTATCAGCCTCTGAAAGTGCTGGGATTACCAGCGTGAGCCACCACACCCTGCCTCCCACACTTTTTAAAACAAAAATCAAACTATTAAAACAATTAAACTTGAAGTGTTGCCAAGTGTTATGCCAGATTGGTGTCTTTGTCAGTTTTTTTTTTCCCTAAAGAGTATCCTTAGTTTATTCCAATCTTTAATCTTATTCACAGACCTTGATTAGAATGTGATTGTGTTAACTTAGAGTAAAAAAAAAAAAAAAAATCCTTTCCTGCGTGTTGGGTTATTGGAATTCAGGCTGGCTCAGCCTCAGAAGCGCTTGTATGCTGCCCTCTTCCTCTGTGAGTGTTTTTTCTCTGGCGAGATGTGTTTCTCTGATTGCTTCAAGATGATCAGAGGAAAGGCTTTAATATGCCTTCTCACCCCTTCTTGATTCTTTCCCTGTGTGATCAGTACACAAAAGAAAAGCTGTAGGCCGGGCGCGGTGGCTCAAGCCTGTAATCCCAGTACTTTGGGAGGCCGAGGCGGGTGGATCACGAAGTCAGGAGATCGAGACCATCCTGGCTAACATGGTGAAACCCCGTCTCTACTAAAAATACAAAAAAAAAAAACTAGCCGGGCGTGGTGGCGGGCGCCTGTAGTCCCAGCTACTCGGAGGCTGAGGCAGGAGAATGGCGTAAACCCGGGAGGCGGAGCTTGCAGTGAGCCGAGATCGGGCCACTGCACTCCAGCCTGGGTGACACAGCGAGACTCCGTCTCAAAAAAAAAAAAAAAAAAAAAAAAAAGCTGTAGTCAGTGATTTCTGTGCTCCTGAGGCCATACTATTCGCTAATCTCCCCCAGGGATGCCTTCCAATTTAGTATTTTGGTAGAGGTTAACATGCTTCTCTCCCTTAGCCACTTCACTTTTTGATGAGTTATAAAAGTAGGCTGGGCACAGTGGCTCACGTCTGGAATACCAACTCTTTGGGAGGCAGAGGCAGGAGGATCGCTTGAGCCCAGGAGTTCCGAGACCAGCCTGGGCAACACAGGGAGAGCTCCACCTCTGTTTAAGGAAAAAAAAAATAATGATAACAATAATACTTATATCTCCAGGTAATCACAGGGATGAGGAAAAAAAAATCTTATAGTAGTAAGGCTTTACAGATTAAACATTTCTTACTTGACTTCCTTAAGGAAAGACTTTTAGTCATATATATATATATATATATATATGCACATACACTGAATAAAAAGGCTCTAGGGGCTGGGCATGGTGGCTTACGCCTGTAATCCCAGCGCTCTGGGAGGCCGAGGCGGGTGGATCACCTGAGGTTAGGAGTTTGAGACCAGCCTGGCCAACATGGCGCGAAACCCCTTCTCTACTAAAAATACAAGAATTAGCCAGGCGTGGTGGCACGTGCCTGTAAAATCGCAGCTATTCAAGAGGCTGAGGCAGGAGAATCTCTTGAACCTGGGAGGCGGATGTTGCAGTGAGCCGAGATTATGCCACTGTACTCCGGCCTGGGCAACAGAGCAAGACTCCACGTCAGGGGAAAAAAAAGAAAGGAGGTGGGGCTTTAGGGCCAGGTGAGGTGGGATTGGGATAAAAATCACCCAGTGAAAATGTGTGGGCACTCAGGCCTATAATCCCAGCATTTCGGGAGGCCAAAGCAGGATGATCACTTGAGGCCAGGAGTTCGAGACCAGCCTCGGCAACATAGTGAGACCCCCATCTCTACAAAAAGTTAAATTAGCCAGGTGTAGTGGTATGTGCCTAAAGTCCCAGCTACTCGGGAGGCTGAGGTGGGAGGATCGCCTTAACCCAGTATGTCGAGGCTGCAGTGAGTTGAGATCGTGCCACTGCACACTCCATCCAGCCTAGGGGACAGTGAGACCCTCTCTGTCTCTCTCTCTCTCCCTCAAAAAAAAAAAAAAAGACTTTAGGCAGGGAGTAAGGCTCTAATTGCAGTTAAAGGGTTTCACCACCACAGGCATAAGCTCTGTTCCCCTTTGGTACCTCCTGTGTAGTTTCCCAGCCACAGAGGGAAGACTGCTCTCATTCAGCCCTCTGAGCTTGACAGACTTCTGGAAAAGGCAGGAGACAGAGAGAGAGAAAAAAAAAAGGAGCTGGGGTGATAAGGACCAGTCACTCTAGGAGTAATGAACAGACGGTGAGACCAGGCACAGCAAACAAAGGTCTCCCCAGTTTTCTACCCTTGAGCTAAGCTCCCTCTGTGATGTTACTGTTGCGTCCTAGCCACCTACTCCCCATTGTCAGAGGAACACGCAGGACTTACATGTGACCTGTGTGTGCTTCATCACTGGGAGCTATGACTTCGCATTCACCCTAAAGACCAGCATCAGTATATTTTTAGATACTGAGCACTCACCTCCCCACCCCCACCGTGTACCCTATTTCCTTACATCTCTCCTACATTCTCTCCTTCCCTCTTGTTGGTTCCACTGACTCTTAGGCTCAGACTCCTACTCCCTTTCGCCTTCCCAAGTTCTCCACTCCTGCAGTTATCCTCTTCCTCTTCTGCATGATCCACTTCTCCCTTTCTACTGGACGATTCTCATCACTAGGAAAAGGAAGTTTATTATCTCCCAATGGGAAGAAGGCAAAAAGCAAAATACCTCCCTGAATTCGCGTTCTCTTCCAGTTCTGTGCCATTTCTCTACAACCGCACACAGCAAAGCCCCTTTAAAGTGTTGTCTTCGTTAATTAGCCCCACTTCATTTCACATTCTCCCTCCTCATCTTACTTAACCTTTCTGCAACTTTGATTCAGTTGACCGCTACCACCTCCTTTAAAGACTTCCTGGGGGCACAGCCGGATGTGGTGGCTCACGCCGGTAATCCCAGCACTTTGGGAGGCCGAGGCGGGCAGATCATGAGGTCAGGAGTTTGAGACGAGCCTGTCCAACATGGTGAAACCCCATCTCTAAAAAAATGCAAAACTTAGCTGGGTGCAGTGGTGTACGCCTGTAGTCCCACCTACTCGGGAAGCTGAGGTAGGAGAATCGCTTAAACCTGGGAAGCGGAGGTTGCAGTGAGCCAAGATTGCACCACTTGCACTCCAGCCTGGGTGACAGAGCAAGACTCTGTCTCAAAAAAAAAAAAAAAAAAAAAAAGAGAGACTTTCTGCTCTGGCATCTCTCTTGCCATGCTGATTGCTCCCTCTCAGTTTCCTTACTTGGCTCGATCTCTTCCCAACCTATATATGTAGGAGTGTCATAGGGCTCTCTTCTCTTCCTACATACTTTCCCTGGGTGATTTTATCCCAGTCCCATGGCTCTAAGTAATATACACACACACACGCACACACGCACATACATGAATGTGTGTATGTATGTATCAGGTAACTCCCAAATCTTATCTCTAGCCCCGATTCTTATCTTGATCCCTATCCTGAGCTCCAGATTACCTAACTATTCAATATCTCCAATTGGATGATAAGGTATCTCAACTTTAACAGAACCAAAATAAAACTACAGATTCCTCCTACCTCCCAAATAATTTCCTCCCCAAGTTTTTTCTACCCTAGTATATAGCATCACCATTCACCCAGTTAGAGGAAAAAAAAAAATCAAGGAGTTATACCTGGTGCCTCTCTCCTTTTTTTTTCTTTTACTCTTGATTTTTATATAGAGACAGGGTCTCGCTGTGTTGGCCAGGCTTGTCTTGAACTCCTAGCCTCAAGTGATCCTCCTGCCTTGGCCCCCAAAGTGCTGGAATTATAGGTGTGAGCCATCACACCCAGCCTTCTTTCTCCTTAATACTCCACAGTCTATTTAATCCTGCTACCTTTTCCTCCAAAATTTACCCAGAACATGACCACTTTTCAAAATCATCTCCTGGACTACTGCAACCACCTCCTAATTGATCTCTCACCTCTACTCTGATTCTTCTGCAATCTGTTCTCCACGTGGCAGTCAGACAGACTTTTCCAATTGTAAATCAAATGATACCCACTCCCTGCCTACAATTCCCCAGTGCCTTCCCACTGCAAATAAGTTGAAACCCAAACTCCTACCCATGGTCTGCAGGCTTTCACCTGATCTAGTGTTTGCTTTTTTTGTTGTTTGTTTGTTTGTTTGTTTTTTGAGACAGAGTCTCGCTCTGTCGCCCAGGCTGGAGTTCGGTGGTGTGATCTCAGCTCACTGCAACCTCCAATCTCCTGGATTCAAGCGATTCTTCGGTCTCAGCCTCCTGAGTAGCTGGGATTACAGGTGCCTGCCACCACACCTGGCTGATTTTTGTATTTTTAGTAGAAACAGGGTTTCGCCATGTTAGCCAGTCTGGTCTTGAACTCTTGACCTCAAGTGATCCACCTGTCTCAGCCTCCCAAAGTGCTGGGATTACAGGCGTGAGCCACCACGCCCACCTCTGATCTAGCATTCTGCCTGCTGCTTTGACCTCATCTCCCTCCCCACTCTCTAGCCTCAGGGACTTTCTTTTTCTTTTGTTTTTCTTGGTATGTCCCTTGGACACACCAAGCTGTTTCTTGACTCAGGGTCTTTGCACATGCTGTTCCTCTTTAAAATTTGTTTCTATTTTTTTTTTAATTTTACAATGTCTTCATGACATTCAATGTTCCTCTTCTTAGAACTCTCCACTATAGATTTTCCAATAGCTGCTTTCTTCCTAACATTCGGATCTGAGTTCTGATGTTCTCTTTGCTGCCTTAGATCATTGTGGCTAACAGCCCTTGCCACTCCTCCCATTCCATCCTCCCAGTACTTTTATCATGTATTCTGTTTTTCTCATCATTTATTTCATTGTTTTGTTTTGTTTGTTTTGTTTTGTTTTTGAGACAGAACCTCACTCTGTTGCCCAGGCTGGAGTGCAATGGCACGATCTTGGCTCACTGCAGCCTCTGCCTCCTGGATTCAAGAGATTCTCCTGCCCCAGCCTTCTGAGTAGCTGGGATTACAGGCATGTGCCACCACACCTGGCTAATTTTTGTATTTTTAGGAGAGACAGGGTTTTGCCATGTTGGCCGGGCTGGTCTGGAACTCCTGACCTCAAGTGATCCACCCACTTTGGCCTCCCAAAGTGCTGGAATTACAGGCGTGTGCCACCACACTCGGCCTCTCAGCATTTATTTCTACCAGAAGCTAACTTACTTCTTTGTGTGTGTGTTTATTGTCTGTCTCCATCCACTAGATTAGAATATAAGCCCTTAAGGGGCTTTGTTTGATTCAGTGCTGTATCCGTAGCACTTCGCATTAAACCTGATCCAGAGAACATACTAAACAAGTATTTATTAACTCGCCAATCATAGGGACTACATGATAATGATGAATGGTCACCTTTCTTGGACAAACACTACACTAGGTGCTAGAGGCACAGCGGTGTCGGGGGACTGGCCAGAACTCGAGAGAAGGGCAATATGTGGGTGATGGTTAAGCGCTCCAATTCAGGACTCAGACAGGCAGAGCTGGAATCTAGTTCTGCGAGACTTGTTGTCCATGTGACCTTAGCCAAATGACTCAGCCTCTCTGAAGCCCAGTTCCTCATCTATAAAATGGAGATAAAAATGATGGCTACCCAGGACAGGGCTGGGCTAACAAAAAATAAATAAAAATAAAGTAAAATGATGACTACTTTCAAGAGTTCTTATGAGGATCAAAAGAGATCATTCTATATAAATAGTTATTCTTAAAAATAAAAAAAAAGAGAGTATCCATATAAACATACTTGGCATATAGCAAGCACTCAATAAATGTTAGCTCTTTTCTGTAGGGAATGACTACCATCTTCAACCACGGAGACCAGCACTGCTCGCTTTCCCATCATACCTGAGAGGTCCACCTTCCCTTACTCCTAAACCCTCATCCCAATTTTTTTCCTTTTAGATTTTCACACAGATGCACAACACTCTGAGAACCTTCCTGTATCTTGCCATCCGATTCCCACTTTTCTAAAGGATTTAGAGGAGGCAAAAAATAGAGAAGGAGAAATAAATATTAAAAAGCTCTGACACCCCACCCAGGTTCCTCATCCACATTGCAGTTAGGGGTGGCCATCCATGACAGTGTGCCCGTAGCCGGTATGTGTTCCAGGAGTGGGCTCTGCACTTTGCTGGAAGCCAGAGTTCTTTAAGCCTAAGAACATGAACTAGACCCATAGGGTAGGGATAGGCCAGGAGCTCACCTCCATTCCAGCATTTGTCTCTGGGTACCGTAGCTAATGCTCCCTTGGCAACCATTGTTTTTTCTGAAGGGCAAGAAACTCATCATCCCACTAGTCTCTTCTGGCAGGTGGAGAAGGGGCATGGCTACAGGCATGTGTGATTGGCCCACACACTGTTTCTTTTTTTTTGAGACAGAGTCTCGCTCTGTCGCCCAGGCTGGAGTGCAGTGGCGTGATCTCGGCTCACTGCAAGCTCCACCTCCCAGGTTCACGCCATTCTCCTGCCTCAGCCTCCTGAGTAGCTGGGACTACAGGTGCCCGCCATCATGCCTGGCTAGTTTTTTGTATTTTTAGTAGAGACGGGGTTTCACTGTGTGAGGCGGGATGGGATGGTCTCGATCTCCTGACCTCGTGATCTGCCTGCCTCGGCCTCCCAAAGTGCTGGGATTACAGGCGTGAGCTACCACGCCCTGCCCACCACACACTGTTTCTTAAAAATCTGATGAAAGATTGAACATTTAAGAATTGGAGGGTGGGCATGAAGGCTCACGCCTGTAATCCCAGCACTTTGGGAGGCCTAGGTGGGCGGATCATGAGGTCAGAAGTTTGAGACCAGTCTGGCTAATATGGTGAAATGCTGTCTCTAATAAAAATGTAAAAAATCAGCTGGGCACGGTGGTGTGTGCCTGTAGTCCCAGTTACTTGGGAGGCTAAGGCAGGAGAATAGCTTGAACCCGGGAGGCAGAGGTTGCAGTGAGCCGAGATCGTGTCACTGTACTCCAGCCAGGGGAAAAAAAAAAAAGAATTGGGAGAGCTGAACAGGCGTGGCTCACGCCTGTAATCCCAGCACTTTGGGAGGCCGAGGTGGTCAGATCACTTGAGGTCAGGAGTTTGAGACCAGCCTGGTCAACATGGCAAAACCCTGTCTCTACTAAAAATGCAAAAATTAGCTGGGCCTGGTAGCACATATCTGTAATCCCATCTGCTTGGAAGGCCAAGGCAGGAGAATTGTTTGAGCCTGGGAGGTGGAGTTTATATAGTGAGATGAGATCATGCCACTGCACTCTAGTCTGGGCGACAGAGGGAGACCCTGTCTCAAACAACAAACAAACAAACAAACTGGGAGAGCTTACCTAAAAGCCTAAATAACTGGCTTCTCTTGAAAAATAGAAACTTGGTGCAACCCTGGTCTGAGTAGTGATGGCCCCCAGTAGCTGGACGTGCATTCTCACCTCTCCACAGACTCCACTTTGCTCACCTCCCCCATGTACCTGTCTGGCTTCTACACAGGCATTTGAGTTTTTAACTCCTGCTCTCACTCAGGTCTTGAGAGGCTCGAAGACTCTATGCTAGCTCTTGGTCTTATATGTGGCACCTGTTTAGCATAGGGTGCTATAAAGATAAGGCACAAAGTGATCCCTGGGGTTGAAGGGCTGTGGATAGAGATAGAGGAAAAGGTGGCTGGGCAGGGTGGCAGATTACACACCTGTAATCCCAGCACTTTGGGAGGCTGAGTCAGGCAGATCACCTGAGGTCAGGAGTTCGAGACTAGACTGGCCAACATGGTGAAACCCCATCTCTACCAAAAATACAAAAATTAGCCGAGTGTGGGGGCCTGTGCCTGTAATCCCAGCTACTCGGAAGGCTGATCCAGGAGGATCTCTTGAACCCGGGAAGTAGAGGTTGCAGTGAGATCACGCCACTGCACTCCAGCCTGGGTGACAGAGGGAGACTCTGTCTCCAAAAAAAAAAAAAAAAAAAAAAAAAAAAGCAGACCAGTGAAAAAATTAAATGGTGAAAAACAAATGGAAGAGAAAAGATATAATTATTGATTTTGTATATGATATCTCAGATGATATTCTGAGAGATTTCCATTGTTCATGGGGAATATAGAGGGAGTGGCTGAAATTAAGATTTAAAAAATTTTTTTAAATTAAATTAAATCTTATTTTATTTTATTTTATTTTTGAGACAGAGTCTCGCTCTGTCGCCCAGGCTAGAGTGCAGTGGCGCAATCTCGGCTCACTGCAAGCTCCGCCTCCCCGGTTCACACCATTCTCCTGCCTCAGCCTCCTGAGATAGCTGGGACTACAGGCGCCCACCACCACGCCCGGCTAGTTTTTTATATTTTTAGTAGAGACGGGGTTTCACAGTGTGAGCCAGGATGGTCTCGCTCTCCTGACCTCGTGATCCGCCCGCCTCGGCCTCCCAAAGTGCTGGGATTACAGGTGTGAGCCACCGTGCCCGGCCGATTATTGTTATTTTTTAGAGACGGGGTCTTGCTTTGTCACCCAGGCTGGAGTGCAGTGACACAATCATAGCTCATTGCAGCCTCAAACTCCTGGGCTTAAGTGATCCTCCCACCTCAGCCTCCCAAATAGCTAGAACCACAGGGGTGTGCCACCACACCTTTTTTTTTTTTTTTTTTTTTGGAGACAGAGTCTTGTTCTGTCGCCCAGGCTGGAGCGCAGTGGCACGATCTCTGCTCACTGCAGCTCCGCCTCTTGAGTTCAAGCAATTCTCCTGCCTCAGCCTCCTGGGTAGCTGGGACGACAGGCACGTGCCACCATGCCAGGCTAATTTTTGTATTTTTATTAGAGACGGGGTTTCACCATGTTGGCCGGGATAGTTTCCATCTCCTGACCTCATGATCTGCCCGCCTTGGTCTCCCAAAATTTTGGGATTACAGGCATGAGCTACTGCGCCCAGCCTTTTTTTTCTTTTTTATAGAAATGGGGTTGGGGATCTTCCTATGTTGCCCAGGTCCATTGTAAGTCACAAAATCAACTTAATGAGTTTCAACCAGCATATGTAAGTCCATCACTATATAAAGGTAATACTGTTTTGTGAAACTTTTGTTGCTGTTGCTATGTAAACAAAAATACTGGAGATTAGTCAAAGTTTGAAGCCACTGTAGTCTAGAGGGGAGAGTGGATCAATGTTGGCAGATTAAGGGGCAGCTGGTGGTGAGATCTGAGATGAGGCTTCTGTGTCCTTTTTCCTCAGCTTTAGAAAAGTCAGTTTGGTGTTTTGGGAAGATCAAAGGTAGGTACTAGGATAACATTCTTTTCCTAGCTCTGCTATTACTGTCTGACTTTTGGCTAATTAACCTTTCTGAGTCTCAATTTCTCCATCTGAAAAATGGTAACACTAATACCACTCATTTCACAGGGCTGATGTGCTCAGTAGACTATGATTTCCACCTGGCTAATGGCCGTCTTATTCATGTTACTACAGTGTTTCTAGTGGTTCTCATGTCCCTGCTTCCTGCCAGGAAAGAGGAAAAAGGGAATTCACCTGTAGCATTTAGTGTGTCAGATGCTGTGCTGGGCACTCAGCATGATTTGGTTGAACATGGAATTCCAAATTCCCAGTTACAATTGGGAATTTACAGTGGTGGTCTGTAAAGTGCTGACACAGTGTTGCAGCAGTTTTCATTCTATTGTAAGACTTTCATCCAAGATGCAGGCAATTCCAAACATTCCAGCTATCCACGGCCATTGAGCATGCCGCCAGGGGCCCCTCAGCCCAGAGACCCGAATTAGGGGTGCTGGTGGTGCCACTGAGGGATGAACAGGGAACATGAGTTTCCCTCTAATCCTTATAGCTTCTCTAAGCAGCTCACAGGATTGCTCCTTGGGAGTCCAGGGCTTCTAAAGTTGCCCAACCGGAATGGGAAGAAACAAGCCCTGAAGCCCTGGTGTGGCTAACCCTGCCCTTCCCAATCCCTGTGGGCAGGGCTGGCAGCACCGTGGGAATGTTCCACTTGTCAGCGACTGACCCCAACAAGGGTCTAGCCCTTTGAGCCCCACACCCAGGTAAACCAAAGCCCAAGACTGAGAGCGCAGTTACCCTGGAACTCAGTTGGGCTGAGTCATCAGAAAGGGATTCCAGGACAGGAGAGGAAGAGCAGATGGGAGGAGGAAGAGGCATTTATTAGTTACCAAGGTGGCTCTTAGGACCCAGACCCAGCTTCCCAAGGACAGAAACCCAGAAATGAGCGCCTGGTCAAGGTGTGAGCCATTCCCCAAGGGCAGCACCGACAGCTGGGGCTAGGGCAGAACAGGGAGCACCGAAGTCCCCCATAAGGGACCAGCTCAGCAGAAGACGATAGCATAGGAGGGGTTGCTGGTTCCTGGGAGTCAAGTAGGGCAGGGAATGGGGGAGGATGGGTTTATCTCACCCGTGGTGCCCACCCATTGTGGAGGCTCCATCAACACCGTTCTGAGCCTCCTTCCTGCTTCATGAGGTCAACCAGATTTTTCTCTTTGTCCAGCCGAAAGCTCCATCCACAGCCAATTGGAGCCACAGAAACTCAAGGCCATTTACCCTCCCTTTCAACAAATATTTGTGGGGCGTCTGCCACGTGCCTGGTGCCAAGGAGAGAGACATTACTCCTTCCCTCTAGAGGCTTACAATCTGGCAGGAGAGGAACATGTATGGGGAGAGTGCAGGGACACTGCGGAAAAAAGACAAATACTGAGTTATAAGTGTTGTAATGGGGGTAGTAATAAGACGTTGTGGGAATACACAAAATAAAACAAGAAGGCCAAATTGCAAGGGTTTGTGGGTTTCACAAGGGACATCTGACAGCAAACATTCCAGGGCACCTAGAGGTGGTGAGGAGAGAATGGCATTGGAGAAATAAGCTGAGATGGACTGCGCAGAGGACGAGGGAAAGCCGGTGCACTGGAGATTGGGGGAGACAAGAGGATCCACCAGGCTGGGAGGGGAAGGGTGGTGCTAGAAGAGTGGTGGTAGAAGCACGCGCGAGGGCCGGGCGCGGTGGCTCAAGCCTGTAATCCCAGCACTTTGGGAGGCCGAGACGGGCGGATCACGAGGTCAGGAGATCGAGACCATCCTGGCTGGCACGGTGAAACCCCGTCTCTACTAAAAAATACAAAAAACTAGCCGGGCGAGGTGGCGGGCGCCTGTAGTCCCAGCTACTCGGGAGGCTGAGGCAGGAGAATGGCGTGAACCCGGGAGGCGGAGCTTGCAGTGAGCTGAGATCCGGCCACTGCACTCCAGCCTGGGTGGCAGACCGAGACTCCGTCTCAAAAAAAAAAAAAAAAAAAAAAAAAAAAAAAGAAGCACGCGCGAAGCAGAGACCGGAGGCCAGGGCGGAAGGGAGGCTCACGGACGACCCCGGGAGCTCTGGAAACTTGTCAGAGGCACCGAGGGGGTGGGGAGCGGGCCCTACACGTGCGCTACGTGCTGCGCCGGCCGCTGGGGAGCTCGGCCAGCCCCCCTCATCCCCGAACCCGGTCCCAGGGTAGTTGCACGGCGCCCAAGGAGGGGGGGGTGGAAGTCCCCCCAAGTTTGCAACCCGGCAGCGTGGTCTTCACAACGCAGCTACCGGAAGGAACGCGGGGAGCGCCTCATCAGCAGGCGGGTGGATCTAGGGGTGAAGGCTGCAGATCTGGGGCGCAGGCTGGAAAGTGGGGTGCAGCCGGTTGGAGACGTGAGGTCTGGGAGCTGGATGGACCGGATGAGGATGGAGACACCTATGGATGTGTCCAAAGGATCTGGCGCTGCACAAATGAGGGCGGTTTGGGGGACGGAGGCCCGGGCGGGGGCGGAGTGTTGTCCAAGAGTAAGGAGGGGGTTCCTGGAGACGTGGCACTCGGAGCGGGGCTGGGTTCCGCTCAGGTCGCCTGGGCTGCAGCTCCGCTATGGCCTGGGAACCCGAACCTGACCCCGCCCAGACATCGCACCCAGCCCTCTGGGAGCTCCGGCCCCGTCACCTCCAGGCTGGGGTTGCCCAGGTCCGGCCTCTGGGGTGTCCAGCCGGCCCCAGACGAGACAATGCGGCCCGGGCCCCGCCCCCGGAGGCTGACGCGCCCGGCCGCCGGCCAATCAGCGCCCGTGGCTAGGCTCTTTAAAAAAAGAAGCGCCGGCGCGGTGTGGCTGTCAGCTGGGAGGGATCCCTCCGCCCATGTAAACATCATAAAGGGCAAGGGGAGCGTCTGCTGCGGGCGGGGGAGCGGCTGCCTTCCTGGAGAGTCCTCTCGGTCCCTAGGTTCCCCTCAAGACGCCGGCAACCGCCCCCTCCCTTAACGTCACACCGGGTCCGTTGGGAGCCAAACAGCTGCGGCCCGATCTGGGAGCAATAGAATCTCATCACTTAGGGTCACTACCGGAAATGGAGGAAGCGGGACTGGGAGACCTTGAGAGTTGGGAGCGAGAATAGTATAGAGAATAGAGAATAGTAGGACGCAGCTGAGAATTGGAAGATTTTCTTAGGCTTGTTCTTGCTGTCGATCTCAGTTAATAGTCATAACTCATGTAAGTCTAGAATTTGTTTCAAAGTTATGCCTACCTGGCTTGTAGGATGCAAACGTTAAGAGTGAAAATAGTCAACGCTCTCCCGAGAGGGCGCGTAACAAGACATAATCTTCATCAAGACCCACAGAGGCACAGAATGCGCACCAAAGAGCCATCGACGATAAGAATTCTTCTACCCAACTTCTTTAGTATTATCAAATATTCAGTAAAGTTAAAAGAAATTTGCATCAAATTCCTCTATACCCACTACCTAGATTCTATCATAACTTGCCACATCGCATATCTATCTTGCACTGATAATTCTTCTAATAGTGTGCTAGCTGTCCCCTGGGCTTGATTCTCCATTGCAGTAGGGAGCAGGAAGAGGCTCCAGCTCCCAAAGCCCTAGAGATCTAAGAAAAGGACTACGTTCTCCCAGGACCACTGTGAACTCTTTCCGGGGTCAGGTACCTCTGGGAATAATTTGTTGAAGGGAACGCGGTTGTCCTCTCCCCCCACGCCCATCCCCCCTTTTAATTGAAGACTTCTTAAGCATAAAAGATTTCCTTCCACTAGGTGAATCTGAAAGCAGAACTAAGATCTTGACAAGCAGTCCTTGCATACGTTTGGCACCTTTTTGGATGAAAGAGGTCATTTCAATGTTGACGTTCTACTTTTTGAACTTTCTCCCTTTTTCTGAGGCTGCTGGACACCACCCACCCACCCCCGTCTCCCGTCCCCCGCCAAAAGGAAAAAAAAAGGCGCCTCAAAAGTGTTCATATCTCTTAAAGTTCGTTAACCTCGCTTTGCCTCCGTTGCCTGCTCTGCAAAATGAAGATAATATCGTACCTACTCAATATGGTGGTTGCGAAGACTCAGTGAGCTAACACATGCAGAGCGTTTAGAACAGTGCCTTACACACAGTAGCATTAAATAGCGGCTATCACCCATATGCACATAACTCCCAGATTTATATCTCCAATTCTGATCTCGCCCCTTCTGATTTATGCCCTCCAGTCCGTTGAAGGATACCCCGTTGGGTATCTCTACCTGTTTGTACCAGAGACACCTCAAATTCAAAATGTCCAGAAATGAGCACAGCATCTTCTTCCCTTGAATAACTCGCCTTGTGTATATAATTGGGGTGAACGTCCCACCAATGCCAACCGGCTAGCATCTGCTCAGGCAGATACGCCAGACATCTGAATCTTAATACCTCAACTTCCCCCCCAATCTGTCACTGTGTCCTAATTTTATTTCCTATCTTTGCATCCCTTCCTCATAATCATCAGTACCACTGCCTTAAATTAAGCCCTATCATTTCTTGTCTGGATTATTTCAAGAGCCTTTTGCCCCTCTCAAGTCTGACCTTGTCATAGATTGTTGATATTTATTTTCCCTGCAACATCTCCACCTCCCAATAATCTCCATCACTTATTAAATCCATGTGAATTTTGGCAAATTGCTTAATCTACCTATGCCTCACTTTCCTTATTGTAAAGTGGAAATAAGAGTACCTATCTCATAGGGTTGTGTGATTAATCATGCAATGCAATTAGAACAGTGCCTAGGATATGAAAGTGACCAAAAGTGTTACGTTATTATTATTATTACTACTATTGCCTTCTCACGAACATGCTGTTTGTATGTTCAAGCTGTTATCTCTACTGGAAAATCCTTCTCCATTTCCAATACTCTTTCCAAAACCCCCTCCTGGGTTTTACTGCACCTACCACTGTGTACTGACATGATTGAATGATTGGCTTATGGGACTGATCCTTTCTACCAGACTTAACTTCTTCAGGGCAGGAAGTCTGATGCATAGTAAATGGTCAATAAAAGTTGGCTCAACTGAAACCCTAAGGATAAACTCCATCCACAGCGGAAGGCGCGGCCCCTCCTAATTCGGGGGCGGGGCGGGGAGCCATGCGCGGAGGGTGGGTGGGTGGGGGTGGGGTGGGACTCTTTTTCCTCGCCGTGGCGGCGGAGGCGCACGGCGTGGGTTTGCGGCGAGACGTCGTCGTCGGAGGCTGAAAAAGCCCAAGGTGCTGCCGTTGCCCGTACAACTCGGACTTGCTGTCGCCAGAGCTTCGTCTGCACGGGTCTCGGACCGAGTGGAGCTCGCAGCCTCGGTCCCGGAGCCCACCCTCGCCTCACCTATTGCCCAGCCTGCAGTGATGGAGCCGGCCACCGCGCTGCACCCGGGCCCGCGCCCGGCGCTGCCCCTTGGGGGCCCGGGCCCGCTGGGCGAGTTCCTGCCTCCCCCCGAGTGCCCAGTCTTCGAGCCCAGCTGGGAAGAGTTCGCGGACCCCTTCGCTTTCATCCACAAGATCCGGCCTATAGCCGAGCAGACTGGGATCTGTAAGGTGCGGCCGCCGCCGGTGAGTCACGCCAGCACCCCGGATCCAGCTCGTGGCTGGGGGAGGGAGCGGGGACGCGCGGGTCTGGGGAGGCCCGAGGCGCGGGGGGCGGGGAGCCGGTCGCCCCACCGGCCTCGTCAAGTTTGAGGCTGCCTAGAAGGTTGGAGTTGAGGCTGGGGGAGGAAGATGGGGGCTTCTCTAGGGTGGGAGATGAGTAGCGTGGGAGAACCGGGGACTTCGGCGGTGCCACGGGAGGGCCGGGTCGCCGCGGGGTTCGGGCGGCCGGGTCCGGAGGTTCGGGTTCGGTTCCGGATGGAGTGATGGCAGGAACCGGGGGTGGTCGCGGGGGAGTTTCCTCACGTAGCCCGGCGGAGGCGCGGGCTGGAGGGAGGACTGTGGGCCCGGCGAGGCTCAGCAGGCTGGTCCTCGCCTCCGCTCCCGGGGTGCGGGGGTGTGTGATGGGGTGGGGTGGGGGTGGGGGACTTGCGAGTTGTCGTGCGAGGAGGAAAGTTTTCAATATGGCGGCGGGAGCCCCTGGTCCTTTGTGTGGTGGCGGCGTCGGCCCGGAGCGGCCCTCACCTGGGCGCCCCACCCTCCAGACCAGGGCACCCCTCCACCGCCTGGTCCCCGGGCCTCCAGGTGTCCCCCGGGCCGGGGTCAAGAAGGGGGCGGCCAGCGCTGGCTGGGGGCGGGGAGGAGCCGCAGGTCCGGCCCCGGAGCGGATGTGTTGTGGGGGGCGTTAGTGTCTGGGGGGACACTTTTGGGGCGGCGGGGGCAGGACAGGCGGTGGTGGGCCCTATGCCCGCCCGCGCTCCCGAAGGCTCACACACCCGGCTTCTTCTGGCTTAGCCGCTCGGCTCCCCGGGGAGGCCTGGGCTGTGCTGTTGGGGATGGGGTCGGGGCGAGGCCGTGTTTGTAGGGGAATGTCAGACGAAGAGACCTCCGAAGATTTCGTGCTCGTTTTCCCCGGCCCTCGGCCTCTGGGCGCTGAAAGGCAGTCACCCACCGCAGCCCTTGCAGCCCTGTCTACAGCGCCTCGGGCCTGGGGGCAGTGAGTGAGGGGTGGGTGTTGCTGAAACCATCCCCAACGGCTCCAACGTTCGCTGAGGAGAGCCCGGCCAACTCCTTCCCCCGTGGCCGGAACTGGGTGCGCTCCTACACCCCTGGTTTTTGCTCACCTTTCTGGAGGGTCTGAGTCCGAGTTGGCCTAAGCGGCGGTTGGACGGGCTGGGACCGTTGGGAAGGGGGTTTAACTGCCTTTCCTACTGTTTAAGAATCTTCTCCCCACTCTCTTCCCCCACCCCCACTCCTAAGTGGAGGAAGACCCCTTCCCACCCCTTTCTCCCTTAAGCTTGCTCTTTGTAATGCCATTTTGAGTTGTAGGGATTCTGTTTGTAATCATTATGTTTTGGAAAGCTGTTTTCAGGGAGATCCCTGAAAATAAGGCTTCTTATCCTAACTCTTCCCCGCCCCAAATTAAAACATGGACACCTACTTTAGTTTTTCTTAAGCAAGTTTGAAAAGGGAGATGAACTATATGCTTCACAAAATAACTAGCCAGCGAATATGAGGGAAATGTTTGAAAATAGATCCATTTCTTACAGCGAAGTGGGCAAGGTTGATTCTTGCTGCTTAAGGGAAGTACGTTTCTCTTAGTGCAAAGAGGCCTGCAGAAGTTATAACAGGGCTGGTTAGAGCCAAGGTTTTAATTCTTGAATAATAGGTCATGTTTCACACTGTAGTAATGTGGCTTTATGTCACATGCTAGAAGGGGTGAATATGAATATCGCACATTTGCATTAATGGGATTTTATTCAGAAATTGGGTAACTTGACTAAGTTGTTAGTAACCAAAATGTGGGGAGTCAGATTCCTGGGAGGTGTCCTCCATGTTGGTATTGTGGTATACCAGGGCTGGGGTAAATCCTTTATCTTGCTTTCTTGTTCTTTGCCTTTTAGAGGGCCCTTTTCCTGAAAAGATAGTGTTGCTCTGGTTAGGCTTGGCTACCCATTTCCTCATCTTGGCTAGAATATTAATGGTAATCTTTGCAAAATGTGTGATCGAATTGCCTTTTCCCCCCTCTGAATGTCAGACAGACATGATGGCCACCATTTTGTATTGAGAGTACTACATAGTACAGCCTGAGGAAAGGGGTTAAAGAGGCACCAATAATCTACAAATACAACCAGTGCTGTTTTGGAGACCTCCTTTGTGTGGAGGGGGCTTGCTTCCTCCTTTGTTTAACAAACTCCTATGCCAAATGGAAAGAGTTTGAGAGTATTTGTTGTTGATATAACCACAAAAAGGGAAATCTTTCCAGAAGTTGTAGCTCTTGAAGAGGGGTCTTGTTGGAACAAAGGCTTCTTAAGAGATGTAAACAGTCTTTGTTTTAGAAACTGTTTTGTTTTTAGGAAAGCTAACTGTGAACAAGTGGTTTCATATAGTTGATATGTAGCAACAAAAAAACCCTTCAAGAGGTGTGAAATATTTTCCATGGTCATATATGTAATGTCTGTATTTCTGGATGATTTTTGTTCACTGAGTTTTTGGAACACAAATGGTTATATTAGAAGGGGAACTGGGACTATTGATATTTTACTTGTTAGAAGGTAAGGAGAAGTATAAAACATTTCTGTCTCCTTTTGTTCTTACCTTTGTATCTTTACCAATGGTACTTAATATAGCTTCAGTTTATAGCTGCTTTCTCAGTGAGACTCCCAAAACTGCTTGGCTTCTGAAAACCTTAGAGTGCTTATATTATTTTGTATATGGCAGCTTAGGGGTTCTCAGAAATTTGAAAATATACTAAGATAAATGTGAGAAAACGTAATTAAGTCAAGAAGATTATACTTCAATTCTGAGTTTGAAGTTTAACAGACACCTTTGTTTCAAATTATATTAACTACGTAGGATAACCAGGTTTGTTTTCTGGGCCAAGACCTTAAATTTACAATTAATATGGTTTCTGGTTTTGTCACCTTTAAAATGCAAATTTTAATTTCCTCCTTGATACTGTACTTAGATGTCTGTTTAAGGACAAATGATATTTTTCCATATCACTTTGTGGTAGTTGGAGATTAATAATTTTAAGGGTGTAACTATTAGGCAGAAAAATAGTTGGCTGTTCAGTAAATACTTTTTTGTTTCCCAAATTTTGATAGGAATATAGTTATGGCTTTAGTAACTTATTTTCTTGCTTTCAGATGTCATGTCTCACATTTCGCCATAGATAGATTCCACAAGTTTCTTTTCTTTTTCTTTTTCGTTTTTTTGAGACGGAGTTTTGCCCTTGTTGCCCAGGCCTGATGTGCAATGGTGCGATCTCGGCTCACTGTAACTTTTCCCTCCCGGGTTCAAGTGATTCTCTTGCCTCAGCCTTCGTGAGTAGCTGGGATTACAGGCATGTGCCACCACGCCCGGCTAATTTTGTATGTTTAGTAGAGACAGGGTTTCTCCATGTTAGTTAGGCTGGTCTTGAACTCCTGACCTCAGGTGATCCACCCGCCTCGGTCTCCCAAAGTGCTGGGATTACAGGTGTGAGTCACCGTGCCCGGCCTAGATTCCACAAATTTCTTCTTTGTGTCCAGAGAAGGTTTAAATCAAACCCAAGGGCACAAGAGACAGAATTTTTTTCAGCTTTAACTCCTTGTAGTTACTAGTTTGATTCCTTCATCTTTATAGCCAAGTGTAAAACTGCCCTTAAATGTTTTAATACAGTCAGCATCTTTTTTTTTTTTTTTGAGACGGAGTCTTGCTCTGTGGCGCTGGCTGGAGTGCAGTTGCGCTATCTCGTCTCACTGCAAGCTCCGCCTCCCGGGTTCACGCCATTCTCCTGCCTCAGCCTCCCGAGGAGCTGGGACTACAGGCACCCGCCACTACTCCCGGCTAATTTTTTGTATTAATAGAGACGGGGTTTCACCGTGTTAGCCAGGATGGTCCCCATCTCCTGACCTCGTGATCCACCCGCCTTGGCCTCCCAAAGTGCTGGGATTACAGGCGTGAGCCACCGCGACGGCCACAGTCAGCATCTTTTATTGAGTGAGCCTATTGGTTCCACTCCTAGAGAAGAGGGAGGAACTTACACACTTTGTATGGTAGAAGTGTTAATGATATGGAGCTCATTTACTCCCTTTCCAGCGTATCATTCTCCCTAATTTGGAGTTTGATTAACTTAGACCTAACCCTCTCTGGGTTTTCCCTATTTCTTTGGTGTCACGAAATCTTTCCCTACTTGTGGTATCTTTGGCTACTTTAAGCCTTCAACGTTTGGAGAAGAGGCTTATCAGTGGAAACATCCTTGAGCAAGGGAACAACTTGTAACTACTTAAAAAATAACCCTTTTATTGAAATATACCACAGAGTTCACCCATTTATGATGTGCAATTCAGTGGTTTTTGATATTTTCACAGAGTTGTACAACCATCACCACGATTAATTGTAGAACATTTTCATCGCTCTCAAAAGAAACCCTGAACTCACTTGTAACTACTTTTAAAGACAAATTTAAGACTATAATGCCCAGGATAAAAACTTGATAGGAGGTTGGATTAAGTCTTACAGTTCCAGGCCACAAATGTCTACCTTTTTTTTTTGAGATGGAGTTTTACTCCTGTCGCCCAGGCTGGAGTGCTGTGGCGCAACATCTGCCTCCCGGGTTCAAGCGGTTCTCCTGCCTCAGCCGCCTGAGAGCTAGGGTTATAGGCGTGCGCCACCACGCCCGGCTAATTTTGTATTTTTAGTAGAGATGGGGTTTCACCGTGTTGGTCAGGCTGGTCTTGAACTCCTGACCTCAGTTGATCTACCCACCTTGGCCTCCCAAAGTGCTGGGATTACAGGAGTGAGCCACCGTACCCAGGCCACAAATGTCTACCTTAAAGCAAAAACAAACTTCATTTATTGTAGTTATTGAATGGGTGTTTAGCTAAATTTGACTTTGCCAGTGGTAAATTGGGCACATTAGTAACCACAAAACATATCTACCCAGTTGTAATTCGTAGTGAACTAATAAACAAAACTTGTAGAATTTAAGAATGTAATGTGAATGATATTGCAAATATGAGTCAGCTAAAGATTTGAGTCCCCACCCCCACTGGAAAAATTTCCTTCCCTTCCTATGATTATAGGGTATGGTTTTAAACATGCAATCTAAACTTTTAAAAGAGTGAAATGGGTAGAGAATTACCTTTGAAAAGCGTTAATATACTTCTCTCTTAAAAGCCAGGGCTTGAAATCTCCCTTTTTTTAAAAAAATCTCTGTCACCCAGGCTGGCATGCAGTGTTGCAATCAAGGCTCACTGCAGCTTCCACTTCTTGGGCTCAAGTGCTCCTCCCTCCTCAGCCTCTAATAAATTGTAGGGATGGGGTTTCTCAGTATGTTGCCCAGGCTTATCTTGAACTCCTGGCTTCAAGCAGTTCTCCCGCTTTGGTCTCCCAAAGTGCTGGGATTACAGGCCTGAGCCAGTGCACCTGGCCTGAATTATTTTGTTGAGACACTGATAAGAAAAGTTAAAAGAAAATTATTAACCCTTAATTTTATTCTTTCTCTGTTTCTAGGGTAATTTTCTTTATGACCTGTTGGCCTAGACTTAGAGTATTGGAGTATGTCAGGTTGATAGATTAGTGAAAAATGTGTTTATTGGTTTACATTTATAAGTGGGTAGAAATCAGCCAGTGGAGGAATTTTCTCTTAGGTAAAAAAATACGGGGTTGGGCGTAGTGGCTCATGTCTGTAATCCCAGCACTTTTGGGAGGCCTAGATGGGCATATTGCTTGAGGTCAGGAGTTTGAGATCAGCCTGGCCAACATAGCAAAACTCTGTCTCTACTAAAAATACAAAAATTAGCTGGGCATGGTGGTGGGGGCCTGCAATCCCAGCTACTCGGGTGGCTGAGGCAGGAGAATTGCTTGAACCTGGGAGGCAGAGGTTCCAGTGAGCTGAGATCACTCCATTGCACTCCAACCTGGGCGACAGGCTCAAAAAAGAAAACAAACAAAAACCCAAAACAACAACAACAAAAAGGTGTAAACTATTCGATTTTAAAAAATCGAACCCTGTTTAAATACTGTAATGGGACCTTTTTGTAGACTTTTGTAACCTTTCATTGTTGCCTTAATTGAACCCCATTAAGGTTGGCTATAGAAAAGAATAAGGGAAAGCCCATGCTCCTAAAATGAATGTGCTAATTAGGTCTCTGGTGTTCAGGGTTTTTGAAGTCTTATGCGTATACTTCTTTCCAAATGTCATCTATAGGTTTGAAAAACTGCTAACCTAGGAGTACCTTGCTTTCATCCTTGGACAGTCCTCTCAGCTTCATTTGTGTTGAGATTGCTGTGCAATTTTTTTTTTCCTCTAAGAGAATTAGGTGTTCTCTAATATAGCTATTATAGTACAGATTATTGCCAGCCTCAAAAAAAAAAAAAAGATGGAATGAAGGTTGGGAACTGGAGGGCTACACATTCTCAAATTTAAGTTTGGGTCTCTTGAAGGGGACTCAACAGAGGCATACCGACAAGTTCCTTTGGGGTGAGTGGGTGGGTGAGTTAATACCTTGGGAAAGCCATATTCTTGGGCTGCTGCCATTGACTTTTGATTATTTAAAGTTTGAGATACTAATAACTGGATTTATAAAATCCAGATTGTGAGAAACTTGTTTTAGACATAAGAATTGTATGCAGTTGAGAAGTATTTCTTAAATATTTCTACTGCTGTGTCCTTGCATGGGATTAAAGAGGGAAATTAAATGAAAATTTAATTTTAAATAAAAATTAAATGAAAAATTAAATTGAATACCTCCACAAATTCGTCCAGAAATGTTTCTTTTTCTATTATTAGATGAATTCTTTGGTGAATTTGCTTTTTACAACCAAGTTTATAAACCAGATTAATGAAGAAAAGATATCTCTGGGACAGTGAGGCATTTCGGTTCCATAATTGTAGGATGTTTGGAACAAAGATGCAGAATTTGACTGAATGCATTCTTTTTTTTTTTTTTGAGACGGAGTCTCGCTCTGTCACCCAGCCCAGGCTGGAGTGCAGTGGCGGATCTCGGCTCACTGCAAGCTCCGCCTCCCGGATTCACGCCATTCTCCTGCCTCAGCCTCCCGAGTAGCTGGGACTACAGGCGCCCACAACCGCGCCCAGCTAATTTTTTTGTAATTTTTAGTAGAGACGGGGTTTCACCGTGGTCTCGATCTCCTGACCTTGTGATCCGCCCGCCTCGGCCTCCTAAAGTGCTGGGATTACAGGCGTGAGCCACCGCGCCCGGCCCTGAATGCATTCTTTTAAGTCCTCTTCCCCACACCATGGTTTAAGACACTCAAACCTTTAACTGTAGACCATCCTTCTTAAAGCACCATCAGCATATATCTTTACACATGGCCTTAGAGTCATCCCATGTGTGCTACTGCTTCTTTTTTTAAAGCATTTAAGCTTTCTTTCGGATATAAAAACTAATCATTTTGTTCTGCTAGACCCATCACTTACAGGGAGTAAATTAAAACATTTTATTATGAAAAATGTCGAGAATACACAAAAGTGTAAAGAATAGTTACTTTAGCTATTTTCCTGGATTGAAGAGCCGAAAGTGGAGTAGCAGCATTGGAGTTGAAAGAATACTCTAGGGATCTTCATTTGTAAAGAACAGCTTGGCTTAGCTTTTGTCCTATTCAGGTTATAAGTGACATTTCGGCAATTAGGAGTGAGCTTTCTAGCCTTTAGTCAGTGATGGTCATTTTGCCCAATTAGGTTGGGGATAGTGTTTCTCAGTTTTAGTCAATGGCTTTGTTGCTTTGTTACACATTTGTTGGGACATGTCAAGTAACTTGACTAGCTGCAGGTCTGTTGGCACATGGAGGTGTGGGAGTTGGTTGGTGGGTGGAGGTTGTCTCTGCTAACATCACTTCATTCTTTATCTGTTCATTTTCATATTGGCCAGACTTTATCTCAACTTTTCCTTTCTTGGGAAGGGGCCTTCTGGTCAGAGTGGGTATTTTGCCTGACAAAACAGAGTTGACATCAGTAGTAACGAAGAAATAGAATGACGTTCTAGCCAGGCATGGTGGCTTTCACTTGTAATCCCAGCACTTTGGGAGGCTCCAGGCAGGAGGATCACTTGAGATCAGGAGTTTGAGATCAGCCTGGGAAGCACGGTGAGACTCTATCTCTACAAAAGACAAAAAATTAACTGGGAATGGTGCCGTGCACCTGTAGTCCCAGCTACTCAGGAGGCTGAGGTGGGAGGATGGCTTGAACTCAGAAGTTCCGGGTTGTGGTGAGCCCTGATCATGCCGCTGCACTCCAGCCTGGGCAACGGAGCAAGACTTTGTTTCAAAAACAAACAAAACAAAATGGCTGGACGCGGTGGCTCACGCCTGTAATCTCAGCACTTTGGGAGACTGAGGTGGGCGGATCATGAGGTCAAGAGATTGAGACCATCCTGGCCAACATGGTGAAACGCTGTCTCTACTAAAAGTACAAAAATTATCTGGGCGTGGTGGTACTAAGTTACTTGGGAGGCTGAGGCAGGAGAATCACTTGAACCCAGGAGGTGGAGGATGCAGTGAGTCAATATCGCGCCACTGCACTCCAGCTTGGTGACAGAGAGAGACTCCGTCTCAAAAAACAAAAACAAAACGAAAGTCCCTTTCTGGAAAAGACGTTTTAGGGAAATGAGAATTTGAAGAGTCTAATGAATTTCTTCTTAGATTATTAGGTTCAACTTAAAAATTAGGTCATTGGAAAATATTTTCTATTAATATCCCTTAAAATCTAAAGACTTGTCCCTGCTTCCCTGAAATAATAATTTTATTTCTCAGATAGGAGATGCCACCAGGCAGAAGGTCACATAATGACCTTTTAGAACTTGTTGATTTCATTTCACATGGCAATCTCTTGTAACATGCTGTGAAATTTAACTATTATTTTGCAGGGATAAAAATGAGGTTTATCAAGGGGACTGTGTGTATATACATATTTGTCATAGTTTTTTCTTTTTTTTAAATTACTTTTTTTTTTTTTGAGACGGAGTTTCGCACTTGTCGCCCAGTGTGGAGTGCAGTGTGGAGTGCAGTGTGGCGTGATCTCGGCTCATTGCAACCTCTGCCTCCCAGGTTCAAGTAATTCTCCTGCCTCAGCCTCCCTATTGGCTGGGATTACAGGCATGTGCCACCACGCCTGGCTAATTTTGTATTTTTAGTAGAGACGAGGTTTCTCCATGTTGTTCAGGCTGGTCTCGAACTCCCGACCTCAGGTGATCCTCCCGCCTCCGCCTCCGAAAGTGCTGGGATTACAGGCATGAGCCACCGTGCCCGGCTTAAAATTACTTTTCAAAAGCCAGTTCCTCTATTATGTAAAAGGACAGGAGGGATATTTTCTAGATTTAAAAAAATAGGTGGGTAGAGTCTTCAGTCTAGTTACATCATGACCGTGGACAAAGTCATTTTACTGCAACGTATGCTTATCATCTGCTCTAAGGGGATCTGACACTGACCTAGGGCTGCTGTCCAGACTAATTAATTGATGGATTGCAAGGAGCTTAAATCCCAAAGCTTTATTTGCTCATTGCTAAGAAGAGTCTGGGGACAGATTTAGTGAGGCAAGAGTTAGTGCCAAATACACATCCCTCATTTTCCCATATAGTGAAGGGATTTCCCCTTACCCCCCGGGGACAGAGTCTTGCTTTGTTGCCTGGGCTGGAGTGCAGTGGTGCATTCATAGGTCATTGCAGCCTTGACCTCATAGGCTCAAGCCGTCCTCTCACCGCAGCCTCCTGAATAGCTGGGACCACAGGTACATGCCACCACACCCAGAATTATTATTTTTAGGGACAGGGTTTTGCTATGTTGCCCAGGCTGGTTCGAACTCCTGGCCTTAAGCCATCCTCCCACCTCAGCTTCCCAAAGTACTGGGACTACAGGCATGAGCCACTGCACCTGGCTGTGAAGGGACTGTTTTCTTTTTTTCTTGTTCTGTTGCCCAAACTGTAATGCAGTGGCGCAATCACAGCTCCCCGCAGCCTCGAACTCCTGGGCTCAAGTGATCTCACTTCAGCCCCCCATTTAGTTGAGATTACAGGCACACACCACCATGCCTGGCTAATTTTTCAAATTTTTTTGTAGAGATGGTGTCTCACTATGTTAGCCAGGCTGGCCATGAAGGGATGTCTTAAAAGTGAAACTTGAAAAGGCACCCCCTCTGCCCCGTTGCCCCCCGCCCCCCAAAAAAAGGGCAAAAACCCATCATCAAAACGAGGGTATAGCCAGCACAGTGGCTCACACCTGTAATCCCAGCACTTGCGGAGGCACAGGTGGGAGGATTGCTTGAGCACAGGAATTTGAGACCAGCCTGGGCAACACAGCAGACCCTATCTGTACAAAAACCAATTGAACAAAAAAACCCCTAGAATATGTAGACTATAATTCTTCTATTAGTTTAGATGAAGCTTTTCTGTCCCTGAATCTTTATTTTTTTTGAGACAGGGTCTCACTATGTTGCCAGGCTGGAGTGCAGCGTGATGGAATCTTGGCTCACTGCAACCTCCGCCTCCTGGGCTCAAGCCATCCTTCCACCTCAGCCTCCTGAGTAGCTGGGACTACAGGTGCATACCATCATGCCCAGCTGGTTTTTTTGTTTATTTTAATCGAAACAGGGTTCACCATGTTGCCTAGGCTGGTGAGCTTGAACTCCTGAGCTCAAGCAGTCTGCCCACCTAGGCCTTACAAAGTGCTGGGACTATAGGCACAAGCCACCACACCCGGCCTGTCCCTAAACGGATTAATGAGATTAATATTTTTTTTAAGGTAGAGCTGTTAAAAATTATTTCAGAAAATTTGCGGATGTATTCGTGTGTCTTATGTAGTGTGTGTATATAGGCAGGAGTTTAGTTTGGTGAGATTTGTGTTAAGAAGGGTTTACAGTGATTTAAATTTCCCCTAATACAGGATGACCGTGACGTTGTGGAAGCCATGCAAATACAAGGATATTGTACTTACTAACATAATTTAAATAATCTCAATTCGTGTCTGACAGGAGGGGTCAATAGTTGAAGTCTAGTAATTTTGCAATTATCCTACTTGTAAAGTGGGGAGAAAAGTAGGAGTGGCAGGAAAAATGTTTACCTAGATCTTTTAAGAAAATATTTTAGGATAAGAGCTACCATCATATTTTATTCTTTTATTTATTTATTTATTGAGGTTAATTGTATTTAGACTTAGGGAATTAACAAAGGAGGGATGAGACTAGACCAGGTCCCAGGATTTCTTGGCTCCTTGGGGCAGGCCCAGCTACAGCAAGCACGGAGGGAAACACAGGGGAGGGGCAGATAGCAGATTTGGTCTTGAACTTGGAGGGTGGGAAATTGATGATCCCCACGATGGAGGCAGCAGGAAGAAACTATGTCTGAGGAAGGTCTGGGCTGCCCAGAGGGGCAGCTTACCCCTGGGCCCCTGGGGCTATGGACTAGCAGGAGGGGAAACAAGGATCATCCCCTCAGGGCTGAGGAAAAGGCACTTGATTCAGTCCCTCCTCCCCTCTTTCCCCATCCATTGGAGAGATGGGAGTCCTTGCCTCCTTGCCCTTTGAATGGCCCAGATGCTGGTCCTGATTGAGTCTCTTTAAGAAGCTTTTGCTGAAGTGGTGATTGTGATAGCATAGGAGGGGATAGCCTTAATGATCCAAGGGAGGAAGCCTGCAAAGAGCTCTCTGATGCCTGACTTGGCACAGATCTACCTCTGAGCAACCAGGTAGAGTCCACATCCAGGGGTGTCACTCCCACAACTTCCATCACTCCCAGTGTGGCCCGGTGTTGAGTCTTCACCACGACAAAGGTTAGAGTCAGCACTCTAGCCACCATCCTCATGATGCTGCCAGCTGCAAAGCTGACACTCATGGTTGTCATGGGACCATGGAGGTCCTTTGGCATGAGCCCATTCAGCCAGCTCTTCACTAGCTCCTAGTTGAACCAGTACAGGGCTGAGAAGGGCACATCTCAAAGGATAGTGGGGTCTCGGCACAGCCACAGTGAGCACCAACCACTCTAAGACACCGGAGCTCAAACTACAGGTATCAGCACATAGTATAACATATGCTGAACCTGCCTTTGTCTGCATAAGCTCCAGGGCACTGATAATTGCAGTGATAGTGCCCGGGTGGGCCAGCACACCAGCTACTAGGTTATGTAGAGGTAAGGGCTCAGCCACACAGGAAGGCCTCGAGTTGGTTGTAGGCAGTGAAGTAGTTGGTGGTAGCTGGCACAGCCATCACCAGCGTGGCTGGGAGGCCACTCCACAGGTCCTAGTGCCCTTGTGCCTCAAAATCTTCACAGAGGCATCCATGGTACCAGTGAAGCTGGTAGGGTCTTAAAACCAGGTGGCACAGCAGGGACCATTTGGTCATAGGTACAGAGGCTCCAGGATATCATTGTAGTACATGATTGGAGAGAGGAGGGCAGCTTGGCATAAGAGAGGCTCTGAAGTCTGGAGGAAGGTGTCAGCTCACTGACCACCAGCAGGCACTGAGACTGGAAATGGAACTTCCACTATGTCTAGGGGTGTCATGAGGAAGCAGGTGACCACAGCCCTTGAAACCTGAGACCACCATTTGTTGGAGGGAGCTAATGCCCCCAGAGTCCTAGTCCGTCATCATGTAGCTTCAGTCCTGGCTCTAGACTGGTGCTTGTGCAGTGTGAGGCTGGTCAGGCCCATTCCAGCTCTGGCCTCACCTTGCATCAAGACTGGCTCCCTGTATTTTACTCCCTATATTTTATTATTTACCAACAATTAGACAATCTTATTTTTAAAAAAAGCTAATTAGGACCCCTATATAATCATATAAACTTAAATTTCCCAGTTTTTAATTCAAATATATCTTCCGTTATTGGACCTCATAACTTTGGCTCTTAGGTAGACCCAGGTAGAGAGTAGTCCCCTCTTTTTTTTTTTTGAGATGGAGTCTTGCACTTTGTCGCCCAGGTTCAAGTGCAGTGGTGTGATCTCAGCTCACTGCAACCTCTGCCTCCGGGTTCAAGCGATTCTCCTGCCTCAGCCTCCTGAGTAGGTGGGATTACAGGGACGTGTCATCACGCCCAGCTAATTTTTGTATTTTTAATAGAGATGGGGTTTCACTGTGTTAGCCAGGCTGGTCTCAACTCCTGACCTCAGATGATCCATCTGCCTCAGCCTCCCAAAGTGCTGAGATTGCAGGTGTGAGCCACTCGCCCAGCCTCTAGTAGTCTCCTCTTAACTGCAGAAAGGAAAACCATGGATAGAATTTGTCAACTGCTTTTGGGCCGGGCGCGGTGGCTCAGGCCTGTAATCCCAGCACTTTGGGAGGCTGAGGCGGGCAGATCACAAGGTCAGGAGATCGAGACCATCCTGGCTAACCCCGTGAAACCCCGTCTCTACTAAAAAATACAAAAAATAAGCCGGGCGTGGTGGCAGGCGCCTGTAGTCCCAGCTCCTTGGGAGGCTTGAGGCAGGAGAATGGCGTGAACCCGGGAGGCGGAGCTTGCAGTGAGCCGAGATTGTGCCACTGCACTCCAGCCTGGGCGACAGAGCGAGACCCTGTCTCAAAAAAAAAAAAATTTGTCAACTGCTGTCCAAAATAGGTGAGGACAGTATAGTAAGATATTTCGAGAGAAAGACTACATTCATGTAACTTTTATTTATTTATTTTATTACTTAGTTTTTGGAGACAGAGTCTCACTCTGTCCCCCAGGCTGCAGTGCAGTAGCGCAATCTTGGCTCACTGCAATCTCCACCTCCCGGGTTCAAGTGATTCTCATGCCTCAGCCTCTTGAGTAGCTGGGACTGCAGGCACCTGCTACCACGCCCGGCTAATTTTTGTATTTTTAGTAGAGATGGGGGTTTTACCATGTTGGCCAGGCTGGTCTCGAACTCCTGACCTCAAGTGATCTGCCCGCCTCAGCCTTCCGCATTTCTGGGATTACAGGTGTGAGTCACCACACCAGGCCCCATGTAACTTTTATTACAGTGCATTGTTTGTTACTGTTAATCTCTTACTGTGCCTAATTTATAAATTTTATAGATATGTATGTGTAGGAAAAAACATAGTATATATAGGGTTTAGTACTTCCTATCCATGGTTTCAGGCATCCACTGGGGGTCTTGGAATGTGTTCTTCCAGATAAGGGTGGGGACTACCATATACTATATTGCTACTGTGACTTTAATGTGGATTTTTTTGTCTTGAATCAGTCACTTAATACTGCTTTCTAAATGTATTAAGACACTCCCCAATGGTACATGTACCATTTAAAATTGTCAAATGCTTAGGTATTTTAGTTAGGAGCAGACAGCTAGGCTAAGATTTCTTTTCCCAGCTATGTACTTTATGTGCCCTTAGGCAGAGTTTTGTGCATTCTTGAGTTGATTTTTGCCATCTCACTGGCTTGACCAAATTGTAATGTTCAGAGAACTAAAGCCTAAACTTAGTGTGTTTCAAGCACTTGATTGGAACTTTTCATTAAGTACATTTTCTTATGGGGCATACATACTACAGGCTACAGATACTGAAACATTATAATATTACTCTAATCACATAACCCCAGAAACAAAGAACAAATCCCTATGAAGCCCACATAATTACAAGGTCTTTAAGGCAGGATCCTCCCAATTTTCTGTGGTTATACCAACTCATCATTTGGTGATATTTAAACCAGATGGTAATATCTCATCCTTGCCAAGCTTTAACTTGGAAGAGATGAGAGGTAGGAGCTCTTAGGATTTGTATTCTGTTATCTTTTTATTTATGGGACAATGGGGAAAGGGGTGGATATAAGAAAAGTTTATACAGTGAAATTTGAGTATTGCTTCCACTTTGTAAAATTCCAGATCTTTAAACTTTTCCCTGTGTCAGAGAGGCTTTCATTCAATATGATGCATTTGGACAAATTGAGAACAGCCACCAAATTTTCCAGTGGGAGGCTGGCTTCAGGGATTTGTGGTAGAGTATGGGTTTGGGGTTTTTAAAAATTGTACTTGGTAGCAGCCTATTCTTCTGGGTTCCTCTATAACTACTATTTTTCTCTGGTATCTTTGTGGCTTTTCCCATCTTTCATTTCTAAAATGTATTTTTGATTTATAGAATATATAGTTGCTCATCAAGATTTTTTTGACAAGAACAAAGCTTAGAATTTGATTTAGGATTCTAAGATAATTTGGTTTTGATGGGTGACATTAGCCAGCTAGGAAATGAAATCTTCAAGATAATAGAGATTTTGTGGAAAGAATACTAGAGTAGGAGCCAAAATGTTGGGTTTCTGGCATGTGTTCCATTATTTCCATGTTATCCTTGAGCTCCTAACCTTAAGGAGGGTCATGACTATTTTCAGAGCTTTATTCTATTGATCTGCCTATAAAATGGGCAGACTAAAATATCAGCCCTTCTTTACATAGTGAGGCCTAAAGAGGTAAGGAATCTTGCCCAAATCCTGGTGGAGCCAGGATTTGAACTTTGGTGGTGCAGGTCCTCAGTTACTGCTCTTAACTACTGTATTGCCTCTAATATAACCATAGTAATGATATAATTGTGATTTCATGGGATGATTAATGGGAATTATGAATCTATTAATTTTTGTTTATATACTTTCTATCCTGGTAGGTTCAGCAAAACAAAACCAAAAACAAAATACTTGTTGGTTTTTGCTGCTAAGGCAGATCCATTTTATAGAAAAGGAAACAAACTGAGCTTGAGAGAAGTGACTTGCCTAAGGTGACACAGCCTTGAAAGCACAAATTGAATGTTGCAAACCATGACTCTTTATTCCCAAGTTCAGTGTTCTTCTAATTTAATATATAATGGCTCCCTTCATAGATCGAGATATTAGCCTGCTTCTCTCTTTCATCTCCCCTTACAGTCTTTTTTTGACCGTGGTCTTCTCTCTCTTCCTTCTGGCTACCCAAACTTAAATGCATTAATAATAATAGTATGCTGCATGTATACAGTTATCAAAGTACCATTTAGATTTGTGTGTTTTATCTACTTATCAGTATTTATGAGCTTAGCCCATTCATATACTGTTAGTTTGTTGGCTCATTCATATGTAAACTCGTGGCTCATCAACTCCAGTGACCACTCAGCTTCACATAGGAAGAGTATTTAGGACTCGGGGCTCCCTATATAAATGTACTTCTGCCTCCCATCAAAGTCATTCTGGGGTTCATCCCAGAATTACTTAATTAGAATCTCATTTGGGCCTAAGTGTTTGAATTTTAAAAAGCTCCTCTGGAAGCTCTGCTAGGTTTGAGACCCACTGGTTTAGGTGATTTCATGACAGGTTTAGGCAGCTAACATAAGGAATTCTCAAAAAAAAAGAAAATCTAAAAACCAAAATCCCCCAAAATATAGAAAACAAAATAAAAATAAAAAAAGAAAAAAATAAGGAATTATCTTACCTGTTGACTTCAAATTAATCAGAAATTTCTCAGTTCTACTATGGAAAACTGGGCAATTCTTTTTATCAACTCTGTTGAATGAAGGAATGAATTGAGTCCTTGGAGTTGGTTGTGGTCTCAATTCAGTACTTATTATTGATATGTCAGTAAGTGCATTGTGTTAAAGTCCTAGGTGGCTCATGCCTGTAATCTCAGCACTTTGGGAGGCTTAGACGAAGTTAGTAGTTCGAGACTAGCCTGGCCAATATGGTGACGCTCTGTCTCTACTAAAAATATAAAAATTAGCTGGGCATGCTGGCATGCACCTGTAATCCCAGCTACTCGGGAGGCTGAGGCAGAAGAATCGCTTGAATCTGGGAGGCGGAGGTTGCAGTGAGCCGAGATCACGCCACTGCACTCCAGACAGAGTGAGACTCCATCTCAAATAAATAAATAAATTTGAAAAATAAATAAAGGAACTCATAATTGACTGGTCAGAAAGATTAGCAAGTATGATGTATGCAAGGAATAGAAGTTATATACCGAGTGGTTGAAGGTTGGGGGATATGGAGGTGGATGAGAGGGAGCTGTCTGGGAAGGCTTTGCTTCACTTGGATTAGAGTAGGGTTGCAGGAGGAAATAGGTGTGTAGAATGAGAATGAGGGTCATGACATCCCCCTACAAAACAACAATATTCAAGGAAGGAAGAGAATTTGGTTGGAGGTACCAGGAAATGTGTTGTTAGGAAGCTAAGGAGAAAATAGTAAGTTCATTGTTAGTATTTCAGACTTAGGTGGCTTAATGGTGATATTTCTGAAGTCTCAACTCTAGACACAGCTGTAAAACTCTGGAAAAGTAGATACTTACAGTTTTTATAGAGTATATCCCATTGATACCAGGCAGCCATTCAAATGAAAACCAGTTTTGTCAGGCTGCAGCTTCCTCATATTTTAGGCTAAAGTGGGTTATCTTTCAAATCAAATTTATTTTGGACCATGGCAATACATTTGAAAGAAATAAAGCATTTGATAATACCAGCACGCTACTACAGTCACACAGCATAGTCTGAAATATATCATAGGGTAAGTTTCTTTTAAGATCTTTTGACGTACTTATCTACCATCCTAAATTGAGCATGCCTATGTATTATTAGTGCATCCTTATCTCTTTAATGTGGGAGATCTAGCCTTGAAGCTTGGTCAGTATCTTAGTTCATTTGTGTTAATATAACTATATCTGAGACTGGGTAATTTATAAATAATAGAAACTTATTTCTTGCAGTACTAGAGACTGGGAACTCTAAGATCAAGGCACTGTCAGGTTTGATGTCTTGTGCTGGCCAGGTCTCCACTTTCAAGATGGTGCCTTGACTGGTATGTGGAAGGGCAAAAGGGGCCTAGGGTGTAGGTTCCTGCAACTCTTTTATTTATTTTTATTTTTATAAATTTTTTATATTATTATTTTTTCTTTGAGACAGAGTCTCACTCTGCCACCCAGGCTGGAGTTGAGTGGCTCCATCTGGGCTCACTGCAATGTCTGCCTCCCGGGTTCAAGCAGTTCTCCTGCCTCAGCCTTCTGAGTAGCTGGAATTACAGGCGTGTGCCACCATGCCCAGCTAATTTTTGTATTTTTAGTAGAGACGGGGTTCTGCCATGTTGACCACTCTGGTCTCGAACTCCTGACCTCAAGTGATCTGCCCACCTCGGCCTCCCAAAGTGCTGGGATTACAGGCGTGAGCCACAGTGCGTGGCCTACCATTCATTCATTCATTCATTCATTTGACAGTTTCACTCTTGTTGCCCCGGCTGGAGTGTGATGGCGTGTGATCTTGGCTTACCGCAACCTCCGCCTCCCGGGTTCAAGAGATTCTCCTGCCTCAGCCTCCTGAGTAGCTGGGATTACAGTTGCATGCCACCATGCCCAGCTAATTTTTTGTATTTTTAGTAGAAACAGGATTTCTCCATGTTGGTCAGGCTGGTCTTGAACCCTCCACCTCAGGTGACCCGCCCGCTTCAACCTCCCAAAGTGCTGGGATTAGAGGCATGAGCCACCGCACCCAACCTTATTATTATTTTTTAGAGATAAGGTCTTGCTGTGTTGCCCAAGCTGGAACGTAGTGGCGCTATTGTAGCTTACTGCAGTAGATGGGACTACAGGCATGTGCCAGTATGTCTGGATAATGTTTTAACATTTTGTAGAGATGGTTTCTCACTGTGTTGCTCAGGCTTGCTCCTCACTCTCTCACTCTGTCTTCAGCCTCCCAGGTAGCTGGAACTACAGGTGCATGCTGCCATGCCTCGCTAATTAAAAATAAAATTATTTTTGTAGGGTCCCGCCGTAGTGCTCAGGCTGGTCTTGAATTTGTCTTCAATTACTTTCCTTTCCCTTCCCCTTTCTCCTCCCCTCCCCTTTCTCTTCCCCTCCCTCTCACCTTCCCATCCCCTTCCCTTAACTTTCCCATTACTCTCTCCCTTGCCTTCCTTTCCTCCTCCCCTACCTTCCCCCTCCCTTCCCCCTTCCCTCTTCCCTCCTTTTCTTACCCTTCCCTTTTTTCCTTCCCCTCCCCTCCCCTTCCCTTCCCCCTCACCTTTCCCATTTCCCTTCCCTTCCCTTTCTCTTTTTCTCTTTCTCTTCCCTATCCTTTCCCTTTCCCCTTTCCTTTCCTTTTCTGTTTCCTTTCCCCTTTCCTTTTCCCTTTCCTATGGAGTCTCGCTCTGTCACCCAGGCTAGAGTGCAGTGGCACCATCTCAGCTCACTTGTCTCTGCTTACTTTGCAACCTCTGCCTCCTGGACTCAAGTGATTATCATGTCTCAGCCTCCTCAGTAGCTGGGATTACAGGCGCCCACCACTGTGTCCTGCTAATTTTTGTATTTTCAGTAGAGACGGGGTTTCGCCATGTTGGTCAGGCTGGTCTTGAACTCCTGACCTCAAGTGATCCACCTGCCTTGGCCTCCCGAAGTGCTGGGCTTACAGACATGATGAGCCACTGTGCCCGGCCCTTCTTTCTTTTTTTAATACAATTGCAAATGCATCATCTTTAGATGGGATATTGACACAACAAAGATTTTGCCGTCTTGCAGTATTTTTTGAGGCTCAGACTGATTTTTAGTCTCACTTCTGTTCGTTTCCTGACCCTGCTGTTGAATCTTCAGGAGTGACCAGTTTATAAAGGACTAAAGGTGCGTCTGTTTACAGATTTAATGAGGCTTTAAAGTTAGGGTGTGGTATATTTAAGCTTCCCCTGCCCTTAGTGCCCAGGTAGGTTTGGGTGTTGCTTAGGCAAGGTTGGGGGCAGAGTCCAATCTCTTTCCTAAATCCCTTCCTCCTGACAGACAAATCATTTTTGGAATCTTTTTAAGTATATAATCTTTTCTTAACCTTGGCAGCCTCAGTTTTCTGCCAGAAATTTTTTCTTCCTTGGATTCTAGGTATGGAAAAAACACAATGAAAGCTAGTTACTAAAGAACCTCCTTGAAAAAACTGTGAAATTATGTATACTTGAGTACAGCATGGCTTGGTATAGGCATGCTGAAGTAATATGTGCACCAGTTATAATTGATGTAGGGGGAAGGATCTGAAATTTCTTCTGATCCCATTCAGTGATTGAAGTATCATAAAATGTCTGTGAATGACATGAAAGAAATAATGTTTTCCTGTTTAGAGGACTTACAAATACAGATTATTATTATTGCTAAGTTTTATTAAAAGTGGTGAAAGAGGAATTTAATGTGACTAATGCTTAAAAAGTAAATAGCACGGTATATCCCTTTATTACTACTATATTTTTATTTACTAATATTCCTTAGAAACAGTGCTTTGCATTCCCAAGTATTTAATATTCAGAAGCTAAAATAATCTTTGAAACAAGTTCTTTAAAACTGATAGCTTTCACCATGACCTATCTGTAAAAGTTATAATTTTAATATAAGTTCTCATTCCTTGGTATTTATTTTTAATAATGACTATTAAAAAAGTCCACATGATTTGCGTTGGTATTTTCAGGGTCTTTTTGGTGATAGGACTTTAGGGAAGACTGGGTTGACCCAGGTATAACTTTTCTAAAAATGTTGACATTGTAAAAATAGGTGGTCAATAAATCACTATTAGTGAATGGAGAATACACTTGAAGGGGCTGTATTTTAAATCTGGATGGAAAGAGTTCTTTGGAAGGACAGATTATATGGGGTGATCTGCAGGGCGTCCAGTAGGACAGTTATTTCCAGGGTGTGGGCCGAGAACCCTTGGAGGGTTCCCAAGACCCTTTCAGTGGATCCAAGAAAACTCCCCCCTTTGAACTAAATATCTGTGGGAGGCCAGATTTATTTCACATACTTTTTTTTTTTGAAACAGAGTCTCACACTGTTGCCCCGGCTGGAGTGCAGTGGTATGATCTTGGCTCACTGCAACCTCTGCCTCCTGGGTTCAAGTGATTCTGCCTCAGCCTCCCAAGTAGCTGGGATTACAGGCATCCGCCACCACGCCCAGCTAATTTTTTTTGTGTTTTTTTTTTTTTGTGTGTTTTTTTTTTTTTTTTTAAGACAGGGTTTCACAATGTTGGCCAGGATGGTCTCGAACTGACCTTGTGATCCACCCACCTTGGCCTCCCAAAGTGCTGGGATTACAGGTGTGAGCCACCGCACCCAGCCTACTTGACATACTTTTAACCAAAACAATATACCACACCTGACTGGAGAAGAAATTGAAACCCAGTTTATTTATATCAAGCCAGACATTGAAGAGATTTGCAAAATAATACAATGCATTACAGATTAAAGAGATTAATTCATTTAAAAAATGTTTCAGTTTTAATTTTTAATGTGATAAAAATCTATAGATACAATTCGTGTAAATTAACATTCTTTGAGGCCCTCAATTTTTAAGATTTTAAAGGACTCCTAAGGCCAAAATGTTGAGTTATTGCAGATTAAAAAGGGAAACTTGGTCAGATTGGTGGCTCACACCTGTAATCTCAGCACTTTGGGAGGCCAAGGTTGGAGTATCCCTTGAGCCTAAAAGTTTGAGACCAATTTAGTCAACATAGGAAGATCCTGACTCTACAAAAAATTTCTTTTTTTTTTTTTTTTTTTTTTTTTTTTGAGACGGAGTCTCGCTCTGCCGCCCAGGCTGGAGTGCAGTGGCCGGATCTCAGCTCACTGCAAGCTCCGCCTCCCGGGTTCCCGCCATTCTCCTGCCTCAGCCTCCCGAGTAGTTGGGACTACAGGCGCCTGCCACCGCGCCCGGCTAGTTTTTTGTATTTTTTAGTAGAGACGGGGTTTCACCGTGTTAGCCAGGATGGTCTCGATCTCCTGACCTCGTGATCCACCCGTCTCGGCCTCCCAAAGTGCTGGGATTACAGGCTTGAGCCACCGCGCCTGGCCTTACAAAAAATTTCTTTAAAAAATTAGCCTGAGGTCTGGGCGCGGTGGCTCACGCCTGTAATCCCAGAACTTTGGGAGGCTGAGGCAGGTGCATCACGAGTTCAGGAGATCGAGACCATCCTGACCAACATGCTGAAACCCCATCACTACTAAAAATACAAAAATTATCCGGGTGTGGTGGTGGGCGCCTGTAATCCCAGCTACTCGGGAGGCTGAGCCAGGAAAATGGCTTGAACCCAGGAGGCGGAGGTTACAGTGAGCCAAGATTATGCCACTGCGGTCCAGCCTGGTGACAGAGGAAGACTCTGTCTCAAAAAAAAAAAAAAAAAAAAAAGCCTGATGTGGTAGCCTGCACGTATACTTAGGAGGCTAAGGTGGGAGAATTGCATGAGCCCAGGAGTTCGAGGCTGCAGTGAGCTATGATTGTGCCACTGCATTCCAGCCTAGGGACAGAGCAAAATTCTGTCTCAAAAAGAAAAAAAAGAGGGAAACTTGATTCTGCAAAGACATGACTCAGTAGGAATAAAGCTAAGATCTTAGCTTTTTGTATATTTAGTAGAGACGGGGATTCTCCATGTTGGTCAGGCTGGTCTTGAATTCCTGACCTCACGTAATCTACCTACCCCGACCTCCCAAAGTGCTGGGATTACAGGCGTGAGCCACTGCGCCTGGCCAGTATATGTACTTTCTAAAACTTCAGTAATAAGCCTTACATTTCTATTTAAATTATTTTAAATCAATTCTGTTGCTTAGCTTTTGCCCCAGTAAGAGAACATGCAGTCAAGAAGTTTTGTATAGTGGGCACACAAGAAGTGGCATGGTATTAGGTTGGTGCAAAAGTAATCGTGGTTTTTGCCATTTTTGCATTTTTGCTTTAATGGCAGAACTACGATTACTTTTGCACCAACCTTGTAAATGTGAAATACTGCTATCATGGAACCATACCTAGGTTTGCTGGCTACATTGTTAACTTTTATGGTATACAAGTTCAATTCCATTGCCATCCCAGCAACTCTACTCTCAGTGTGTTGTCTCCTTTACCCTTGAACTGTATATCTAAAAACAACTTAAAAGCTCTTCAAGCATGGAAATCTTAACAGTATACGCTCTTATTTTAAAAAGCAAGGTTGGATCAGGTGTGGTGGCTCACACCTGTAATCTCAGCACTTTGGGAGGCCAAAGTGGAAGGATCGCTTGAGCCCAGGAGTTTGAGACCAACCTGTGCAACATAGTGAGACCCTCCAACCCCCTATCTCTTAAAAAAAAAAAAAAAAAAAAAAAAAAAAAAAGCTGGCCATGGTGGTATGCACCTGTAGTCCCAGGTACTCTGGAGGTTGAGGTGGGAGGATCACTTGAGCCCAGGAGATCGAGACTGCAGTGAGCCAAGTTTATGCCATAGCACTCCAGCCTGGATGACCTTGTCTCTTAAAAAACAGAAATAAAAACAAACAGGCCGGGCGCGGTGGCTCACGCCTGTAATCCCAGCACTTTGGGAGGCCGAGACGGGCGGATCACGAGGTCAGAAGATCAAGACCATCCTGGCTAACACGGTGAAACCCCGTCTCTACTAAAAAATACAAAAAACTAGCCGGGCGAGGTGGCGGGTGCCTGTAGTCCCAGCTACTCAGGAGGCTGAGGCAGGAGAATGGCGTGAACCCGGGAGGCGGAGCTTGCAGTGAGCTGAGATCCGGCCACCGCACTCCAGCCTGGGTGACAGAGCGAGACTCCGTCTCAAAAAAAAAAAAAAAAAAAAAAAAAAAGAAATAAAAACAAACAAAAAACAAGCCTGCATTAGGCCTCTTGGAAACGAAAGCTTTGCAACATGAATATTTTCCTAAGAAAAACCAGCCCTATTTTTTTTTTTTTTTTGGATTAGGAGTCTGCCTCTGTTGACCAGGCTGGAATAGTGGTGCAATCTCGGCTCACCGCAACACCCGCCTCCTGGGTTCAAACAATTCTTGTACTCTGCCTCCTGAGGAGCTGAGACTACAGGTGTGCACCACCATACCCAGATAATTTTTGTATTTTTAATAGAGAGTGGGTTTTGCCATGTTGGCCAGGCTGGTTGCGAACTCCTGACCCCGTGATCCGCCTGCCTTGGCTTCCCAAAATGCTGAGATTACAGACCTGAGCCACCACACACCTTCCCAAAACAAGTATTTTTTTGACCATTTACTTAAAGTTAAGTAAATGTTGTCTAAGGGTTCTACCTGTATTATTTTACTTAACCCTCACAATTATCCCTTTATTCACATATGTAAGGTACAAGGAACTTAACTTAGTACAAAGCCACACAGTGGTACCAGGATTTGAACCCAGGCAGTGTGTGTGACTTGAAAATCTATCCTCTTTGACATCTATTCTGATGTACAAGGTAAAGGCAAATGGCATCACTATGTTCTATAAAAATTACCATTGGGCCGGGCGTGGTGGCTCAAGCCTGTAATCCCAGCACTTTGGGAGTCCGAGAGGGGCGGATCACGAGGTCAGGAGATTGAGACCATCCTGGCTAACACGGTGAAACCCCGTCTCTACTAAGAAATACAAAAAAAACTAGCCGGGCGGGTGAGGTGGCAGGCGCCTGTAGTCCCAGCTACTCGGGAGGCTGAGGCAGGAGAATGGCGTAAACCCGGGAGGCGGAGCTTGCAGTGAGCTGAGATCCGGCCACTGCACTCCAGCCTGGGTGACAGAGCGAGACTCCATCTCAAAAAAAAAAAGAAAAAAATGACCACTGGAGAAATAACAATGGAGAAAACAGAGGAGGCCTTTAACCTGTGTTAAAGTGGCTATGATAAAATATGCTAGTTGACAATTACATGCCAACTAGGGTTAGGCTGGAAGGATAGGGTCCTTAAAGGTAAGGTTTAGAGGTCAGATGCTCCTTGAAAGTTGAGGTTGCAGCACTTTTTGTAGAGGAAAATTAATATTTCAGTGGTCAGAACTTAACATAATTATAATTGTTACTTTTACTTTCCAATTTGATGAAAAAACCTTTATATTTGTAAAATCAGTTCTCACCATAGTCCTAAAAGGTAGTCTGTACTTTTTTTTTTTTTTTTTTTTTTGAGACAGGCTCTCACTTTGTCATCTAGGCTGGAGGGCAGTGTCTGCCTCTCAGGTTCAAGCAATTATCGTGCCTCAGCCTCCTGAGTAGCTAGGATCCCAGGTGTGTGCCACAATGCCTGGCCAATTTTTGTATTTTTTGTAGAGACTTGGTTTTGCCATGTTGGCCTGGCTGGTCTCAAACTCCTGGCCTCAAGGTCTGTCTGGGCCTCCCAAAGTGCTGGGATTACAGGCGTGAGCCACTGCTCCTGGCCCTGTTTGGAAGATCTTGAATGCAATTCTTTGTATTACAAAGCTTTTCTGATAGATACCTATCAGTGAGTGGCAATTAGACTCCATCGGGGGCTCGTCAATAGTTAACTCTGCTTGTCTTTTATAGGAGGAGTTTATAATAGTTGTGATATACTTGGTTCTACCTTTTGCATCTGTGCAGGTGTTTTAAGGGCATATTACTGACCTAAAACCATTCACTTGATGAGAAAGTGGTCTTTTAAATTATGTTTCATATATCGGTTATTCTGATCTTTATATTAAAGTTAAATTTTGTCATCCTCACCTGAAAGGTTTGCTAACTTGCAAGTGCATTTATTCTATGATGACTGGGTTTCATAGAACATATACAATTAAAACAATGCTTTGGTCCTTAGTTGATGTTATTCTTTGTAAACTAACAAGAATGTGCTTTTGTGACACTGATTTCTAATTGGTTTTGTCTGCAGGGAGTTAGAGCCAACTTTCGTAGCCTCTGTAGAGCATATACTTTTTGATTTTGCTAATTATCAGATCTCAAAATGACAGCCTTTCTATACTTAGAAAGATAAAAACAGTATTCTAATATATTAAATATGTGGGTGTTAATAGCAGATCCTCTACAGAGTGAATTTTCCTGGCATTTTTTGGAAAAATCTTCAGCATCTTTTGAAAGTTGTTTTCACAGTGGTTGACTTTATTTTTTAAACATTTCTCTCAGTTAAATCTGCTTTTAGGCCGGGCGCGGTGGCTCAAGCCTGTAATCCCAGCACTTTGGGAGGACGAGACGGGCGGATCACGAGGTCAGGAGATCGAGACCATCCTGGCTAACCCCGTGAAACCCCGTTTCTACTAAAAAATACAAAAAACTAGCCGGGCGAGGTGGCGGGCACCTGCAGTCCCAGCTACTCGGGAGGCTGAGGCAGGAGAATGGCGTAAACCCGGGAGGCGGAGCTTGCAGTGAGCTGAGATCCGGCCACTGCACTCCAGCCTGGGTGACAGAGCGAGACTCCGTCTCAAAAAAAAAAAAAAAAAATCTGCTTTTAGTTGTTAAGTTAGTGCTGGCACTGAGGAAAATGTTTACCTGATGTTTCTCAGGCCTCTGAGGATTTTGAAGCTTCAACTTTCTACTTAATTGCCTTCCTAAGGAAATACATTTTTGAGTCTTAAGGAAACTAATCGAACTTTTTTTTTTTTGAGACAGAGTCTCGCTCTGTCGCCCAGGCTGGAGTATAGTGGTGCGATCTTGGCTCACTGCAATTCTCCTACCTCAGTCTCCCGAGTAGCTGGGACTACAGGCGCCTGCCACCACGCCCAGCTAATTTTTTGTATTTTTTTGGTAGAGACGGGGTTTCACTGTGTTAGCCAGGATGGTCTCCATCTCCTGACCTCGTGATCCACCCGCCTCAGCCTCCTGAAGTGCCGGAATTACAGGCGTGAGCCACTGCACCCAGCCTGAACTTTTAAATAGTAAGGTTCTTGTACTTTATCTTGTAAGGGTTAAAATAAAACCATTTTCAAGTTATTTTTATTTGTTTTTTTGAGACAATCTTGCTCTGTCGCCCAGGCTGGAGTGCAGTAGCATGATCATGGCTCACTACAGGATTGACCTCCTCGGTTCAAGTAGTCCTCCCACCTCAGCCTCCTGATTAGCTTGGGACTACAGCTGCATGCCACCATGCCTGGCTAACTTAATTTGTTTTTGTAGAGACAGAGCCTCACTATGTTTCCGAGGCTGGTCTTTCTTTCAGAGTCTTGCTCTGTCACCCAGGCTGGAGTGCAATGGCGTAATCTCTGCTCACTGCCACCTCCACCTCCTGGGTTCAAGTGATTCTCCTGTCTTAGCCTCCTGAGTAGCTGGTTATAAAGAATGAGAGTTATTTTATTTTATCAGGTACGTGCCACCATGTCCGGCTAATTTTTGTATTTTTATTAGTGATGGGGTTTTGCCATGCTGGCCAGGTTGGATTCGAACTCCTGACCTCAGGCGATCCGCCCGCCTTGGCCTCCAAAAGTGCTGCGATTACAGGCGTGAGCCATTGTGCCCAGCCCCCAGGCTGGTCTTGAGCTCCCAGGTTCAAGCAGTCCTCCCCTTTTTGGCCTCCCAAAGTGTGAACCCCACCACACCTGGCTTACTTTCAAGTTTTGAAAGTAAAGGAAATTAAAATAATCTCAGCAAGGAATTTATATGGAACTGCATGTAATCTACAAATTCTTATTACATCTAGTTAGTATGTAAAGGCTGTTTTATGTTAGAAAAAGTGATTTATGATCCATTTTATTGGTAGGGAGTATAAGTTTTACTTTTTGGCCAGCTTACATTATATTCCTTTTAGACACTTAAGCATCAAGTTAAACATTATCACAATGTCTCTAAGTGGGGATTTGGATTGTTTATTTGGCTACGTAATTTGAGGATTCTTTTTCTTTTTTCTTTTTTTGAGACGGAGTCTCACTCTGTTGCCCAGGCTGGAGTGCAGTGGCGCGGCGCGATCTCGGCTCACTGCAATCTCCGTCTTCCAGGTTCGCACCATTCTCCTGCCTCAGCCTCGTGTAGCTGGGACTACAGGCACCCGCCACCATGCCTGGCTAATTTTTTGTATTTTTAGTGGAGATGGGGTCTCACCATGTTAGCCAGGATGGTCTCGATCTGCTGACTTCGTGATCCCCCGACCTCAGCCTCCCAAAGTGCTGAGATTACAGGCGTGAGCCACCACGCCCGGCCCCGAGGATTATTTTTCAAAATTTTCACCTTAGAAGCTTTATTATGATCTCTTGTATTTACCTTTCATAGTGACTTCACCTACCCCCCATTTAAAAGTTATGATTGGCTTCTGCCATGCCTCACACCTGTAATCCTGGCACTTTGGGAGGCCTAGATGCGAGGATTGTTGAGCCCAGGAGTTCCAGACCAGCCTGGGCAACATAGTGAGACCTCATCTCTACTTGAAAAGAAAAAAAGATTCATGTCCCAAAGAGACCAGACTTTGTCAAAGGTATCTTAGTTCCATATGATAGTGAACATTACAAATAAATTTGATTTTTTTATTGGAGTCTAGTTTTGCAGCTGACAGTGAATGTCCCAAAACTGAATGACATTTATATCTTCTCTCATTCTTTATAACCAGAAGAGATGACAGAGTTTGTAGTGATCTATTTTTAATGCAAAAATGATCTTCTCAAACTATTTCTTTAAACATACCCACTGTATGAGCATTCTTATTGACAGATATGTACTAGTTTCCATTTGATGAATCATTTTCAGGATTCATTTTAGCTTTAGGCAAAATAAGCATACTGTGTATATATTCATACATAGAAAGAAGCTCATTTTAATTTGTAAAACTTTAATATATAGGCTTTTGAGAACATCAGATTAATATCTTTATCATTGTGTTTTGGGATTAGAAGGTAAATTATCTGATCAATCAGCGAATAACATATATCACCTGTAAGTCTTAGTTAAAATTTTCAGGCCATTTTGAAACTGTTTAGACTAAATATTTGAACATTTACTTCTATATTCTGACACATTATTTTTGATATGCTTTTGATCTCACCTTAACCCAGATCAATTCATTTCTGAAAACCAACAGCTTTTATAACACACTAGAAGCAAAGCTCTGAGCAATATAAAGACTTCCTGTTAGCCTACCATAGAATATGAAGAAGCAGTGTCATTTCCTTTTGCTAGGATGTGTTCTGTACAAATTAAACACATTACTTTAGCTTTTAGTTATTGAGTTGAACAAAAACAAATCAGACTTTAATCTTTTTCACTTGGGATGGAGGTATTTTTTAACTTTAACAAAGTATAGTATGTTTTTAACTGACATTTTAAACATTAACCATAAAAAGACAGTACAACCATGTTAAACACTTGAAGACCTTACCCATCGCTTTTTAGCTTAACATTTTATCATGCATCGCTGGTGGGCATTTTTACTGAAGTCTTTGCTATCACTAAAACAAAACAGTTTCATTTATGTGTTTATTTTAGAGCTAGGGTCGTGCTCTGTTGCCCAAGCAGGAGTGCAGTGGCACAATCATAGCTCACTGTAAACTTGAACCACTGGGCTTAAGTCATCCTCCTGCCTTAGCCTCCTGAGTAGGTAGGACTACAGATTTGCACCACTATGCCTAATTTTTACATTTTTTGGTAGAGATGGGTAGAGACTGGTCTCAAACTGTTAGATTCAAGTGATCCTCCTGCTGCTGCCGCCCTAAGTGCTGAGATTACAGGCATGAGCCACTGTGCCTGGCCGTTATTTTTATTCTAAACTAAAAGCAATCTATAATGATAAGTTCCAACAGTACAGATTTGAAATGTTAAAAAGCCTCTTTTCTCCTTATTATTGTGATACTGTTTAAAATCTGCATATGTAAAGTTCAACACAATGTTATTAGCTTGGTGCAAACGTAATTGTGGTTTTTGCCATATGTGTATGTAGGTAATGGCAAAATTACAGCTTTTGCCACATACGTGTATGTATTTTTTTTTTTTTTTAGTAGTGGCAAAATCTGCAATTACATTAGCACCAACCTAATACATGTTTTTGTTCTAGTTTTTTGCTCATTGAAGCTTGGGTATCTTTCCATATTTAGAACATCTAGATTTTTTTTTTACTATAGCTGAGTGGTATTTTATTGTTGGTTATAGATATACCAACATTTATTTAGGTTATTCTCTTACTGATAGGTGCTTAAATTTTAACTTGAAGGAATTTTGCAGTGAATTTTCTTTTGCCTATATCCAGGTGTTGTGAGTGGTAATAGATATTTATAAATTCCTATCAGAAAATTACTAGGTCACGGCCAGGCGCGGTGGCTCATGCCTGTAATCCCAGCACTTTGGGAGGCTTAGGCAGGTGGATCATTTGAGGTCAGGAGTTTGAGACCAGCCTGGCCAGCATAGTGAAACCCCGTCTCTACTAAAAATACAAAATTAGCTGGGCGTAGTAGTGGCACATGCCTGTAATGCCAGCTAGTCGGGAGGCTGAGGCAGGAGAATTGCTTGAACCCGGGAGGTGAAGGCTGCAGTGAGCCGAGGTCACGTCATTGTACTCCAACCTGGGCGACAGAGTGAAACTCTATCTCCAAAATAAATACATACATACATACATACAAAATCTATACTACAGGGTACATTTTTCCTTTTTTTCTTTTTTCATTGTATTAAAATATTAAAATGTACATAACATTAAATTTTTGCCTTTGTAACCATTTTTAAGGATACAGTTCACTGGCATTGGGTACATTTACATTGCTGTACAACCGTCACCATTGTCTGCCTCCAGACCCTTTCATTATCCCAGACTGAAACCTATTAACACATTTTTATACCTTTAGCTCTTCTCTTGTTGTGGACATTCATTTTCAGTTTTCTCCCTTTGTAGGTAACAATTGACATATATATGTGTGTATATAAAAATATGTATGTATATATTTTTTTACTTGTCTGATTACTTTCTCATGATGGCAGTTCTTCCATGATAGGACAATTCTCTAGAGAACAGTTTATATGAGTATACATATTAAGGACAATTTTTTTTTTTTTTTTGAGATGAAGTCTTGCTCTCTTGCCCAGGTTGGAGTGCAGTGGCGTGATCTCGGCTCACTGCAACCTCTGCCTCTCGTGTTCATGCGATTCTCCTGTCTCAGCCTCCTGAGTAGCTGGGACTACAGGTGCCTGCCACCCCACCTGGCTAATTTTTGTATTTTTAGTAGAGACAGGGTTTCACCATGTTGGTCAGGCTGGTCTTGAACTCCTGATCTCAGGAGATCCACCCGCCTCAGCCTCCCAAAGTGCTAGGATTACAGGTTGAGCCACTGTGCCCGGCCAAGGATGACTTTTAAAATTGGATTTGGATGTCAGTTTTTCTCCCCCTGACACCACTGTAGAGTTTACCCCCAGTTTGATAAGAAAAGTTAATGTAGGCCAGGCTTTGGTGGCTCACACCTGTAATCTCAGCACTTTGGGAGGCCAAGGTGGGAGGATCATTGGAGCCGTAGAGTTCGAGACTGATATGGGCAATACATGTACCTAGACCTCGTCTCTAACAGAAACCTTAAAAAACTAGCTGAGTGTGGTGGTGTTTACCTGTGGTCCCAGATACTTGAGAGGCTGAGGTGGAAGATCGCTTGAGCTCAGGAGGCAGAGGTTTCCATGAGCTGTGATCATGCCACTGCACTTAAGCCTGGGCAACAGAGTGAGACCCTATCTCAAAAAAAAAAAAAAAAAATTAAAAAAGTTAATGTGACTGGAAGGTTAAATGTGTTTTTTAAAGTTATAGATATATAGCTGTTATATAAAAAATGAGATACTTCTATGGTAATACAGAAGTCAAAGTGTCTTTTCCCTAAATGAGTGTTTTTTTTTAACAGGCTCAGTGACATTGCTCAGTGGGAAGATTTGTGGGGAGAGGTATATATGTGATATTTATTTGGGAAAGGGTGTTCATACATATTTTGCTGTTCTCCTGGACAAAAGGTTGAGAAACCACTACTTTGTGTTCTATTTTGTTTGACTGGTTAGAATCAGATTTACCTAACCTGGGTTTTAATTGTAAAACAAAATTTTAAATCTCAAATACTTACAAGTTACTCTAATAAGAGCCTTTGCTTTCTCCTAGGATTGGCAGCCACCATTTGCATGTGATGTTGATAAACTTCATTTTACGCCACGTATCCAGAGACTGAATGAATTGGAGGTAATGTCTTCACTAGTGTTCTGTTTGCCTGTATTCCAGGGGGACCCTCCTTGAAATTATTAGGATATATTAAAATTGTTATAGAATCACCATTGTAAATCTGTTTTTAGATTTGTATTTGAGCAAATAAGAATATTTCTGTAGAGAACAGGTCTTTAAAGTATCGAATTGGCTAGGCATGGTGACTCACACTTGTAATCTCAGCACTTAGGGAGGCTGGGGCAGGAGGGTTGGCCTGGGCAACATACTGAGACCCTGTCTCTAGTAAAACATAATTTTAAAAACTAGCCAGGTGTGATGATGATGGTGTGTACCTATAGTTCCAGCTACTCAGGAGGCTGAGGTGGGGGGGTTGCTTCAGCCTGGGAGGTCAAGACTATAGTGAGCCATGGTTGTGCCACTGCACTCTGCACTCCAGCCTGGGCAACAGAGCAAGACCCTGTATCATACATATTTACATATGTGAAGATACACACACACAAAATTGTATTTTTTTTGTAGGGATGGAGTCTCCCTATGTTGCCCAGGCTGGTCTCAAACTCCTGGGCTCAAGTGATCCTCCTGCCTCTGCCTCCCAAAGCTGGGCATATAAAAGCTTCTTTACTTGTCATATAATTTTAAACAATAATATGGAATTGTGCTTACAGTACTACTTAAGTTCCTTTCAGAGTGCCTACTTACATCACAGGAAGGTTTACTGAGTGTTTAATTCCTTGTCTGTCACGTGGTAGGGGCTGAATTAAATTTTTTTTTAAAGTCACTTAAGATTTTTACTTTTTTTATTATGGAGTCCCGCTCTGTCACCCAGGCTGGAGTGCAACAGCATGATCCTGGTTCACTGCAACCTCTGCCTCCTGGGTTCAAGTGATTCATTCACCTGCCTCAGCCTCCCAAGTAGCTGGAATTACAAGTGTGTGCCACCAAGCCCGGCTAATTTTGGTATTTTTAGTAGAGATGGGGTTTCACCTTTTTGGCCAGGCTGGTCTTGAAATCCTGACCTCAGGTGATCCACCTGCCTTGGCCTCCCAAAGTGTTGGGATTACAGGCGTGAGCCACCATGCCTGGCCTGAATTAAATTTTTGTTGAGTTAATGTGTGGGGGGGGGGGGTGGGGGGAGATATATATATATATTTTTTTTTTTTTTTTTTTTTTTTTTTTTGAGACGGAGTCTTGCTCTGTCGCCCAGGCTGGAGTGCAGTGGCCGGATCTCAGCTCACTGCAAGCTCCGCCTCCCGGGTTCACGCCATTCTCCTGCCTCAGCCTCCCGAGTAGCTGGGACTACAGGCGCCCGCCACCTCGCCCGGCTAGTTTTTTGTATTTTTTAGTAGAGACGGGGTTTCACCGTGTTAGCCAGGATGGTCTTGATCTTCTGACCTCGTGATCCGCCCGTCTCGGCCTCCCAAAGTGCTGGGATTACAGGCTTGAGCCACCGCGCCCGGCCTATATTTTTTTTTTGGGGGGGGGGGACAGAGTCTCGCTGTGTCACCAAGCCTGGAGTGCTGTGGCACAATCTCAGTTCACTGCAACCTTTGCCTCTTAGGTTCAAGTGATTCACCTGCTGTGGCCTCCTGAGCAGTTGGGATTACAGACGTGTACCACCATGTTCAGCTAATTTTTGTGTTTTTAGTAGAGATGGGGTTTCACCATGTTGGCCAGGCTGGTCTCAAACTGTTGGCCTCAAGTGATCTGCCCATTTTGGCCTCCCAAAGTGCTGGGATTACAGGTGTGAGCCACCACACCCGACCATGTATAATTATTATTTTTTTATTTTTCTTTTTTATTTTATTTTTTTTTTTTTTTTTTTTTTTTTTTTTTTTGAGACGGAGTCTCACGCTGTTGCCCAGGCTGGAGTGCAGTGGCGCGATCTCGGCTCACTGCAAGCTCCGCCTCCCGGGTTCCCGCCATTCTCCTGCCTCAGCCTCCTGAGTGGCTGGGACTACAGGCGCCCGCCACCCCCGCGCCCGGCTAATTTTTTGTATTTTTAGTAGAGACGGGGTTTCACTGTGGTCTCGATCTCCTGACCTTGTGATCCACCCGCCTCGGCCTCCCAAAGTGCTGGGATTACAGGCTTGAGCCACCGCGCCCGGCCTATTTTTCTTTTTTATTGAGACGGAGTTTCGCACTGTCATCTGGGCTGGAGTGCAGTGGCATGATCTTGGCTCATGAACCTCTGCCTCCCAGGTTCAAGCAATTCTCCTGCCTCAGCCTCCCGAGTAGCTGGGATTACAGGCGCCTGCCACTACGCCCAGCTAATTTTTTGTATTTTTAGTAGAGACGGGATTTCACCATGTCAGCCAGGCTGGTCTTGAACTCCTGACCTCATGATTCACCCATCTCGGCCTCCCAAAGTGTTGGGATTACAGGCATGAGCCACCGCACCCAGCCGTATAATTATTATTATTTTGAGATGGAGTATTGCTGTCTCGTCCAGGCTGGAGTACTGTGGTGTGATCTCAGCTCACTGCAACCTCTGCCTCCCGAGTTCAAGCTGTTCTTCTGCCTCAGCCTCCTGAGTAGCTGGGATTACAGGCAAGCGCCACCACACTCGGCTGATTTTTGTATTTTTAATAGAGATGGGTGTTTCACCATGTTGGCCAGGCTGGTCTTGAACTCCTGACTTTGTGATTCATTTGCCTCGGCCTCCCAAAGTGTTGGGATTACAGGCGTGAGCCACCGTGCCCAGCTGGCCATGTATAATTATTTAACCAGCTATATTTTCTGTATTTTTGGCTGTTTCTCATTGAATTCAGAAAGTGGTATTATATGGTTCTGCTGAAAGAGCATTAAATTTAAAAAATTTTTTAAAAAATGGTATTGTACTTAAATATTCTGTGAAAGAAAATATCACATGGGCAGGTAATAGGAGCTTTAAAATAAGCTAAATGAGATGAAAACTCAATCAATTCTTTGTCTTTTAGGCTCAAACTCGAGTAAAATTGAATTTCTTGGACCAGATCGCGAAGTACTGGGAGTTACAGGGAAGTACTCTGAAAATTCCACATGTGGAGAGGAAGATCTTGGACTTATTTCAGCTTAATAAGGTAATGGGCTAATGACCATCTTACCATCTTACTCATTTAATAATCTTACTGACAGAATGAATTTGATCTTCTTTGCCTTAAAAAGGAACTTACTGCTCAGTCAGATGGCTCGCGCCTGTAATCTTAGCACTTTGGGAGGTTAGGGGAGGAAGATTGCTTGAGACCAGCCTGGGTAACATAGGGAAACCCTGTCTTTACAAAAAATTAAAAAATTAGACAGGCATGGTGGCATGTGCCAGCTATTTGGGCGGCTAAGGAGGGAGGATCACTTGAGCCCAGGAGGTGGAGGCTGTGGTGAGCTGTGATTGCACCACTGCACTCCAGCCTGGGTAACTGAGCAAGATGCTGTCCCAAAAAAGAAAGAAAGAACAAAGAAACTTATTTTTTGAGATGTGCAAAATGAGGTTCTCAAGTCAGTTGAGTGATGAGGATCATCAGGCTCTGCTTCCCAGGTCTTGAAGCCTTGTGGAATATTTTGCTGCCACCTGTTTTTCTCATTTTCACACTTTACAAAAATTCTGCAAACTATTTCTTTTTATTACAGATAAGGAAACTGAGGCTCAGGGTGATAAAAAGCTAAAAAGCGCTGAGCTATGGCCGGGCATGGTGGTTCATGCCTGTTATCCCAGCACTTTGGGAGGTCGAGGCGGGTGGATCAACTGAGGTCAGGAGTTCCATACCAGCCTGACCAACATGTCGAAACCCCGTCTCTACTAAAAATACAAGATTAGCTGGGTATGGTGGCACATGCCTGTAATCCCAGCTACTTGGGAGGCTGAGGCAGGAGAATTGCCTGAATCCAGGAGGCGGATGTTGCAGTGAACCGAGATTGCGCCATTGCACTGCAGCCTGGGCAACAAGCGAGAAACTCCGTCTCAGGGAAAAAAAAAAAGAAAAAAAACTGAGCCATAATTCAATACCAGGCCCAATTGATTTCTGAACTTTACGTTCTTTCCATCAAACATGCTGGCATGCATCCTAGTCTTTAGTTTTTGGAGATTTATTTAAGAGTCCAGAGTAAGACCAAGTATTATAGTCCCTTCTTTGGTAGAGATTTAGTTTTAGGTAAACTGATTCTTTCCACATGATTGCTTTGGGGATGTGAAAAGTAGCTTAGAGGGGACAAAATGTTTATGGACCATGTTGTCAAGAGAGATGTTTAAAATTTCTAACTTAAAATTAGTAGTGTGTATATATGTGTGTGTGAGTATATATATGTGTGTGTGTGTGTGTGTATGTATATATATATTTGATTGGCAAAACATGTTTTTAAAAGATAACCATAGCCAAGAACATTTTCCCCTTGGAGTCATACTTAGGTGCGATTAGAAGTGACTCCATATAGTTGTTTCTAATTTTGCTATTTTAACAGTTAGTTGCAGAAGAAGGTGGATTTGCAGTTGTTTGCAAGGATAGAAAATGGACCAAAATTGCCACCAAGATGGGATTTGCTCCTGGCAAAGCAGTGGGCTCACATATCAGAGGGCATTATGAACGAATCCTTAACCCCTACAACTTATTCCTGTCCGGAGACAGCTTAAGGGTAAGTTTTGGGGGCTAGCCTTAACCTGTTTTATCTTACTACTTATCAGTACATTGTCTTTTCAGGAAAATGAAAAGGCCTTGATTGTGTTTGGAAGACCTTGTTTTAGAAGACCTTGTTTTGTCGGGGTGCGGTGGCTCACTCCTGTAATCCCAACACTTTGGGAGGCCAAGGCAGGTGAATCACCTGAGGACAGGAGTTTGAGACCAGCCTGGCCAACATGGCGAAACCTCGTCTCTACTAAAAATACAAAAATCAGCTGGGCATGGTGGTGGGTGCCTGTAATCCCAGCTACTCGGGAGGCTGAGGCAGGAGAATTGCTTGAACCCAGAAGGTGGAGGTTGCAGTGAACCGAGATCGTGCCACTTCACTCAAGCCTGGGCAAAGAGCGAGACTCCGAGACTCCGTCTGAAACAAAAAAATACCTTGTTTTGTGTTTTTTCCTCTAGTGTTTTTGTTCTGCTTTGAGAGCAACTATACTTAGAAGTTTGTTTCTGGAATGAATAAGATTGTGGAGGAAATTTTTTTACTGTCAAAAGCTGAGGAGTTGATTATTATCTACTTGTTACAACTTTGTTCTCTTTAAATTTAAAGTAGCTAAAGTATTCCTGGCTGTCATATGAAGGTATAAGCTGTGAAATAACTTACCTACCTATTCTCTTTTGCCAGCTGAGATTTTTTAGGAGATTGTCAGAATGTTGATATGGTAAAGATAGGGGATTTTATAATGCTGCATAGCTAATGGGTTCCTCTTCTAGCAGTTCCTATGTAGCCATGTTCATTTCTGACAAAATGGTATTTGTGAAATTATTCACTTAAAAACTTGTAAGTAAAACAATACTATAAAAGCTTCCCATTTATTTCCATGCCTTGGTAGAAAGAAGAGGGGTGTCATTATCCATTCACACCCTTTGAGTTATTTTAGGACTACAGCAGTGAGCCCTATAATTTTAAGAATTGTTTTCTGTGCTGTAGAGAGGTAGGAAGAGAATAACATAGTTTTTGAGGGGTAAGTCACTAACCAAAGTCCCGTCCTAATACTATACACACACAAACACACCATCTGTAATGCTTAAATCCAGTAGATTTGTTTTTCTTCCCTCTTTCCCTTATTGATTCCAGGTGAACACTTTTTTTTTTTTTTTTTTTGAGATGGAGTCTCGCTCTGTCCCCCAGGCTGGAGTGCAGTGGGGCGATCTCCCGGTCACTGCAAGCTCCGCCTCCCGGATTCATGCCATTATCCTGCCTCAGCCTCCCGAGTAGCTGGGACTACAGGCGCCTGCCACCGCACCCGGCTAATTTTTTGTATTTTTAGTAGAGAGGGGATTTCACCGTGGTCTGGATCTCCTGACTTCGTGATCCGCCCGCCTCAGCCTCCCAAAGTGCTGGGATTACAGGCCTGGCTAACACTTTTTAGCATAGAAGAAAGTGGCCAATCTGACATTCAAAACTTTTTGTTTGTTTGTTTAGTACATTATGTGAATGTTTAGTGAGCCCATGGATGAAATTGTTTAGAATGTTGAGTGTGAGCTGGGAGCGATGGCTCAGGCCTGTAATCCCAGCACTTTGGGAGGCCAAGGTGGGCGGATCACTAGATGGAGAGATGGAGACCATCCTGGCCAACATGGTGAAACCCTGTCTCTACTAAAAATACAAAAATTAGCTGGGCATGGTGGCGTGCGCCCGTAGTCCCAGCTACATGGGAGGCTGGAGCAGGAGAATTGCTTGAACCCAGGAGTTGGAGGTTGCAGTGAGCTGGGATTGTGCCACTGCACTCCAGCCTGGGTGACAGAGCAAGACTCTGTCTCAAAAAATAAAAAAAATTAAAAAAAAATAGGCTGGGTGCGGTGGCTCACACCTGTAATCCCAACACTTTGGGAGGCCTCAAGTGGATCCCCTGAGGTCAGGAGTTTGAGATCAGGCTGGCCAACATGGCAAAACCCCGTCTCTACTAAAAATACAAAAAAAAAAAAAAAAAAAAAAAAAAAGCTGGATGTGGTGGCAGGCGCTTGTAATCTGAGCTACTTGGGAGGCTAAGGCAGGAGAATTGCTTGAACCCGGGAGGCAGAGGTTGCAGTGAGCCAAGATCACGCCATTGCACTCCAGCCTGGGTGACAGAACAAGACTTAGAACGAGATTGTCTCAAAAAATAAAGAAACAAAAATAAAAAATAGAATGTTGAATGTGGAACGTTTTTGCCTCATAGTCACATCTAGATACAGTTACCCGTAATAGGTTAATTTTCTCTTCTTGAACTCTTCCTAAGTATGGAAGTTATAGTGAATAAAGGAAGAGAGAGTCCTTTTAATGATGCTTTGTGGATTGTAACATTTTAGAAACATGTCACTTATATACTTAAAAAGGCAATGTAGTTTTATGGTTAAAAGTCACTTAAATATTTATACAATCAAGGAGTTGAAAGGAGTAAGTATTTAAAAGGTACCCTTTTGTAAACATTGCATCTACAGTAAAGGTAGATATTTGTGAGTGACTTACTGTGTGCCAAGTATGTTTTAGGAAGTGATACACATTCATTGTAGAAAGTTTAAAAACACAGGAGGAGAGTATGGCAAAATAAAATCACTCCTGATCCTTCCACCTGTTATTTCTCTCAGGGCTATTTTTATGCATACATTCACAAATTGAAAGTGTACTCTTCTTCAATGATGTATACATCATTGCATCTTGGGTTTTTTTACTAATCATATGAGCATTTGCCATATCATTGAATAGTTTTGAAAATGCGATTTCTAATGACTGTGGCAATCCATTTTTTATAGCCAGACCTTATTTTTATTTCTTCTATTGTAGAATGTTTAGGTCGATTCTAGTTTTTTATTATAATACTATGATGAACATTCCTTGTATGTAAATTTTCACATCTATTTCTGATTTTTGAAATAGTTATTAGGGAGAGAAGAATTGAAGAACATATACTTAGGAAAAACAGAGGTGTACAGTGAAGGAATTATTGCAGAAGGGTGAAGGGAGAGTATAAGTTAAATTTTAGGAAGCTTGAGAAAAGTTGATACACTGTTCCAGTGGAACAGAGGCCTCAATCTTGCATCATCATGTTTTCTAAATGTCTTAAGGGATTGCTCTGCCTTTGTGGGATGATGTGGTTATGGCATGATGATGATATTAAATCACCTGTAAGTCCTAGTTTCTCAAATAAAGGTTAAAATTAGCGTCTGTATGTTAATAACACTAGATATAAAACCATATCATGTGTATTTTAAATTGTGGTTTGGAGCAAAATAATAAAGCTCTTCTTATTTATTCTAAAAAACTACAGGGCATGATTGTCTTAGATCTGCAAAGTCCTTACAGAACCAAGCTGACCATAGATGATGGAACCATTGAGACTAACTAGTAGGAGAGAGGAACCACATATGTGATCATCCACTTAGTACAATTTATGTAATTCAGCTCAATTTGTATTTTCCTAATCACTCATACTTTTGTGTCTCCAATAGAAAGTACGTTGGATACATAAAGGGGATTAATTTACATGATGAACAGGTTTTATTCCCCTCTGCATGCTTTCATTAAACATACTGTAAATGCTCAACTGAGGACTTGTTACAAAACAGAAGGCAATGTTCTATATACTACTTTTTGTAAAAAACAAAATATTTTTTTCTCTCAATTGTCATTGGTGTTTAGTTTGTCTCATAATTTTTTCTTTTTTCTTTTTTTTTTTTTTTTGAGACGGAATCATGTTCTGTCACCCAGGCTGGAGTGCAGTGGCACGATCTCGGCTCACTGCAATGTCTGCCTCCCAGGTCCAAGCGATTCTCCTGCCTCAGCCTCCTGAGTAGCTGGGATTACAGGCATGTGTCACCACATCGGCTAATTTTTGTATTTTTAGTAAGGACGGGGTTTCACTATGTTGGCCAAGCTGGTCTTGAACTCCTGACCTCAAGTGATCTACCTGCCTCGGCCTCCCAAAGTGCTGGGATTACAGGCGTGAGCCACTATACCTAGCCGTAAGTCTTAAATAAGGTACCTTATTTAAGGCACCACCGCACCTGACCAACTTTTTTCAGAATGTAAATGCTTAACTATTAGGAATATAATAGTTAACTTTTCTGGATCAAATCAATGTGTAGTTTTAAGTAGAATGAGTAGAATATTTAATATTTATAGGGTGCTATTACCAGTGGTAGATTTACTACTTGTTAACAAGTAATGAGTCAGTATTTTTAAATAGTATATCATATTTCTTAACTATCAGAAATAAATTTTATCATTTTGTCGCTTTGTACTTTCTTTTGTTCTTTTGCCCGTCTCTGTATTTCTGCAAATGTGAGGAGGAAAGGGGCCAATCTCATTAGTGAGATTCTATGGTAGTAACTGCCCGTAGTGTCAGTGCTTCAGGAAGGTTGTTATTTCCATGTATCTCATTCCAAATATAGCTGCTATAACACACCCCAGAGGGTTACTTTTGAAACTTTTACAGAGGTTTTTCATGAGGTTTGTGGGTCCTCTTATGAAAGAGTAGTACTTACCTGAAATTCATATTAGCTTCAGTGGCAACATTTTGTTGTGTTAATAGCTTAGAATAAAACTAAAAAGAAAAACCAAAGCAAGAAGAGAGATGCATTTTTGATCAGAACCAAAGTTATTGCTGTGGGCTACCAGTTGATCTTTGCCTTGCGAGTTAGACTTTGTAGGGATATACTGTGGTAAATAGAAACCCTAGTGAGGAAGACTGCTTTAGTTAAATGACCTGTTTTCTCAATTCAGGTGGTATCTTTGGATGATAACTTTGCTAGTTATATCTGAAACTATACAGTTGTAAAATCTAGAAAACACTTTTAAAAAATGAGATATTTTTAATATGGAAAATTGTTTTGGGAGCTTATAAGGGGCCTTTCTAACAATATGGACCTTCCATTAACTGACAGTTGCAAGCACAAATAATTCCAAGTGGTTTATTGGGAATGCCTTGAGACAGCTATGGTCTGTTGTAACCTGATGATGTCAGCAATGAAAAATCAAAGCAAAACCCCCTGTTAAAAATTTTTAAAATGTTTTAAACCTTTATAGATGTATGTATGTGGTTGGTAACTGCAGACTTGTCTTTATTTTTATTTAGATTTTTAAAAATTATAGGCCTGTTGTCTAGATAAATAGTTGTAAAATGTACCTTACAAAAATCCACTGAAACTCTGTAAGATTAAAAAGGGAAGGAATTTATCAGTATAGTTGTTATTTCTAGTGTTTGCAGAAGCCAAACCTGACCACAGACACTAAGGACAAGGAGTACAAACCCCATGATATTCCCCAGAGGCAGTCTGTGCAGCCTTCGGAAACGTGCCCCCCAGCCCGACGAGCAAAACGCATGAGAGCAGAGGTAAGAGCCTCATGAGGTTAATTTAGAAGGAATTCTCAAGCCCTATTACCAATGGCTGTCTGACACTGGATTTCTCTCATGTGTATGCTCTTTGTAGTTTTGAACCTTGTTAATCTCGCAAAGGGATGCTGTTTGTATTCCAACTTTTACACTTGGGTGAATTGTGCCATCAAAGGGATAAGGAATCGAAGAAGTCTTTCTAAGTTTATGCTGCCTGTACAGACTGCTGCTTGTTACCAATCAAGGCCTTAGGAAGAATTGGTGTTCTGTGTTCCTACTTGGATTGCCCATTACCCTCACAAAGTTGGGCAATGTTTAATGGGGATTAAGGCTAGAAAACATGTAGATTAGGAGGTTTTTTAAACAGAGTGGTTAGAAGACAGTTAAAGCCATTTTTCTCAGACTTCTTTGTTTTTTAGAGACAGAATCTCACTCTGTTGCCCAGGCTGGAGTGCAGTGGCGCGATCTTGGCTCACTACGACCTCCGCCTCCCAGATTCCAGCAATTCTTCTGCCTCAGCCTCCCCAGTAGCTGGGACTACAGGCGTGTGCCACCACGCCCAGTTAATTTGTTTTGTATTTTTAGTAGAGACGGGTTTCACTGTGTTAGCCAGGATGGTCTCAATCTCCTGATCTCGTGATCCACCCATTGTGGCCTCCCAAAGTGCTGGGATTACAGGCGTGAGCCACCGCGCCCGGCCTCTTCTTTTTAGAGATGGTCTCGCTCTGTCACCTAGACTGGAGTACAGTGGCATGATCATAGCTTACTGCAACTTTCAACTCCCAGGCTCAGGTGATAACTGCCACCTCAGCCTCCCGAGTAGCTGGAACTACAGATGCATGCCATGCAGAACTACAGATGCATGCCATGCATGCCTAACTAATTAAAATTTCTTTTGTGTGAGATGGAGTCTCGCTCTGTCGCCCAGGCTGGAGTGCAGTGGCGCGATCTCGGCTCACTGCAAGCTCCACCTCCCAGGTTTACGCCATTCTCCTGCCTCAGCCTCCCGAGTATGCAACACCTGGCTAATTTTTGTATTTCTAGTTAGAGATGGGGTTTTGCCATGATGGCCAGATTGATCTCAAACTCCTGGCCTCAAGTGATCCACTCACCTCAGCCTCCCCAAATGCTGGGATTACAGGTGTGAGCCACCTCACCCAGCCACAATTTGTTCTTGATCCTTTGACTTTCCCTATTTTTTTTTTTTTTTTTTTTGAGATGGAGTCTTGCTCTGTCACCCAGGCTGGAGTGCAATGGCATGATCTCAGCTCACTGCAGCCTCTGTCTCTTGGGTTCAAGCAATTCTCCTACCTTAGCCTCCCAAGTAGCTGGGACTACAGGTGCATGCCACCATGCCCGGCCAATTTTTGTAATTTTAGTAGAGACAGGGTTTCACTGTTAGCCAGGCTGGTCTTGAATTCCTAACCTCAAGTGATCTGCCTGCCTTGGCCTCCCAAAGTGCTGCGATTACAGGTGTGAGCCACTGTGCCTGGCCAACTTTTCCCTATTTTAAAATTTCTCATCCATGCTTTAATAGTAGTTTCAAAGGTGAGCTTTCTTCCTTAAGAAGAGAGAGAAGTATGTTTTGAATGCTCTGTTAATAGAGGCAATTGGTAGGATATAGTCATCTTGAGATTCCAGTTGGATTTTTAAAGATTATATCTTCTTAAAGGAAATATTCATATATGTGACAATTTTTTTAGGCCATGAATATTAAAATAGAACCTGAGGAGACAACAGAAGCCAGAACTCATAATCTGAGACGTCGAATGGGTTGTCCAACTCCAAAATGTGAAAATGGTAAGAAAATTTATCAGTGAATAGGAAAGAAAAAGAAAATAAAGTAAATAACTATTCATAAGTAAACATTATAAGCTGAAAAAGTCAATGGAAAAAATTAAAAAGTAAACATTAGAGCAGCTATTACACTGGGTTGAGCTTTGAGAAATAAAATCTTAATATATCAACAATGTCCTTGTTCTCATAATTAACTGACTAGTGGGAGAGAGAAACAGAAACTATATGTATGCATATTAGGAGTGTGGATGAGTTTCTCAGCTCTAGTGAGTTGCTACTTTGAAATTTGATTTAACGCAGTTACTTGAAGTAATTTGTGAAAAACATAGGTGCCTTTGACCGAGTGTCTAATAGATTTATTTCAGGCAAGGCAAACAGACATGTTCCTAAATCTGAATTGTAGTTAATTGCTTGCCTGGCTATCACTTGATGTAAGTCACTGAGAGGTGGATTTGAGATTCTCTTTTTTTTTTTGTTTAAAGTTATTCTGAAATTTATTTGCATCTTTAAAGAGTACTAAAAGAGATCAAATTTATAATTCACAGCACTTTTTTTTCTTTTTTTCTTTCTTTTTTTTTTAATTATTATTATACTTTAAGTTCTAGGGTACATGTGTATAACGTGCAGGTTTGTTACATATGTATACTTGTGCCATGTTGCTGTGCTGCACCCATCAACTCGTCAGCACCCGAGATTCTCTTAAGAGAAATCTTATATATGAGGCACATACAAATTAAGAAGTTAATAAAATGTGTTCCACCTAGGGATTAGTGAGGTAGTGGAAAGGCAGCACAATGCAGTGGAAAGTACAATATAAAGTAATACAGTAATCTTGGCATAACCGCTAACTAGTTATGTAACCTTAGAGATGTTTCTTGACTTACTTTAACATCAGTTTTTTTTTTTTTTTTTTTGAGACAGAGTCTCGCTCTGTCACCCAGGCTGGAGTGCAGTGGCCGGATCTCAGCTCACTACAAGCTCTGCCTCCCAGGTTTACGCCATTCTCCTGCCTCAGCCTCCCAAATAGCTGGGACTACAGGCGCCCGCCACCTCGCCCGGCTAGTTTTTTTGTATTTTTAGTAGAGACGGGGTTTCACCGTGTTAGCCAGGATGGTCTCGATCTCCTGACCTCGTGATCCGCCCGTCTCGGCCTCCCAAAGTGCTGGGATTACAGGCTTGAGCCACCGTGCCCGGCCAACATCAGTTTTCTTACCTTTGAAATGGGTTTGTTGTGAAGGATTAAATACTTTATGGGAAGCATTGAGCACACTGCCTACCACATGATAGTTCAGTAATTGATAGCCAGTGTTTTTGCCAAACTTCTTAGTCTTCAGAACCAGGAATTTGGAGACCAGGAGGATGACCAGGAAGTCATCTTAGATCATGGAGAGATAATGTGTTATATGGAGGAGGTATAGTTGGGGAACTGTTGGTCTCTTACAGTCATGGCCAAGAGGAATTTGATTTCATCAGTATATGTTATGTGTTGGTCTTAAGAAAACTTAGTTCCTATTTTGAAAGCATACAAACCTGAGAGACATCTTCAGAAGTAACCTACATCCTGAAATTTAAATGGCACAAGAGTTTGCATTTTATCATAAAGTAATCAGCATTTGAGCCCTTGAATAAAGTATACTGGGTGCTATTGCTACTAAAATGAAAACACACATGAAATTGTGTTTGTGTACGGTATGTGCTTTGGGAGGGAGATGATCAGTTGAGGGAGGAAGTGGAAAAAAGCATTGTACAGAAAGAGCTAATTTTGGATTGCCTCCTACAGAGAAAGAAATGAAGAGTAGCATCAAGCAAGAACCTATTGAGAGGAAAGATTATATTGTAGAAAATGAGAAGGAAAAGCCCAAGAGTCGATCTAAAAAGGCCACCAATGCTGTGAGTGACATCTCCCTTTCTCCTTTTTCTTTCCTATTTTCCTTCTTCCCTTCCTTTCTTTAATCCCCTTGACCCCCAAGTTTAAACTTAAATTTGTGCTTTAAATAAGATTGTTTAACTTAGTGTCTGACAATAAAAATATCTTTTGAAGTCAGTTTGTAGTATTAGTTAATAAATGAGGAATGAGGAAATACATGATCGTACTATAAAGATGGTAGTAACATCTGGAGGGGGCATTGACTGCCATTTTCTGGAATACATTCAGTTTTAGCACTGAATAATAATGAACTGTAATCTAGCTCATTATACGTAGAATTGCTCTTAATTCACTAGCTCCCTTCTACATGAGCTGAAGGCTAGCTCAAAAATCCAAGTTAGTGTTTTCCAACTTTCCAGCTAGCAAAGGGAAGGAAGGAAATGGAAAGAAGGAACAAAAAAGAGAAAGGAAGGAGGAAGAGGAAGGAAGGAATGAAAAGGAAGTAGAGAAGGAAGGAAGAGAAAGAAAAGGAACAAAGGAAAGCAGTGGGGAGTAGGGAGGAGGGCATGGCAGAGTTAGAGGGCTGGGAGCTGTTTATTCTGTGGAAAACTTTTATTAAAAGTAAAGCCTGATGGCATTAGAAAGGATCTGGTTCTTCTCTACCCCCTTCTGAGAGCCTGAAACAGTGCTTTTTTTCATGGAACTAGAAATTATTCTAATTGAGTGTTCTCTCCATAAATGTCACCTTCTGCCCCACCCCCTCTCCCCAATACAATCAGAAAACTGACAGAGCTAGATTCCTATTTGCTACAGTAAATATACTGAAACAGTTAGACTCCCCGTTTAGTTGAATTCTCAGCTTTCTAGTATTGAGTAATAGTTTGCTATGGCTGCCATAAGGATGTGCCACAGACTGAGTTGCTTAAACAACAGAAATTTATTTTTTCACAGTTGTATAGGCTGGGAAATTTGAGATCAAGGTGTTGGCGGAGTTGATTTCTTCTGAGCCCTCTTTCCTTGGCTGTAGATGGCTGTCTTTCACATGGTCTTTCCTCTGTACATATCTTTGTCCTTATAAGGACACCAGTCATATTGGATGATTACCTCTGTAAGGACTCATTTCCAAATATAGTCACATTCTGAGGTACCGAGGGTTAGGACTTCAACATACGAGTTTTTGGGGGAATACAGTGTACCTGATAAAAAGTAATACCTGGCCGGGCGCGGTGGCTCAAGCCTGTAATCCCAGCACTTTGGGAGGCCGAGATGGGCGGATCACGAGGTCAGGAGATCGAGACCATCCTGGCTAACACGGTGAAACCCCGTCTCTACTAAAAAATACAAAAAACTAGCGGGGCGAGGTGGCGGGCACCTGTAGTCCCAGCTACTCCGGAGACTGAGGCAGGAGAATGGCGTAAACCCGGGAGGCGGAGCTTGCAGTGAGCTGAGATCCAGCCACTGCACTCCAGCCTGGGCGACAGAGCTAGACTCCGTCTCAAAAAAAAAAAAAAAAAAGTAACAACTATGCCTTATCACTGGGCATTAGGGGAAGTTCTTAACCATGACCCCTTAATTAGAATTAAAAGTGGTAGTTTATTTTTACTTTTTTAGAGACGACTGGAGTACAGTGACACAATCATAGCTACTGCTGCCTTGAACTCCTGGGCTCAAGGGATCCTCTTGTCCCAGCCTCTTAAGTAGCTGGGACCACAGGTGTGCACCACCATGCCCAGCTAATTTTTCTTTTTTAAATTTCTTGTAGAGACAGTGTCTTGCCATATTGCCTAGGCTGGTCTCAAACTCCTGGCTTCAAGCAGTCCCACCAGGCCCCCAGAAAGTGTTGGGATTACAGGCTTAAGCCACTGTGCCAGGAACTTTAAAACAGTTTTGTTTTAAATATGGAAAAATTATATTTTCCTTCACAAATTATACTTTTGGTTAGGTTGGTAATTTATTACCTGGTGTCTTTTTTTTCTCTTTTTTTTCTGAGACAGGATCTCTGTCACCCAGGCTAGAGTGCAACAGTGCAATAAGGGCTCACTCCAACCTTGACCTACGAGGCTCAAGCAGTCCTCCTGCCTCACCTCCCCAAATAGTTGGGACTACAGGCATGTGCCACCACACTTGGCCTGTAACCTTAGCATCTTGTTGTTTTGGAACCTACTAAAAACTTTAAATAACAAACTTTAAACATATGACAATTGAGAAAGCTAGGAGATTCCACCTTATATTTGGGTATGCATGAGGTATTGTGAAATATCCTTCATAGAAAGTGAAGCATTTTTATTTAAAGTATCCTTTATAGAGGTTGAAGCATTTGTAGCAGGATGTAGAGACTAGATTATGCCTCAGATCCATTTCATTTCTAGAATTTTAGAAAATCAAATAATAGATCATGTTCCTTTGTTCTCTACCCATTTTTATTGCTACAGGTGGATCTGTATGTCTGTCTCTTATGTGGCAGTGGCAATGATGAAGACCGGCTACTGTTGTGTGATGGCTGTGATGACAGTTACCATACCTTTTGCTTGATCCCACCTCTCCATGATGTTCCCAAGGGAGACTGGAGGTGTCCTAAGTGTTTGGCTCAGGTAATAATTAATGGTAGAGGTAACACTAGAAGATTTTTTTAGGGCATTTTTCTTTGCCTTTGAGTTTTTTTTATTTTTTATTTTATTTTTAGACAAGGACTAACTTTGTTGCCCAGGTTGGAGTGCAGTGGCACAAACATGGCTCACTGCAGTCTCAACCTCCCTGGCTCAAGCAGTTCTCCCACCTCAGCCCCCCAGGTAGCTGGAACTACAGGCCCATGCCATGATGCCTGGCTGATTTTTGTATTTTTTGTACAGAGGGGTTTCACCATGTTGCCCAGGGTTGATCTTGAACTCCTGACCTCAAATAATCCTCCTACCTCGGCCTTCCAAATTGCTGGGATTACAGGTCTGAGCCACCTCATTTGGCCTGCCTTTGAGTTTTAGATTTGGCAGTCGACAGTAATGAGGTCCATGAAGAAAACTGGGATGGACCTGAATAGGAAAGAGGTCTTAGAAGTGAGTTCCACAATGTATGTGGGTAGTTAAGAGGCAGAAAATAATTTGTAATAACTATCTTTTTTTAAAAAAATTCTTATAAAAAGCATTACATGCTCTTTGCAAGAATTATTAAAACACTGAACAACTTAAAAAGTAGAGCTATGCTTTCACAGTGCATACATAACCACTGTTAATGTCTTGGTGTATATTCATCCTGCCTTTTTTCTATTTTAAACAAATGGAGCTACATTATATAAGTAATTTTAGTAATCTGCTTTTTTCATTTATAGAGACATTTTCATGTAGCACTTTGATTACTGATGTTTTTAATAGTGCATGCTGTCATTGGTAAAATCTGAAAAGGATCTATGATTATCTTTTTGAGGTTTTTTTTTTTTTTTTTTTGAGACAGGATCTCACTCTGTCACCCAGGTTGGAGTACAGTGGAGTGCAGTGGTGTGATCTCAGCTCACTGCAACCTCTGCCTCCCCAGCTCAAGTGATCCTCCCATCTCACCCTCCCAAGTAGCTGGGACTATAGGCTTGCACCACCATGCCCAGCTAATTTTTGTATTTTTTAGTAGAGACAGGGTTTTGCCATGTTGTCCATGCTTTTATCAAACTCCTGAGCTCAGGTGATCCGCCTGCCTCGGCCTCCCAAAGGACTGGATTACAGGTGTGAGCCATTGCGTCCAGCCATTAGGATTATTTTGTATTAATATTATGTAGCAGTCAGTCTATTACCCTTGTTAGGGTTAAATTGTAATATAATAGTAAGGAGGTTTAAGTATAGCATGGATATAAAGGTTTGAGTGCTTTTCCGTGTAGCTATGTTACAACATAAGGATGTCTCTATCAATGGGAGGTCATTAAGCATGGGACAGGGCAGGGGGTCATGGATGTTAGATAAATTATTTAATAACTTGTAATAGGGATGACCTTATCAATGGATCTGGAATATTTAAGTCTATTGGCTCACGAAGATCTAAGGCAGTTTATACTGCCCCTGTTAACTCCCAGTATTAGATTATAATCAAATATTGCTGGCCTGAGAGCCATTCTGTTTCCATCAAGTGGTTTATCTCTATTTTGATCTATTGTATGTTGATTTTATAATTTTAACTCCCAGGAGAACATTATTACTCTCATTTTCAGTATTGAAAACATTATTTGATTTTGAAGGAAGTCGAATCTTTAGCCTGCCTCTTATAAGTATGTAAATTTATCCAAGTTGTGGTTGTTAAAACTGACATTTTATTTGCTCATTAGCAAATAAATAAAATGTATTTCATTTGCTTATTAAAATAACCACATTTTTCAGGCAGGTTTATTTTTATAATATAGACCTAGCATAGCAGTAGAATACACAGAGCCTTGTTTTGTATCTGCCAGCTTGATGATTGACCAAGTATACTTGGTGTTTTCAGTGTCACCTAGAACATAATTTTCTTTTTTATTTTCAGGAATGTAGTAAGCCACAAGAAGCATTTGGCTTTGAACAAGCAGCCAGGGACTATACCCTCCGTACTTTTGGGGAAATGGCAGATGCGTTCAAATCTGATTACTTCAACATGCCAGTCCATGTATGTACATATATACTGCTTCGATTTAGGATTTTAATAGCTTTTGGAGAAAAGTGTACCTGAAGACGGATTTTTAGTTGAGGCCTCACTCTATTAGGCATTATCACACAGAAAGCAGAATGAAACCTTTAATTTGTTTTGTGGTATTTAAAATTTCACAATACTTTAAAAAGCATTCTAATTTTTTATTTTAGGATTTCTCTAAAGATACCTCTTCCACACTGATCATACAGCACCAGTAATAGAATACTAATAAAGAAAATCATCAGCAATCGTTTTGGTCCAACAAATATAAAGAATACTTAACAAAATGTATTAAACGACTGCTATGTGCCAAGGAGTGTACTATGCATTGGGAACACATTTGTTGTATATTGTTATGTAATCATAAGTTAGTATTATAAATTTCAGGATGAGTCCATTTTTAATTCCCCTTTATGTACTTTGAAGCATAAGCATTTTCCATTCAGCATTTAATATTCCATCAAATGAGTACACCAAAATGTAATGCTTTAATTCTGGATATTTAAACTATGGTTTTTGTCACTACTAATAAAGCACTGCAGCAAACCCTTAATGCATGTAGTACTCTTTAATTGGATGATTTTCTTGGGATGATTATTGAAGTCAGATGAGAGTCATTCTCCCTCATTCCATCCCAGTGGCTGTAGCAATTTATGGATCCCAGCAATGTATGAGTGAACTTGTTTTTCCCCAACACCTCTAACATCAGCTATTAGTTACTTAAAATGTTTGCTTATTTAATGGACTTAAATTTATACTCCATTTGAATTTTCAGTTCTCTTGACTTCCATATGTGTTATATTTGCCAATATGTTTTGCTTAACCAATCCTGATGACTTGCATGTAACCTCTTCTATTTGTGGTTAACTGTATATTTTGACGAAATATTAGATGAGGACATTGAGGGATAGACGTTTAAATGTTACCTGCCTCTAGATTTACACCAGATTAACAACAGATTGACATTTAATCTGGTGACTCTTTATTCTAAGGGTGTGCTGCTACAAATTGCTCCTTTTGTCATATCCTATATACTGGCAGTCTCCAACCACCCCTTCCCCACCTGGCCATGAACCAGTACCAGTCGGTGGCCTGTTAGGAACAGGGCCACACAGCAGGAGGTGATTGGTGGGCAGACGTTACCACCCGAGCTCTGGCTCCTGTCAGATCAGCAGCTGCGTTAGATTCTCATAGGGCAAACCCTATTGTGAACTGCCCATGCAAAGTATCTAGGTTGCATATTCCTAATGAGAATCTAATCCCCCCACCTCCCAGCCCTTGCGCCCTGCCCTTCCCTAGGGGTCCATGGAAAAATTGCCTTCCATGAAACCCATCCCTGGTGCCAAAAACAAAGGGACATTGGGGATCACTGCTATAGACTTGTCTTTTTTTTTTTTTTTTGAGATGGAGTCTCGCTCTGTCGCCCAGGCTGGAGTGCAGTGATGCAGTCTCAGCTCACTACAAGCTCCGCCTCCTGGGTTCACGCCATTCTCCTGCCTCAGCCTCCCGAGTAGCTGGGACTACAGGTGCCTGCCACCATGCCCGGCTAATTTTTTGAATTTTTAGTAGAGATGGGGTTTCACCATATTAGCCAGGATGGTCTCAATCTTCTGACCTCGTGATCCGTCTGCCTTGGCCTCCTAAAGTGCTGGGATTATAGGCGTAAGTCACCGCGCCTGGCCTATACTGTCTTTTTTGTGTTGGTTGCCTACATTGCTCTCAGACAGGTCCAGTGAAAAGAATGAAAGGATGGACTCAGGTTATGTATTTGAAAGCATCTCAAAGTATAAAAGCATCATTGAAACAACAAACCATTATTACTGTGCTATTATCAACTGTACAGTACTATACGTTATTCAAACACAACTAACCATTATTACTATACAGTTTATGTTACATTTTTTGAAACACAGAAATATCTCCAAGTCATAAATAATTGCTTTCCTTGGCTCCCTTTTACAGTTGTGGCATGGCTGGTGATAGAGGAACATGAATTCCTTTTAGACAGTAGAGGTTTTCTGAATTGCCTAAGATCAATTATAGAACATTCTAGACACAATTTTTCCGTAGAGTGCTGTTCTTTGATTCCCATCACTAAGCTTAATTGGTCACAGACAGTTTGTGAGGGAACTCATTTTTTCTATTCCTTGTATTTCCAGATGGTCCCCACAGAGCTTGTTGAGAAAGAATTTTGGAGACTGGTAAGCACTATTGAGGAGGATGTCACAGTGGAATATGGAGCTGACATTGCCTCAAAGGAATTTGGCAGTGGCTTTCCTGTCCGAGATGGGAAAATCAAACTTTCACCCGAGGAAGAGGTAGGCATATAAGTGGCTTGGAAATTGAGGTATTGAAAGTCTGTTTGATTGGCTTGAAGTAACTTATGATTACTTTGAGCAAATCCTTAATTACCAGATTTTTAATGATTTCAAGAAAAGTAGAAAGAGCCTACAGAAGAATTCTAGTCCTAACTATGTCCTGTATTGTGGTCATAGGGGAAAATTACTTACCACCCTTTGCCTTCAGATTTTATAACCTTGGTTTCTCTTTCTGAAGAAAACCTGAAGGACTGAGACCAGGTCTATTTATTTTTGAACTTTAATATTTTTGAGTATTTTTTTCCATACTAGCAAACTATTCTTAGGAAGAGTTCTATTTCTATCTTGGTAGGAAAGTGTGATTTTTTTTTTTTTTGGTAGTTTTCTTTGAGAATATTACATATGATCAGAAAAGTACATAGTTATTATGTATACAGCCTGATGAATTTCCACAAACTGAACACACCCATGTAACCAGCACTAACTAAAACAAGAAATAGGATATTCCTAGCACCCCAGAAGTTATCTTTTTGCCTGCTCTCCTTCACTACTTTTCCTCTTTCAGGACAAGCACTATGCCCTCAGGATAATCACTATCCTGACTTCTAACACTATCGATTAGTTTGCCTGATTTTGAACTTTGTTAAAGTGGACTCATGGCTTATGTTCCTCTATATATATTTAAAAAGAGATAGATACAAAAGTATATGCTGTATAAATCCCTTTACACAAAGCTCAAAACTGGGCAAAACAAATCTCTGAGCATCCTAGAAGGTCAGCATGGTGGCCCCTCTTCTTCCACATTTCTTTTTTATTTTGGAGGAGAATATTTTTAGCTGGCCTTTTGAAACAGAGTTCTAAAATGTTAGCATTATATAGCTAAACCTTTATCCTCTTTTGTCTTCTTATTTTTAGGAGTATCTTGATAGTGGCTGGAATTTGAACAACATGCCAGTGATGGAGCAGTCTGTCCTTGCACATATTACTGCTGATATATGTGGCATGAAACTTCCTTGGTTGTATGTGGGAATGTGCTTTTCTTCATTCTGCTGGCATATTGAAGACCACTGGAGCTATTCAATTAACTACTTGCACTGGTGAGAAGTTCCAAAAAGAACCCATGAATAGTATGCAAGCTGGATAGGAAAACTTTCCTTTTCAGTGCAGATGTATGTGTCTTAACTGTGTCTAAAGAGTAATGAACTACTTTTTTTTCCCTAAGGTTTTTCACTTCTATTAGAACAGGCGTCCTGACAAGTTAAGACAGTGGTTCTCTAGACTTTTTTTTTTTTTTTTTTTTTTTAGATGGAGTTTTGCTCGTTGCCCAGGCTGGAGTGCAATGGCGCGATCTCGGCTCTCTGCAACCTCCACCTCCCAGGTTCAAGCAATTCTCCTGCCTCAGCCTCCCAAGTTGCTGGGATTACAGGCATGTGCAACCACGCCCAGCTAATTTTTTCTATTTTTAGTAGAGACAGGGTTTCTCCATGTTGGTCAGGCTGGTCTCGGACTCCCGACCTCAGGTGATCCGCCCACCTCAGCCTCCCAAAGTGCCGGGATTATAGGCGTGAGCCACTGTGCCCGGGTAAGACAGTGGTTCTTAAGATTCCTAGAGCATCCATGAATTCCCTGAAATTGCACACACACTACTTTGCAAGAACAACATATTTCTGGGGGAAAAGGTAGTTTTTATCTGAAGTAAAAAAGTCTTTACCTAGGCCGGACACAGTGGCTCACACCTTTTATCCCAGCACTTTGGGAGGCCGAGGTGGGCAGATCACCTGAGGTCAGGAGTTCGAGACCAGCCTGGCCAATATGGTGAAACCCTGTCTCTACTAAAAATACAAAAATCAGCTGGGTGTGGTGGTGCGCACCTGTAATCTCAGCTGCTTGGGAGGCTGAGGGAGGAGAATCACTTGAACCCGGGAGGCAGAGGTTGCAGTGAACCAAGAGACCCCACCATTGCACTCCAGCCTGGGCAACAGAGTGAAACTCCGCCTCAAAACAAAAAGAAGTCTTTACCTATAGAAAAAGCATATTCTAAGTAAAAGTTACTTTTACTTAGAATTTGATGGCCAGTGGTAGTCTGGATACCCTTTTGGGAGAAGTGTGAATTTTAGTAGTACCACAGTGTCCTCTAGGTCTGTGTGATGACCAGCCTCTCTTTTGTTGTGCTGAATTCAGGTATCACTACGCACAGTAGAGTGAGCCTTATCTTTGTGTGTGCATTGAGGGGGCAAGGTGGGAGGGATGTGCAGATATTTGGGCTTCTTTACTTTTTAAACTCTTCAAGCCATTTCTTCACATCTGTTTTCTTCTCTATTTTTCTTCTAAATATAAAAATATTTGAAAATCTATAACTCACTCAAATCCTCACACAAGGAATTTGAGGATGTACCACAAGAAAGAGAATTGGCAAATATATGTATAGAATTAATTCTACTTCCCTAGGCAGTTGCTCCCAGCTGTAAAATGAAGATTATATTTACCATACCTCACAGGGATGATACAGATAAATTGTTTGATAATTTAAAGTCCTTTGAAGAATAAGAATTCCTTAGAAATGCTAATTGCCTTATTAGTGTTTGATTTAACCTAGTCTGCCAGAATGGGCAAGGGAAAAGAAAAATGGCGAGTTGCCTTCCCTTGTCAGTTGCTTTAGGAAACTGTGGTAACAACATATCCTGAAGTGAATACGATACCTTATATTCTTAGAAATTCTAGATACCGGCTGGGCACGGTGGCTCACACCTGTAATCTCAGCACTTTAGGAAGCTGAGGTGGGTGGATCGCCTGAGGTCAGGAGTTCGAGACCAGCCCGGCCAACATGGTGAAACCCCGTCTCCACTAAAAATACAAAAATTAGCTGGCCATGGTGGTACACACCTGTAATACTAGCCACTCAGGAGGCTGAGGCAGGAGAATTGCTTGAACCTGGGAGGCGGAGGTTGCAGTGAGCCGAGACTGCGCCATTGCACTTCAGCCTGGACAACAGAGCAAGACTCAGTCTCAAAAAAAAAAAAAAAAGAAAAAAAAGAAATTCTAGGTGTCTGCATTTTCTAAAGAATCAGATAAAAATGGGAGGGGGGAGAGGAACCTTAAATGGAAAGTCTTCTGTTCATTCATACTTGAAGGGGGAAAATGTATTACATATGTTCACATCACATTCCTTTTTCTTTTTCTTTTTCTTTTTTTTTTTTTTTGAGGTGGAGTCTTGCTCTTGTCATCCAGGCTGGAATGCAATGGTGCAGTCTTGGCTCACTGAATCCTCACCTCCCGGGGTCAACTGAATCTTCTGCGTCAGCCTCCCAAGTAGCTGGGATTACAGGTGCCTGCCACCATGCCTGGCTAATTTTTGTATTTTTGTTAGAGATGGGGTTTCACCATGTTGGCCAGGCTGGTGTTGAACTCCTGACCTTGTGATCCACCCGCCTCGGTCTCCCAAAGTGCTGGGATTACAGGCGTGAGCCACCGTGCCCGGCCCACATTCACATTTCTAATGATACTTTGTCAGTTTGCGGTTTCCTTTGTAGCGTAGTCTTACAAAGCCAAGTCTGAAAAATATGAACTGGTAACCCATTTTGTTTGTGTTGGTGTTGCAGATTGATTTATTTTTATAATCTATTTCCAGGGGTGAGCCAAAAACCTGGTATGGAGTCCCAGGGTATGCTGCTGAGCAGCTAGAAAATGTAATGAAGAAACTAGCTCCAGAACTCTTTGTGTCCCAGCCAGATCTCCTCCATCAGCTTGTGACCATCATGAACCCCAATACCCTGATGACTCATGAAGTGCCTGTATGTTCTGGGTTAATCTTTCTGCCACTCAAGCTTAATTTACCACTTCTTTTTCCTTTTTATTCACTTTTTTATGATGTTGATTTGATTCTGTGTTTTCCATAGCATAAGTTGATAGCAGAAACAGCTGTTTTGCTGCGGTACTGTACATTTACTCAGTGGGACTGGATCCTTAGATACCATAAAAATTAATTTGTTGCAGCTAGTAACTAGATTGCTAAACAGCCTTCCTTTGCAAGTAATAATTGCAATTCATTGGTTTTAGTATATTTGTATGTGAAAATTTATTTCAAGGTCTTGGGCTTGTATTTTAGGGTTCACAGTCTAGACCAAAAAGTCTAGAGGTTGCTAAATGAAGTGACACCTAACAACAGGGATATGTTCTGAGAAATGCATTGCTAGGTGATTTCATTGTCATGTGAACTTCATAGAGTGTACTTACATAAACCTAGATGGTGTAGCCAACTATACATCTAGGCTATATGGTATAGGGTATAGATGCTGAGCTACAAATCTGTACAGCATGTTACTGTACTGAATACCTTAGATAGCTGTAACACAATAGTAAGGATTTGTGTATTGTATCTAAACAGAAAAGGTACAGTGAAAATACGGTATTATAATCTTACAGACCACCATTGATATGTGGTCTGTCTGTGACCAAAATGTTGTTATGTGGTGCACAGCTATACTGGCTTCCTTTTGGAGAATACTCTGAAGATATTTGGGAGGCCATATTGAAATGTATGAAGAGTCCATCTTAGCTAAATCAAATGTCAGTGATACATTTACAATGTTAAAGTGAATTCTTGAACTTGTTGTGACCTAAATTTTATGCTTTTGGGTTCATAGGCTAGTCAGTGGAGACAACAGAAAGGATTTTTATTTGAGGCATTATAAATTATGCATAGACCATAGCTTAGAAAATAATCACCAGTAAGCACCACAATCTCACCATCTTCTCGTAGTTATTTTTCTCATTGATATTTTTCTTTCCTTATGTTGACTGTTTTTTCCAATTTGTTAAGAGTAGATTGCTTTAATTGAGACCTGACCCTGGTTCTTTAATAATTGAGCAAACCTCCTGAGGTTAGATTCTGGACCTACAGAGATAGATGAATGAACTCCTTGTGCATTTAGGGATTCACAATATGAGGTAAAAGATAATGCTTATACAGATAATCAAAGGGTGGTTTCGTTTGACAGTGGTGCCAACTATGAGACTGATCTAATAACTCTTTTGGGAATCAGAAAGGGCTCATAAATGAGATGACATCTGTAGTAGGAGCTGGAACTCTGATAAATTATCACATGTTTGGCAGAGTTAGGGAAGGAGGAGAAGTATTCCAGGTAGAAGATATGGTGTTCCTGTGATGGGTCTTTTAACAGAACCCTGAAGGCCATATTACTACACAGATGGCTGGTCTCCACCCCTAGAATTTCTGATCCTGCTATTTTGTTAGTCTGAGTGGGGCTTGATGATTTGCATTTCCATCCTAGTGAATGTTGATGCTTTTGTTCTGGGGGACCATACACTAGGTAAGCATTGGTGTAGAAATATAGAGGCTTGAAAAGGAAATCTAATATTATTATATAATAATAAGCCCAGTGTAAGGATTTGTGTGCCTAGAGCATTATAGGTAATTTTGGGGTGAGGGTAGTGGTAGGAAGAAGGGAATGATGGGAGATAAGTTTGAGTTCCAAATGAGGAGGAGCTCTGTATGTTATGAGATTCTTGAAATAGAGTGGGATTTCTTTAATTGGTGGTAGAAGATACTTATTTGGGGGTAATAATAATATATTAGGATATTCTTAATTGTAGCTGTTTTTACAAGTTATACTTTGAATCTTAATATGGCCACATTTTTGTTTTGTGTTCGGATACTAATCAACTTTGGTAGTCTGGGATACTGCTCCATCTTGTGACATAAATTAGTATCGCTAGGTGATATTCTACTATAGTAATTTGTTTCTTCTGGCTCAATTTCAGAAAGCTGCCTTTTTTTGGAAATTATCTAATAGTCTGTGTCCAGATTGGTTTTAGTAACAATGTCACTCTTTAAGAAACTCAAAAATCTTCAATTTCTGTCTCTTTAGGTTTACCGAACTAATCAGTGTGCTGGGGAGTTTGTGATTACATTTCCAAGAGCCTACCACAGTGGTTTTAACCAGGGTTTTAATTTTGCTGAGGCTGTTAATTTCTGCACTGTTGATTGGGTATGTAATTGCAATTTAGTGAACCTTTTCAAATTTATTATTTTTCTTGAGGAAATTGAATATAATGTTTTAAAGTGTCATGTGGGCTAGGTGCGGTGGCTCATGCCTGTAATCCCAGCACTTTTGGATGCCAGGGCGGGCAAATCACCTGAGGTCAGGAGTTTGAGACCAGCCTGGCCAACGTGGTGAAACCCCATCTCTACTAAAAATACAAAAATTAGTCAGGCGTGGCGGTGGGCGCCTATAATCCCAACTACTTGGGAGGCTGAGGCAGGAGAATCACTTGAACCCAGGAGTTGGAGGTCACATTGAGTCAAGATCATGCCATTGCACTCCAGCTTGGGCAAGAGACTGAAACTCTGCCTCAAAAAAATAAATAAATGTCACACGGGTAGTTGCCTTGACCCATTACTGCTCAAATAGTCAGTCTGCAAATTATTTACCAGTCCACAATGAGATAAAGCACTTGTACCACAGTGTAAATCAAGCATGAATTACCTAAGCATACTGCTTAGTTCAGCTGATGTGTTTTCTTTTGTAGCAAGATTTTCTTGATAAAGAAAGGAGTCTGTTGATTTACATTCTGGCTGAAGCTCAGCATCTGATTGCAAACTGATAAATAATTCCAGTCTAAAGGCTATACTTTGTATAGTACTGGCTTAAATTATTTACAGTACAGCAATTTAAGGACACATTTGGTTTTAGTTAGTTGTAACGTTTAATTTTTATATTTGTATTAATACTTTTACCTAAAAAGATCTAGATTAAGTGTTGTTAAAGCTAATGAATTATTATTTTGTCATAATGGTACTTGCTATATCTATACTTATTTTCCATTATGTAGTTTTTTGGAGTATTATTCCCTGAAGTAGGTTGATCTTACCAGTTCAGCACAACTATTTCAGGAAATATATAAGGTCATACTTCTAACTAGATTCTACATTGTTGTAGATACTAATACATTGTTAATACATTGGGTCTTTTTTATTAAAAAAACACTTTTTAATTAAGATACGTAACATTATAGATCTTTGGTATGCAAAGATAAATAAGGCCTAGGGCCTAGGCTAGGAATCTTATGAGTCTGATGTGTTGTTTTTTTAAATTTTTTGAGACAGAGTCTCGCTCTGTCACCCAGCCTGTAGTGCAGTGGTGTAATCATGGCTCATTGCAATCTTGACCTCCCAGGCTCAAGCAATCCTTCCACATCAGCCTCCTGAGTAGCTGGAACTACAGGCGTGCACCACCACACCCAACTAATATTTGTTTGTAGAGATGGGATTTCACCACACTGCGCAGGCTGGTCTCCAATTCCTAGACTCATGCAAGGCTTGGCCTCCCAAAGTGTTGGAATTACAGGTGTGAGCCATCCACCTGGCCCAGAGTCTGGTTTTAGGGTTGGTAAATGATACGTGTTAAGACCCATAGTGTGATGTTTGGTAATTTGATGATAATGGGTCAGAGGTGTTTGCAGATAGAAGAAAGATGAATGTTATTTTTTTCTTTCCATCTTTTGATACAGCTGCCATTAGGCCGACAGTGTGTGGAGCATTATCGCTCGCTTCATCGATATTGTGTGTTTTCCCACGATGAGATGATCTGCAAGATGGCTTCCAAGGCTGATGTACTAGATGTTGTAGTGGCTTCAACTGTTCAGAAAGACATGGCCATTATGATTGAGGATGAGAAAGCTTTAAGGGAAACTGTCCGTAAATTGGTAAGGCTTATGGAAATCCAACTGCATGTTGTCATTGGGTATTATTTAGTAAAATTCTTACGCACTTTAATATCATTTAAAGCAGTCTTTTTAAAGCGTATTTTCTTTGAGGCCATTGTAATAGATGTAGTATCTCGTGGTTTTAATTTTTATTCACTATCTTATTTGCCACATGTACATATGTCTCTTTGAAGTAGCTGTTCAAATGTTTTGCCCCTTAAAAAAAAATATTTTGTAGAAACAGGGTCTCACTATGTTGCCCAGGCTGGTCTCAAACTCCTGGGTTCAAGCTATCCACCTGACTCAGCCTCCCAATGTGCTGGGTTTACAGGTGTGAGCCACCACACTCGGCTTGCCCTTTATTTTTTAAAAAATTTGATTGTTGTAATAATTCTTTATGTGTTCTGCCTACCAGTTTTTTTTTTTTTTTTTTAAATCAGATAGGCGTTTTGCTAATATTTTCTCCCAATCTGTGGCTTGTCTTTGATTTTCCTACCAGTGTCTTTCAGCAAGCAGGAGTTTTTCATTTTGATGAAGTTCAGTTTGTTAATTATTTTCTTGTGTGAATCATGGTTTTTTGGTTTCCTATTTAACAAATCTTGCCTAATCCAAAGTTACAAAGATTTTTCTCCTACAAAGTCAAAGTCATCAAGTTTTACATTTAGGTCTTTCATCTATTTCAAGTAATTTTTGTTTTTCAAAAATATGAGTCAAGGTTCATTTTTTAACATGTGGATATCTAGTTCTTCCAGCAGCATTTCTTGAAAAGACTGTCTTTTCTTCATTAAATTGCTTTGGCACCTTTGTTGAAAATCAATTCACCACATAAGTATGGGTCTATTTCTGGACTCTGTTGTGTTCTGGTGATCTGTGCATCTATTCTATTGCTAATACCAAATGGTTTTGATTATTGTAGCTTTCTAAGAAGTCTTGAAATCAGGTAGTATGAGTCTTCCAACTTTTTTTTTTTTTTTTTTTTTTTTTTGAGACAGAGTCTCGCTTAGTCGCCCAGGCTGGAGTGCAATGGCGCGATCTCGGCTCACTGCAAGCTCCGCCTCCCGGGTTCACGCCATTCTCCTGCCTCAGCCTCCCGAGTAGGTGGGACTACAGGCGCCCGCCGCCTCGCCCGGCTAATTTTTTGCATTTTTAGTAGAGACGGGGTTTCACCATGTTAGCCAGGACGGTCTCGATCTCCTGACCTCGTGATCCGCCCGCCTCGGCCTCCCAAAGTGCTGGGATTACAGGCGTGAGCCACCGCGCCCGGCCAACTTTTTTTTTTTTAATTCGTTTTATCTCTTTTACTTTTTTAAAATGTAAATTTTAGCATCAACTTACCGATTCCTGCCAAATCAATTCCTGTTGGAATTTTGATTGACGTTGCATGAAACTATAAATAGTTTGGGGGAGAATTGATATCTTAATAATATTGAGTCTTCCAATTCATGAACATAGTATGATTTTATATTGCATGTTTTTTGGCACTGTTATAAATTGTACTTTTAAAAGCTTTGAATTTCTAATGGTTTATTGCTAGTATTTAGAGAGACAATTGACTTGTATATTGACCTTGTCTCCTGAGACCTCGCTAAAGTCACTTAATTTCCAGTAGCTTTTTCATGGATTCTTTTGTAATAATAATATCTGCAAATAGTAATACTGTTTTTTTTTGTTGTTGTTGTTTGTTCGTTTGTTTTTTAAATGTGCCTCTTTGGGTAGAATCCCAGAATATTGGCTCTCTGCAGCCCATTATAGTTTAACAGCAGGTCACCTACCTTCCCTCCTTATGTTTTACAGTTGGGGAAAATAGTGTCCAGAGGGTTTAAGTGACTTATATGAAAGTCTTACATCAAAAATGGTAGCTCATTTTTTAGAACTCTGAGAATTTTTCCAGGTATGGAATTTACACATTAAAATTGGGTATAAACTACATGATTCATTCTCAACTAAAATCCATAGAATTGGTCCTTAATCTTATTTTAAACAAAAATTTTAACTCTCTCCATCCCATGAAGTCCTTTTTAATGACCAATTCAAAAATAAAACCAAAATCTAATTAGCATTTTCCTTACCTTCCTCATCTTTGTTGGCCCATATACTTGGCAGATATGAAATAGTTAAAAGGTTAAAATACAGTATAAGAGAATAAATGAAAGAAGCCCAGTGGTTCATAAACTGACTGGCATTCTGAAGACTGGATTAGGATCCAGTTTTAGATAGGGAAAAAATGGTGATAGAAGTTTGGTCATTGAATGACAAAAGGTATATCCAAGAAGGGTTCTCTAGATGTTCGGTGGTACAGATTATGTTGAAATTTACTGGTTCAAGACCTTATCGTTCCTGGCAGTCTTTTTGGATGAAATGTTTTATTATGGCTTTAGTCTTTCCTATTGCACAAATTTTCTAACTATTCAGGTAATGATATCCTTTCAGATAACTTCCTGTAAAAGGCTAAGAGACCACTCAGCATCTTCCCAAACTCAACAATTTCTGCATAATAGTCTTTTCCACTTGTCCCATGTTCTTTCCTTTTATTTTTGTCCTTTTAATAGATTCTCCAGGCCGGGCGCGGTGGCTCAAGCCTGTAATCCCAGCACTTTGGGAGGCCGAGACGGGCGGATCACGAGGTCAGGAGATCGAGACCATCCTGGCTGACACAGTGAAACCCCGTCTCTACTAAAAAATACAAAAAAACTAGCCGGGCGAGGTGGCGGGCGCCTGTAGTCCCAGCTACTCGGGAGGCTGAGGCAGGAGAATGGCGTGAACCCGGGAGGCGGAGCTTGCAGTGAGCCAAGATCACGCCACTGCACTCCAGCCTGGGCGGCAGAGCGAGACTCTGTCTCAAAAAAAAAAAAAAAAAAAAAAATAGATTCTCCATATTTCCTCAGAAGTAGGAAGCATATTCCTTTCTTTTGCTCTTATCTATACCCAAAATGTGGACAAGGCTAATTTGGAGTAGAACAGACAACTAACCTCAGTAGTTTTAGTCCTATTGTGTTCATACTCAGATCAAAATGACCAAACATAAGGACCTGCCTTGTCTGAAAAAGGAGATCTCCCTAGACAAATGAACTTGCCTATATTTGCTAGGTCATTTGTTTCTTGTATGCCACATGTTTTAAAATCATGCATCCCTATTTTGGTAAGGCTTTTTTTTTTTTTTTTTAAACTCAAGTACTACTGCATGCTTGTCTTGGGCTGGTGGATTATATTATCCTTTGGAGGTTTCTCTAAAGTATACTTTATTCTAGGGAGTGATTGATTCGGAAAGAATGGATTTTGAGCTATTGCCAGATGATGAACGTCAGTGTGTAAAATGCAAAACTACATGCTTCATGTCTGCCATCTCCTGTTCTTGTAAACCTGGCCTGCTTGTTTGCCTGCATCATGTGAAAGAATTGTGTCCCTGTCCGCCTTATAAATATAAATTGCGGTAAGTAGGAAGAATGATTTTTTTTTTTCCCTATGGAAAACAGTTGATCCTTACTAAAAGCTCAATGACCTCGCAGTTCTGGGGCTGAAATGTTAAATATAAAACATCTAGTTTTCTCCAAAGCTACACGTCTCAAAGCTAAATGTGGTGGTATTATTTCCAGGTATAGATACACGCTGGATGATCTCTACCCTATGATGAATGCATTGAAGCTTCGAGCAGAATCTTACAACGAATGGGCCCTGAATGTGAATGAAGCTTTGGAGGCAAAGATCAACAAGAAGAAAAGTATGTGGTACATAAAGTGACTTGGTGATTGGCAAATTGAGGCTCATTGTGATGTAACCAAATTAAGGTCAACAAAACATTTCTTGAAACAGCCTGACCTCATCCTTGGTTATCCCCTCTATGTAGCCAGGTTTACAGAGCACCAGCAGAGAAGGTTTTAAAACCGAGAGTGGATAATGCAGATGCCCTTACATCATAGTGAAATTTCGGTATATGAGTTGTGCAACATCACTTAACAAAAACGATATTGTTAGGAAACCTTTATTTTTGTCTCAGAAATAAAAATTTCACATTTCTTACAAAGACATTGAAATCTTCTTTAAAAAAAAAAAAAAAAACCAAAACATCTTGTGACAAAGGCAGCATGACACTATATCAGGAGTCTCTGAAATGGTAGTTTATCACTTCTTAGTTCTAATTAAGGTTAAGGTCCCTGGCACTTGTCATTACCTTTGAAAGTCACTACTACCCTTTTTATCTCTCTCTCTCTCTTCTTATGAAAATATAGTTTGTTTTTTGTTTTTTACTTTTCAGCTTAGGGGTACATGTGCAAGTTTGTTACATAGATAAACTTGTGTTATGGGCGTTTGTTGTACAGATTATTTCATCACCCAGGTTATTATTAATAACCCATTAGTTATTTTTCTGGACTCTCTCCCTCCTCCTGCCCTCTACCCTCCCAATAAGCTCCACTGTGTGTTGTTCCCCTGTATGTGTTCATGTGTTATTCCCCTCTACTCATCCATGTGTTTTCATCATTTACCTCCCACTTATAAGTGAGAACATGCAGTATTTGCTTTCCTGTTCCTAGTGTTAGTTTGCTAATTGCCTCCACCTCTATCCATGTTCCTGCAAAGGACATGAGCTCATTCTTTTTTATGGCTGCATAGTATTCCGTGGTGTATATGTACCGCATTTTTCTTTATCCAGTCTTATCATCGATGGGTATTTAGGTTGATTCTGTGTCTTTGCTATTGTGAGTAGTGTTGCAGTGAACATGCACATGCACGTGTCTTTATAATGGAGTGATTTATATTCCTTTGGGTATATGCCAGTAATAGCATTGTTCAAATGATATTTCAGTCTTTAGATCTTTGAAGAATCGCCACACTGTTTTCCACAATAGTTGAACGAATTTACACTTCTACCAACAGTGTATGAGTTCCTTTTTCTCCACAACCTTGTCAGCATCTGTTACGTTTTGACTTTTTAATAATAGCTATTCTGATTGGTGTGAGATGATATCTCATTGTGTTTATTTATTTATTAAATTTTTTTTATTTTTTGAGACCAAGTCTCGCTCCGTCGCCCAGACTGGAGTGCAGTGGTATGATCTCGTCTCACTGCAACCTCCATCTCCCAGGTTCAAGCAATTATCCTGCCTCAGTCTCCTGAGTAGCTGGGACTACAGACACACGCCAACATGCCCAACTAATTTTTGTATTTTTAGTAGAGACAGGGTTTCACCATGTTGGTCAGGCTGGCCTTGAACTCCTGACTTCGTGATCTGCCCGCCTTGGCCTTCCAAAGTGGGATTACAGGCGTGAGCCACTGCACCCAGCCTTTCATTGTGGTTTTGATTTGTATTTCTCTAATGATCAGTGATTTTGAGCTTTTTTTTCATACGATTGTTGGCCATATGTATGTCTTCTTTTGAAAAGTATCTTTTCATATCCTTTGCCTACTTTTTAATATTTTTTTCTTGTAAATTTGTTTAAGTTCCTTATAGATGCTGGATATTAGATCTTTGTCAGATGCACAGTTTGCAAATATTTTCTTCCATTCTCTAGGTTGTGTATTCACTCTGATGATAGTTTCTTTTGCTGTGCAGAAGCTCTTTAATTAGATCCCATTTGTCAGTTTTTGCTTTTGTTGCAGTTGCTTTTGGCATCTTCATGAAATCTTTGCCTGTGCCTATGTCCTGACTGATATTGCTAGGTTGTCACCTAGGGTTTTTATAGTTTTGGGTTTTACATTTAAGTCTTTAATTCCTCTTGAGTTAATTTTTGTATATGGTATAAGGAAGGGGTCCAGTTTTAATCTTCTGCATATGGCTAGCTGTTATTCCAGCACCATTTATTGAATAGGGAATCCTTTCTCCATTGCTTGTTTTTGTTAGATTAGTTGAAGATCAGATAGTTGTAGGTGTGCATTTTTATTTCTGGGTTCTCTATTCTGTTCTATTGGCCTGTGTGTCTGTTTTTGTACCAGTTCATTTCTCTTTCAGAGTGTTTTCACTTGCTTTCATTTCTGTAGCCCAACACATAACTCCACCCCCTTTTATTTAGGGGAAAGGAGCAATATCATTGTCTCTGAGTCTACTGTGCTTTAGTAACTGAGCACACTAGTTACTCACTAACTGTAGAATAAAATGCAGGAGGAAGAAGTGGTTCAAGCCACACAGTAAGACTTATATTTACTTTGCTTTCATAAGTCAGTTGTTTTCTTCTTTTTGTCTATTGTAAACATGCCAGGTTGTTTTTTTTTTTTTTTTTTTTTTTTTTTTTGAGACAGGGTCTTGCTCTGTCATCTCAACTGGAGTACAGTGACATGGTCATGGCTCACTGCAGCCTTGAAATCCTGGGTTTAAGTAATCCTCCTGCTTTAGGTTGTCAAATAGTTGACTACAGTTGTGTGCCACCATGCCTGGCTAAGTTCTTTAATTTTGTAGAGATGAGATCTTGCTGTGTTGACCAGGCTGGTCTTGAACTCCTGGCCTCAACTGATCTTTCTGCCTTGGCCTCGCAAATTGCTGGGATTTACAGGCGTCAGCCACTGTACCCGCCCTAAAACATGTCAGGTCTTAGCATTTTTATATTTAAGTTCAACTCTAGACACTTGTTTAAAAAACTCCATGTTCGGCTGGGCGCGGTGGCTCAAGCCTGTAATCCCAGCACTTTGGGAGGCCGAGACGGGTGGATTACGAGGTCAGGAGATCGAGACCATCCTGGCTAACACGGTAAAACCCCGTCTCTACTAAAAAATACAAAAAAACTAGCCGGGCGAGGTGGCGGGCGCCTGTAGTCCCAGCTACTCGGGAGGCTGAGGCAGGAGAATGGCGTGAACCCGGGAGGCGGAGCTTGCAGTGAGCTGAGATCACGCCACTGCACTGCAGCCTGGGTGACAGAGCAAGACTCTGTCTCAAAAAAACTCCGTGTTCAGCCACCACCCTGGAAAAATCAAATCAACAAATTTATTAATAATTTAAAGCATTGCAAGAATTTGAAGTTACATTTCTAGACAAGAACTGACAAAACCAATCTCCTCTGAATTTCATACCAGTAGTAATAAACATAATGATTACAGAAAATATGACTTTTTCTTCATTCCTAGGCCTTGTCAGCTTCAAGGCTTTAATTGAAGAATCTGAAATGAAGAAATTCCCAGACAATGATCTTTTGCGACACCTTCGCCTAGTCACACAGGATGCAGAGAAGTGTGCCTCTGTTGCGCAGCAATTGCTTAATGGCAAAAGGCAAACTAGGTATGTGCTTCTGACTGCGTGAGTTTGGATTCTTTGGCACCTATGTTTGGAAACCTGTTGTGACTCCTTCTGTCTTGAATTTCTGTGACCACCTGGGTGTGGTGGACATATATATATATTCTTATATGGCTTCCTTGGGCCTTTGTCTTTATAGATATCGATCTGGTGGAGGGAAATCCCAAAATCAGTTGACAGTGAATGAGCTCCGGCAGTTTGTAACACAGCTGTATGCTCTTCCATGTGTCCTCAGTCAGACACCATTGCTAAAGGTAACCATAGAGGGATGTGTGGGAGAATACTTTGGTAATGCTGTATTTTGTATATAAACTCGATTGACATTACTAAGTAATCTTTGATTAGTATGTACATTTTTTTGCAGATGCTTTTAATAATACATTGAGTGGTATGTGTATATAAATGGATTATAATAGTAGGCCCACAGAGGGGAAATAAAGTTGGAAATTTTTCCTTTGAAAGTGACCTTGGCTGGGCATGGTGGCTCACACCTGTAACCCCAGCTCTTTGGGAGGCTGAGGCAGGCGGATCACCAGGTCAGGAGTTCAAGACCAGCCTGTCCAATCTGGTGAAACCCCATCTCTACTAAAAATACAAAAATTAGCCAGGCATGGTGGCACATGCCTGTAGTCCCAGCTACTCCAGGAGGCTGAAAGCAGGAGAATCGATTGAACCTGGGAGACAGAGGTTGCAGGAAAAAAAGAAAGAAAGTGACCTCAGCTAGTTCGAGTTGGGATAAGGTCTCCGTTATAGTTGCTCAGTGTTTGCTGTCAGTTGGCTTATGTATTATCTTATTTACCTATATTATTACTAAAATTAAATGAGATGTTAGAGTATCTCAGTGAATATGAATTTAAGATTCTAAGTTTGAAAGAAGCCAATTACTGAAAATTACTGTTTTAATGCAATAACCTGTGTATTTTTTTAGGATCTCTTGAATCGTGTAGAAGATTTTCAACAGCATAGTCAGAAACTACTGTCTGAGGAAATGCCTAGTGCTGCGGAGCTGCAGGACTTGCTAGATGTCAGCTTTGAATTTGATGTTGAACTTCCACAGCTTGCTGAGATGCGTATCCGTTTGGAACAGGCCCGTTGGCTGGAAGAGGTGCAGCAAGCTTGCCTAGACCCCAGCTCCCTTACTTTAGATGATATGAGACGTCTCATAGACCTAGGGGTAGGGCTGGCCCCGTATTCAGCAGTGGAGAAGGCTATGGCCCGGCTGCAGGAACTGCTCACAGTGTCAGAGCACTGGGACGACAAAGCCAAGAGTCTCCTCAAGGCCAGGTGAAAAAGCAGACTTCTCTTTCTTTGGGAAGGTTGGACAGTTTTCTCCATCTTAAACATAGAGCACAACAATTGGTGTATGGCACGTGCTCAGTAGCTGCGGTTATTATGCATGTGGAAGACATGTAGAAACAGCTGAGATATTTGGAGCTGCTTTGGGACCTGAATAAAAGAATGTTAATTTTTTCTTATTTTACTGATTATAAAATGAATAATTCAATTGGATACACCTTTTCTAGAGTTGGTTTAATAAAATTTCCCTGGATCCTGTTAATATCCTATCTTTGAGAGAGGAAAATACTTACAAATAGGTGAAGCTGTTTAAATTCACAGTTAATTAATACGGTTCCAAGGAGTCTTAAAGAGAAATGTGTGAGAGTCAGTAGGCACTGTTCTGCAAGAAAACAGTGCAGATAATTTTCAACATGAACAGACAATGCCATTTGAAAAAATTTCTTTGCCATACTGAATTTCCTTTGAAATGCTAGTCTTTTTGGTAACCATTTAAAGAAAAATGAACCATCATATAAAATACTAAAAAGTCTTTGTTTGCATTTTGTAGGCCACGGCATTCATTGAATAGCCTTGCTACGGCAGTAAGGGAAATCGAAGAGATCCCCGCATATCTGCCCAATGGTGCAGCTCTGAAAGACTCAGTGCAGAGAGCCAGAGACTGGCTTCAGGATGTAGAGGCCCTGCAGGTTGGTTTTAAAAAGTATATACGGAATGTGTAAGTGCATCCAGAAAGAGCAATATTGGAAAGTTGTGAAGAATAATATGTTGGATCTCGCTGCACAGTTTCAGTATTTTAGGGGTTGACCAGAAGACTAATTCTATTCAGATTTATTTGGATGTACTTACCAGCTATTATCCTGACCAGTTGTCTCAAATATTTAAAGCTTAGACAGTGTCACCAACTTTTTCTGGGAGCTGGGGAGTCTTTCATAACAAACTTGACTGCAGATTGAAGCAAAAGAACTAACAATGAAGTAGTGAGAGAAAGTAGTTTTCTACTCTTTGATAAGTATGATTACCTCTTGTTGGCTTGTCCACAACTTTGAAGTTCTGACAATCAGTAATAGCAGATTCAACAAATCTAGTTATATGACTAAATGCCCAAACTAAGCCCCAAGGCCCAGAATTTTCATGAAGTAGTGACTTCAAAGTACCCTCCCAACCCTAAAAAGAAATAAAAACCTACCCAGTTCCAGAGTAATTATCCAAAGTATCCAAAGTCATTGCCACCAAGTATTTGTGGTTTTATGCTAGATGTCATACTTTTTGACCTGTATATAAGTTTAAAAAAATAATTAAGTTCACTTGTAGCATTGTTAAGGTACAAAAAGAATGCATTATTTAATATGATTTTCCCAGTTTTCAGACGACTGACTGAATGACTTAATTTGAAAAGTGTTTGATGGGGGATGTCTTCCCTTATCTCTTATCATCATAAACTAATAGGTGTTACTGACCTATTGAGAAAAAAAAGTCTCAGGTTCTGTTTTGTTGAAGTCCTCAAATTCTAGAAATAAAAATACTATCTGGCTTTCTGAATATTTGTGTAATTTTAAGTGGTGCTAATTGGCTAGTTGCTAACAAGAAGTACCAAACAGGACAATTCTAGACAAATGTTTGCATCTGGGCATCTGTTCTTGTTAATAGGGAAAAGAAGATATATTGTTTGAGGAGATTACATAATTAAGGACTGACTCCAGCAAGCCAAAACAAAAACAAAAAAAAACAAAGTATTTACTATGGATGTAAACTTCGTTAATGAGAGTTTTAGATGTAGGCACTTGTCAATGATAGTTGGTACTGTAGTAATTAGTTTTAGTCATGGTCCTCCTTTTTACTCCATGATTGCTAGCAGCCAGAAGGTGAGCTCATGGCAATAAGGAGAGGCTGGCATATAAAATCAGAAAGCAAGGGCATGCTTCTGGATGCGTTTATTTCCTTCATATTTTATATGTATATGCTACTTTTACTATGTTTGTAACAGTGCCATTAAGGGCAAAAGGCAAGTTTTGCTTCATTCCTGAAAAAGTAGCCTACCTTTTTTTTGAATCATATATTTAAGGACTAATAGACATGACTAACAACAAGGAACTATTTTCTATTTAGTGGATTATTTATTTTAAAATGTTAGGCAGTATTCTGCTTTACACATAGGAAGCACTCGGATTTCTAAATTAAATACCATAGGAATAGCATTAATTTATGAGTCACGTTCTTAAGTGTCCATCAGAACATTTATGCCCTAACAGTTTTAATCCTCTAAGAATAAATATCAAAGGCAGCAAAATAACCTACCCAGTCTTCCCTAGTTGTCCCAAAAATGTCCCTTATGGCTGTTTGTCTAACCCAGGAACACACATTGCACCTAATTGGCATCTCTTTAAGTTTCTTTTGATCTTGTAGCATTTTCCTCCCTACCCCAGTTTTTCTCATGTCACTGACTAGACAGTTATCCTGTGGTATACTCCACCTTCTGGATTTGTTTGGTGGTTTCTTTGTGGAGTGTTCTATTCTCTGTATTTTCTATAAATTGGAAGTTAGTTTTAAAACCCTGGTGCATCCAAGTTAAACATTTTTTAATATAATGCATTAAAATGTCAGGTAATACTGTATATTCTATATTGCATCACAACAGGAGACATATCTGGATGACCTGACATCAGTGATGCTAAGTTTTACATTGTATTAGAGCAACACCAATGCATTTCATCCTCCATAACCTAATGCTTTTACTCTCCTTCTAGTTTGGCTATCTTTTTCTAAAAATACAGTTCCCAGACCAGCAGTAGTAGCATTGGCAACAGTAGCTTCACCTGGGAACTTGTTAGAAGTGCAAATTTATGGACCTTTCTCTGACCCACTGAATTAGAATATTTGGGGATAGGACTAAGGAAACTGTTTAAACAAGCCTTCCAGATGATTCTTATGTATGCTAAAGTTTGAGAACCACTGGGCTGTCTCAACTTTTATTTTAGTTTCCTGAATAATTTATATTGAGTTGCTTTAATTAATCATTGGTGAGTGGATTGGGGTAAAATATTGTTTTGTTACTTTTTATTTGTATAATTCCGTATGAAAGTCTTGAGTTTCTACAAACCTTCATTTCTGCTGAAATTTTTTTCAAACTATCAGTAGGGATCAATGTGATGAGTGAATTTAGAAGGGTATAAATAGAACAAAGGGACCACAGTATATGCCATGTTCACATTTGTATCCTTAGAGTCTAGCATATACTAGGTTCTCTAGGCCCGGCACAGTGGCTCACTATAATCCCAGCAGTTTGGGAGGCCGAGGTGGGAGAATTGCTTGAACCCAGGAGGTAGAGGTTGCAGTGAGCTGAGATTGCACCACTGCATTCCAGCCTGGGCAAGAGTGATACTCTGTCTTAAAAAAGAAGAAAAAAGAAAAAAAAAAGAAAATAAAAAAACACCACCAACAACAAAAGACCAAACTAGGTTCTCTAAGTGTCACTTCTACCCCCAACATTATTGGTCAGCTGGCAGGTTGACATTTGTGAATTTAGCATGTTTTTTGTGAATTTAGCATGTTGAGATCTTGGAGTAATCTGAAGTACTCAGTGAACCAATCTGATTTATGCTTTTCCTGTTTTTCATAGAAGTGTTCTTTTTTCTAAACTGCTGTAATTTTCCTTGATTTATTAGGCTGGAGGACGTGTGCCAGTGTTAGACACACTCATAGAACTTGTTACACGAGGCCGATCTATCCCGGTACATCTGAATTCTTTGCCAAGACTGGAATCCCTAGTAGCTGAGGTTCAGGCTTGGAAAGAATGTGCTGTTAATACATTCTTGACTGAGAATTCTCCATATTCTCTCTTAGAGGTAAGTTTACAACCAGCTCATCTGCAAGACCTTAGATCTCCTAGTTTGGTAAAACATGCAGTTCATCACATGCAAAGATGACATCACAGATTAATCTATATTCTGTGAGTTGTTCTTCCAGAAAAGCCAGGGAGATTCTTCTAATCTTCTGGTGAAGCAACCTTTAAATGTTTTCTTGGTTCATTTAGGATAACAGTATCTTAAAGAAGAAAATTTTTTCCTACTGGGTGAAATTCCTCTGTGTTGAAATTGGACTCTTAAACTTGGCCATGTTTTACCCACCTGAATTTCGTAAGCCTGATAAATGATCTCCCCCATCTTTTAAAAGTGCTTTAACTGCACTTTTTGTATTTTCTGTAAACTGTTGCTTGTGCCTCATGACTGGGATCAGTTGGTATATATCACATTTTTTACTTGTTAGTTAATTGAATCAGGAATCAGTCAATCTCATAAGTCTTCCTCCTCCTTTTGTAAAGGAGAGTCTGAGGGTTGCACATTCCAAAGAAAATCTTCAATACTAAGAAATGCACATCCTTTTTACTGCTTAGGCTTTTATTTTGGGACTTCCTACCTAATGCTTTATCTGAAATTTATTTTACCGTTCCTTGTGCTTTGTCCCACATTAGGTGCTGTGTCCTCGATGTGATATTGGCCTTTTGGGATTGAAAAGGAAACAGAGAAAGTTAAAGGAGCCCTTGCCAAATGGAAAGAAAAAAAGCACCAAATTAGAGAGTCTGAGTGACCTGGAGAGAGCTTTAACTGAAAGCAAAGAGACTGCTTCAGCTGTATGTAGGGGTTTTTTTCTTCTCCTTTCTGTGTTATTGGGAAGAATAATTTCTGACCCTCTCTGGTTTATAGGAATTTGGAGAAGGCAAGTAGAGTAAATTGAAAGTGTTCAGTTTTACTAAAAAGACTTTTTGAAAATTGTCAAGTGTTACGAGTTTTGAATGGTAAGATGCATAGAAGTGCGAAAGATTCAGGGTAGGCTTCCCAGTCAGGGACTGGCAGACACAGAAACAGTCTTGTTAGTGCCTGTGGGTTGATCCAGGAATGCTAACTAAATATATTGAAACTAATATGAATAGATACATGAAACTGCAGTGCCAATTTATTAGTTTATAGTTAAGAAGTGCATTTAAAAGTTTACTGGATACTTTGATACTCATCTAGAAGACCTTAAATCTCTGATTCAGCCGGGCACGGTGGCTCAAGCCTGTAATCCCAGCACTTTGGGAGGCTGAGACGGGCGGATCACAAGGTCAGGAGATCGAGACCATCCTGGCTAACACGGTGAAACCCCGTCTCTACTAAAAAATACAAAAAACTAGCCGGGCGAGGTGGCGGGCGCCTGTGGTCCCAGCTACTCCGGAGGCTGAGGCAGGAGAATGGCGTAAACCCGGGAGGCGGAGCTTGCAGTGAGCTGAGATCCGGCCACTGCACTCCAGCCTGGGCGACAGAGCCAGACTCAGTCTCAAAAAAAAAAAAAAAAAAATCTCTGATTCAACATACTGTTGACGAAGCAATATGTAACTAATGTTACACATTAAGCACCTTCTCAGGATTAAAAAGGGATAGTTTTGTGATGCTTTTAATGGCACGAAGCATTGCCCGTTCTAGAGTGGGACTGTATACCTGCTACTGGGACTAGATTGAATGGGTTCATCTGTGGATCCGGGCACCTTCTCCCATTGATTTCTTTGTAACTGCCGGACCTCTTGCGATAGACATGGGTTGCTTTGATTTATTTAGGTATTTTGACACAGATAAAGTCTTTAGTGTATGTTTGTATATTCAGTCAGGTTCTAGACAGATTTCTGCCATCAGAGGTCTTCCATTCCATCTGTGGTTTGTTTTTATAAAGACTAACTGAAAGTTACAGTCACCCTCCTGAGATGTTTATATGTTGGTTTGAAACTTTACATGCAGTATCTTTCATAGATTTTAGTCTGTGCCCATCTGTCTGTAGACCCCTGGTTGAAGAATTCTCCCTACATATTATCTGTTAATTTATGGTAGACCTCAAAGGTTAGTCATTTGCTTTCCATCTCTAAGCTTTGAGAAGTTACCTTGTTATCATAAAACCCACACATATTACCTGTATATTATATTTACAAAAGAAGTGGATTTTTTTTTAAATATACCAAAGGTCTTTACCTGATTTGCTTTTAGATTTTTTTTTTTTTTTTTTTTTTAAATAATAGAGATAATGGAGAGTTTATTCTGCCCTTGTAAGGCTGCTTCATCTGGTGAATCGTGATGGATCTGAAAGGGGATAGATGTGATGATTGGAAATGGTTTTTTAACTGTGACAGATTTTTTGAGAACTTGTTTACTATGTGCCAGGCAAAGAGTGTCCTATCCCACATCTGTCACTTAACTGTCATCTCAGCCTTGTGAGGTGGGCATTATTATCACCTCCATTTTACACAGGCAGAAATTTAGCCATAATGGAATACGTGGCACCAGGTCACTCACACAGCTTAGTCTGAGGCAGAGTCAGGATTTGAATACAGATAATCTACTCAGGATCCCATGCTCTTTTTTTTTTTTTTTTTGAGACAGAGTCTCGCTCTGTCACCCAGGCTGGGGTGCAGTGGCCGGATCTCAGCTCACTGCAAGCTCCGCCTCCCGGGTTTACGCCATTCTCCTGCCTCAGCCTCCTGAGTAGCTGGGACTACAGGTGCCCGCCACCTCGCCTGGCTAGTTTTTTGTATTTTTTAGTAGAAATGGGGTTTCACTGTGTTAGCCAGGATGGTCTCGATCTCCTGACCTCGTGATCCGCCCGTCTCGGCCTCCCAAAGTGCTGGGATTACAAGCTTGAGCCACCGCACCCGGCCCCCATGCTCTTAACCACCAGGACTTTGAGTTTTAGGGGAAGGCCAAGTTATCTAGGACATCATCCTTGATTGTTAACTCTTTTTTCAGATGGCAACTCTCGGGGAAGCTCGCCTAAGGGAAATGGAAGCCTTGCAGTCTCTCAGACTTGCCAACGAAGGGAAATTGCTGTCACCTGTCCAAGACGTGGATATAAAAATCTGCCTATGTCAGAAGGCCCCAGCTGCCCCTATGATTCAGTGTGAACTGTGCAGGGATGCTTTCCACACCAGTTGTGTGGCGGTACCCAGTATTTCACAGGGCCCCCGAATCTGGCTTTGTCCCCATTGTCGGAGGTCAGAGAAACCTCCATTAGAGAAAATTCTGCCCCTGCTCGCCTCCCTTCAGCGTATCCGAGTTCGCCTTCCTGAGGGAGATGCACTTCGATATATGATTGAAAGAACCGTGAACTGGCAGCACAGAGCCCAGCAACTGCTTTCATCAGGGAATCTTAAATTTGTGCAAGATCGAGTGGGCTCAGGACTGTTATATAGCAGATGGCAGGCCTCAGCAGGACAGGTGTCAGACACAAACAAGGTGAATTTGGACTTTCCTTATTGGGTTGTTGGAATTTGCAAAGCTCTGTATCTTTCTCTCGAACCTGTAGCTTTGGTGTTGCTATTCCCTTGGTGATCACTTTACTGTTAATAGCACCCACTTTACCTGTAGCTTCCCACTTCAAGACCATGCAGCAGGTACAACATATTCTTTTAGTTTCCTCTGCTCTTAATAGAAGTTGTTTCTTAGGCACTCTTTCTATAGAGCACATATTTAGCTTTTCACAGATACCAATGATCTTTTCATTTATATGTGTGCTGACCCATATATATCTTACATATATGTCTATGATGTTCCTTTAAGTCTTTGCTTGACTAAAAAGTTTTTTACCCTGCTTCTTCTCATGTAAGTCAATTAGTAGAAAGGGAAAGCACTTCCTGCCTTTCATCTGTTTTTGCCCTTTAAGGGAACATATTTTTTGGAAGAAGTGTTTGAGCACTGTGTTATTTCAGAGGAAAGCTGGGTTACACACCATGTGTGATCTTTCTGCCAAAAGCCAGATTCTTTTGACCATCACCGGATGGGCAGAGTTTTCTGTCATCTTCCATAGGTGGCTGCAGTAAAAGAATGTGAAGACAATAGAAAAGTACAATTAGGAAGGCAGTATTCAATCTTTATGAGGTTAATCTGATGGTTTTTAAATTTGCTGAACATCTCCGTACCAGAGATACCACAACTCTCTTGTGCCATATGAGCACAGACACATGGATTATATGAATTACATTGTTGATAAGATGAAGACCAAAAAAAAAAAAAAAAAAAACCCAAAACAGTCTGTCATATTTATTTCCTTGGTTTTTTATTTCTTTGCAGGTATCTGAAATGTAGTGCCTGACACATAGATGATAAATTAAATATTTGTTGCATAGATGAGTTGTGGCATTGTGCACACTCCCAAAGTGGAGTCATTGGTGTTCTTTACCCAGGATGTGCTAGTTGTTTACCCTTCTTAGTAAAGGGAAAGGACACAACTATTATATTAATCCATGGTCAAAGGAGTGTTTCCCCTAGCTCTTTTAATATAAAACACTAAGGAAGATAGGAAAGTGGTTATGGATGATTTCTGACATTTGATTTACTCGAAGGGGTACATACGTGTTTATTGTATTTTAACCCTCAATAAGGAGAATTAGAAAAGGATTAAAAGGCTGTATGATCTGTTCTCACACTGAGAAAGTGGCTTATTTCCCAATGGTCTTCTTTACATCTCTGAAATCAGTCCAAGTAAAACTGGAAAGAGTGAAGGCTTGGTATTTGGGAAGATATAAGTTGATTTGGCCAGTTCTGAAACGCCAGAAGACTCTTCAGCAGGGGAAAATCAAGTTTTTTGTTTTTTGTTTTTTGTTTTCCCTGGTTGCCTGCCTGGGTAATGCAAGCTACTGTCATTGGACTAATGGGAGTATTTTTAATCCTGAGGAGATTTTATTATAAAACGTTTTCCCTCCATTAGGTATCTCAACCTCCTGGCACAACATCATTTTCCTTACCTGATGACTGGGACAACAGAACCTCATATTTGCACTCTCCCTTCTCTACTGGACGAAGTTGTATCCCCCTCCATGGTTTGTATTTTGTTGTTATGTTGAAGGCTGGATACTAATGAGTGATCTTGTATTACTAGGTTTTTGTTATAGATGATCAAGTACCATAAAAAAGGACTTTATGCTGTAATGTAGGATATAAGCTATTACATATTTGCAAAATAGGGAAGGGATCCTATTTGAAGGCTTATAAATGCAAAGGAACAGAGAGGAAGGCTTTATATCCATTGTCCTCAGGGATGAAAGGGTTCATGCCACACCAACTGATAAACATCAAGCTGTTAAGTCAGATGCTAGTCATGGGCTCCCTTGTTGCTTCATTACTTAGGAGACTTGAGAATCTTAGGGATAATCCACATTTACTAGAATCCTGATCCTTAGTCATAGCATCTCAGTGTGTGTCTAGTAATGTGGTTAGACCTCCTTGATCTACTCAGATTGTTCATGCTGTGGCCATCAGTTTGTTTCTGTGCTTTCTGTTAGAAGCCATTAAGGCAGAAGTACAGTTTTTCTGCGTTAGCAATAAGTTAAATGAGAAGGGGATTCAGTGTATAATTAATACTAGTAATCAAAGACTTAGGAAATCTAGTTTTGGCTCTGTTTATTATATTGTGGCTTTAGGCACATTAAGTAAACCTCACTTCAACTGAAGATAATTTGTAATATAAGAAGGAGAGGGTAGTATGGTATTAGGGATGGTCCTTCTATTTGTCTCATAAACCCAAATGTGAATGTGAAACACCCTTTGTTATCATTTTGATTTGGTCTGGTCTTTTACAGGCGTTAGTCCAGAAGTGAATGAACTGTTGATGGAAGCCCAGCTGCTCCAGGTATCCCTTCCTGAAATTCAGGAACTTTACCAGACTTTACTTGCAAAGCCAAGCCCTGCTCAGCAGACTGACCGAAGCTCACCAGTGAGACCCAGCAGTGAGAAGGTGAGTGTCTGAGAGGCTTCTGTGGCAAGACACAGTCTGGGGTGGGGGTCTGCTTTCTTTTACTCCTCCAAACATAACCAGGCAGCTGGTGTGAGCACTGGGTGATTAGACTGAGGATGACCCATTTTGAATGCTGACTTACTTGAAGGATACTCCTTAATGTCCAGTTTCTTAACATAGTTAAGGATACTGCGGCTGCTGCCACTTCCTTCTAGTGAACTAACTGACCCATCACATTTAACACCCCTGAGAATATAGTTAGGATAGAAATCTGCTAGGAAGCCTGAAGCCAAATTAGGGAAGAACTTCACTAAAGATAGCATGAGGGCTGATGTTGACATTTAGAATTTCATTTTTCATTGTGATACCAAGTAGTATGGCACGATCATTGAATGTGTTCAGTTAATGCACCTTACTCCTATATGGTGTCGGGGGTGTACATCCTTCAAGAAGGAAGATTGTTAGTGTGATTCCTCAGGAGCCTATCGGTCAAAGGATAGACATAAACACCTAGACAGAAACTATACAGTAGTCAGTCATTCAGGGATTTGGTGAAAGGAAGACTCTTAGTGGGCACTTCTCCATCTTCTGGTATTGGTTGGCTAATTTGAAGGCTAATCACATCTTTAACATTCCTTTTTTTTTTTGAGACGGAGTCTCGCTCTGTCGCCCAGGCTGGAGTGCAGTGGCCGGATCTCAGCTCACTGCAAGCTCCGCTTCCCAGGTTCACGCCATTCTCCTGCCTCAGCCTCCAGAGTAGCTGGGACTACAGGCGCCCGCCACCTCGCCCGGCTAGTTTTTTTGTATTTTTTAGTAGAGACGGCGTTTCACCATGTTAGCCAGGATGGTCTCGATCTCCTGACCTTGTGATCCTCCCGTCTCGGCCTCCCAAAGTGCTGGGATTACAGGCTTGAGCCACCGCGCCTGGCCAACATTCCTTTTTCCAGTGATCCTTTGGTAGCACTAACAGTGACAGGGAAAGGAAGTATGTTAAACCCAAACTGGTTGTCTTCTATAAGACTGGGAAGGGAGTGGTTAAGATGCAGTATTTTTTTGTGTGTAGACTGGGGGATCATCTGATTTCTAATTTACGTGCTCTCTTTAGCTTCTTTAGTTTTAGTAATAGGTGAACCATAGGCTAAAATTGAACTTTCCTGTCTTCTACCCAGAATGACTGTTGCCGAGGGAAGCGAGATGGAATTAACAGTCTTGAGAGAAAACTGAAGAGACGCCTGGAAAGAGAGGGCCTCTCCAGTGAGCGGTGGGAACGAGTTAAGAAAATGCGGACCCCCAAAAAGAAGAAAATCAAACTGAGCCACCCCAAGGACATGAACAATTTCAAGTTAGAGAGAGAGCGTAGCTATGAATTAGTTCGTTCTGCTGAAACTCATTCCCTGCCCTCAGACACATCCTATTCTGAACAGGAAGACTCTGAGGATGAAGATGCCATCTGCCCAGCTGTGAGCTGCCTGCAGCCAGAAGGAGATGAGGTCAGTGAGGTTTGGGCCATAGAGGACATGCTTTCCCTTAACTCAGAAACCCTGTAAGCTAGACCTCATCTCGCTGGGTCTTTCTCCTCTGCTTATCTGCTTTGAGCTGATCTGAATGGATTGCTCAGCCCTTCCCCCACTGATATCTCTGCTCTTACCATCGTTCCTGGGTCTCCTCCCTTTTCTTGAAGAAACTCTTGTTCTTCCCTTTTTCCTTTTCTTGCTCTTCCAGCTTTCACCTTCCCGGCGCTAAGAAGGTGGGAGGGATGCTGATGTGATGCCCTGTGGCTTACTTATCACAGGGCAGCGCTGTCTTAACCCCAAAGCAGACACGACTTGAAGAATGACTTTGATTCGGTTGCTTTGGATAGGGGGCCAGCTACACTCATTTGGCTTAGCTGTTGTGCCAGAGGTCCTGGTGGTGAGACAGTGGCCGTTATTGGCAAACGGCCTGAATTTCTTGAGGCTGGCCTGCCCAATTTTGAATCCATTTTTTTCCTCTGAAAACCCCATCTTCCTGCTCTTTGTAACCAGGTGGACTGGGTCCAGTGTGATGGCAGCTGCAATCAGTGGTTTCATCAGGTCTGTGTTGGTGTCTCCCCAGAGATGGCAGAGAAAGAAGACTACATCTGTGTGCGCTGTACTGTGAAGGACGCACCAAGCCGAAAGTAAAAACAAAAACAGATACCCCCCAACTTAATGTAATTCAGGACTCCAACCAAGAGGATTTCTTCAAATCTCAGCAAAGCTACAGGACTGGTACTCAAGCCAGCCTGTAAACGGTGCTATTTCTATTCATTATGGGATCATTTTTCCAGGACTCTTTGAAGAAAAGAAAAAACAACTAAAAAAATTTTTGACACTTTTTGTATTTTTTCCTTAAGAGCTATTTGTGGTTGTTGAGGTTTGAAAAGCTGACTGTTTTTTGCAGGGGTTCCCACCAATTTGGAAGGCATTGAAGCTTGCACCTTTTCATGTACAGCATTAAAATTTTACCTCTCTCTGGGATTTACCAGCTTAAGAGTCCAACTCACTTCCAGTGCCCAAAAGGGCACCCACCAGAAATTCCAGTAAATCCTCATTTGAGGAAACTCTCCCTTGTTTACTCTGTTACCACATTGGGGAAATTTTTAAGTTTTTCACTTTGGGGGTTTTTGTTTGTTTCTTCTTTTCCTTTATCCACTTTTCTTTTTCCTGGTAGACTAGGTTTATTTATCTGAGCAATAACTTCTGTGTTGGTTTCAGTGGCTGGAATTAAAACAAAACAAAACAAACTTCCAAACAGTGTGTTGGTGCTTTAGCGATTGATTGATGTACAGAACACAAATGTCTAGTTTCTAGTGTCACTGATGAACTAGTGATGTAGAAAAGAGACCTCTCTGTAAGTAATTGCCACAGCTGTATTTTGGCTTTCTCCCTGTCCCTTCCTTTCTCCCCTATTTTTTGGTAGCTTGTATCAAATGTTACAGTTTATATTGTGGAATAAATCCTTCGTCCTAACAGAACACTAAATGCTGATTATTTAGAGCCATTAGAGCACAGCTTCTTCTGCCCCTCTACTGTTGCACAGCCAGAAGGGGCTGCTTGCTTTTGCCTCTGCCCAACCAGGTTGCAGTAGCAGTGGATGTTAGCCTGCAAACAACATTAGGGGATTCTTCTTTTGTGTCCTGCTCTGTTTGGTGGGCCATATGCCTACAGCCCTCACTAACAAAGAACCCCTCTGTCTTAAAGGACTAGAACCCATCTTTAAAGCCGTGCTCTTTTAAAATACGCTTTCTCAGAATGTTGGCAAATCACTTCAATCCTCAAATCAGTCCTCCTTGTGAAATGATGCCTTTATTATATTTGAATTGATAGGGGAACTTGGTTTAGGGTTAAGACATTGAAGGAAATCTAAGGAAAATTAATCCTCATAGAGGTCCGGGTTTAGTGTATGTCTTGAGAAGAGACTTGTGAATTGCCAGACTCTGCCTCCTGGTTTCCTTTCTCATTTCTTTCTAACTGTAGCTATCGTTACGGCTGTGGATAGCCCATAGCTATTTTCCTTGCTTTTCTTTTTTAAAGGGCTCTGTTCTGCACTGGAGAAGATATCCTGATGAATGGACTTTTGCTTTTTCCTATTCTGTTGCCAATTTTTGTTTTCCCCACATTCTATAGCCATAAACCTGAAGATGAGTAAAACTGGTGGGTCTTTAATAAAACAACAACAAAAACAGCAGTTTGTGATATAGCAGAGATTTAAATGTACTCTCCCCTTTTATGCACTTCAAATAATTAAATCTCTTTAAGAATGACTTCTAGTTGTCTGCAGTTTTCTGCAGTTGTTGTGATGTTTCTCCTCATCTGATGGTGGTTCTGGGGCAAATAGAGAAGAATAGTCTCCAGAGTACAATCTGGAATCATCGTGGTTTGGCCTTGTCAGTGTTCAAATTCTTAGAACCCCCTCCATCACCCCCGACATTGAGATAGGATGCCAACTGTCCCAGTCCTCACCTTCCATTGAGAAATTAAGCTTAAAAGGAGACCCTGCTGCTAATATAAAGCCACTGCCTTTAGAGAGCTTTTGCCATCTAGTAAGCACAACCCCTGCCCCAATCCCTACTAGTTTTTCTTCTTCACCTGTGGGTGGTACATAGTCATTGACAATAGCATCTTTGAGGAGGTCAGATCTTTGTATCTGTGAGTGAGGCAGAAAAGGTAGGCATGTATGTATTTGAACCACTCCCTTCCTGGATGAGAACCACTCATCATTTTACGTGTGATGATGCTGAAGTTAAAGAGAATGTCAGTTGCCCAAAGCTATACTGTACTACTAGTAAATAACAAAGCCTGGGTTTTGTCTTCCAGTTTTCCTACAGTATTCCTCCTACCTTGTACACCATCACACTAATGAACACAGAGATACATTTACTTTCCAATTTATGCCTTCTGTTGTATCCCTAAAATGACTACAGACTGATGGGATCTAAAAACCATGTTTCATTGTGTGTTAGCAATGAAGCTGGCCTGTGTCAGAGAAACCTCTGAACTTGTAGGGAAAAATGATGAAATGCACACGGAAACTGACACTTCGGTTTCTGTCTCAGTAGTCCTGCAGTTTTGTGAGGTGGGAGATGGGAAGGACTGTGTTAAGTTAGAGCCTGAGCCAGAAGGAGGGTCAGTGGGTAAAGAAAGAAAGGGTAGATGAGGTGTGCCTCCCACCTCACCTAAGTGAATACTGTTTGTTTTTTGTTTTTCCTTCCAGATCAGACTTTGGGGGATTTCTTTTTTTTTTTTTTTTTTTTTTTTTTGAGACCGAGTTTCGCCTTTGTTGCCCAGGCTGGAGTGCAATGGTGCGATCTTGGCTCACCGCAGCCTCCACCTCCCAGGTTCAAGCGATTCTCCTGCCTCAGCCTCCTGAGTAGCTGAGATTACAGGCACGCGCCACCACGCCCGGCTAATTTTTTTGTATTTTTAGTAGAGACAGGGTTTCTCCATGTTGGTCAGGCTGGCCTCGAACTCCCCACCTCAGGTAATCCGCCTGTCTCGGCCTCCCAAAGTGCTGGTATTATAGGCGTGAGCCACTGCGCCCGGCCCAGGGATTTCTTATATAGAATAAAGGGCTTGATTATATGGACCCTCTATCCTGGAGAAAGGTTATGTAATTTGGACTAGTTGTAAAGGAAGTTGACTTCTTTACAGCTTCATTTCAGTATCCTAGGAGGTCGGGATTCATTTTTCTATCTCGAGTTAACCTAAGGGAGAGATGCCACTTGTGGTGATGGAGGTTGGTAAAAACCGGAATTTCCCTGCTTCATTCTCCAGTGAAGAGCTTAAGAAAATGAGGCTTTGGATATTTTGGCAGAAGTGTCTGAAATGCACCTAATTTGCCATTATGCTCACCATCCAAAGCAACACAGTCCTTTGGGTGTTAGTGCAAGATTAGCCTAAGAATAGAGCAGATCTCTACCTGGAAGAGGGTGAAACATGGCTCTCTACTGATTCGGGTTGTACTCTGAAGCTCCTTTGTAATGGCTTTCTGCCTCTTTTTATTCCACTTAAAAATCTTGATGGATATTTGGCAGTCTGTTAAGACCTGCTTCTGGCTTGGAGCAGGCATTGATTGGTATTTAGTACCCACAGGTGTTTTTCTGGGCTCAGTCTTGCCTATGTTTGTTGCCATGTAGCATAGACCGGAATGGATTCCAGATGCTATATACCTGTAACAGGAGACAGAATTGGACAACAAAGATTTTTAAAGTCATTGCCCATTGTCAAGCATTAAGCCAGAGCTGGTTATTCATTATCAGACTGACTACATGCTAGTCCATGCTAGTGTCAGCCTATATTAAAATAGTCTTTCCTTGCCATAGTGCTGCAGAAAACACAATCCCTTCTGATGAAACATTGCTTCTTGGGAAGAAGAGCTGAGGAAAGCAATGAAGATCCCAGTGTCGGCCTTTATTGAGCTACGTATGAGGGTCAGGGTCCCTCGACTCCTAGTGACTATGAAGCAGCAGAGTGATGGCTTCGCCCTCTTTGCCCCTCTGTCACCAGTGCTTTGCATGTGGTTCTTTTAAGCCTCTCAGCTTTCTTTTCAGAGGCTTCATATGTAACTTACAGAAATGTTACTGAAAAGCTGCCTAAACAAAAAATTGTATAAAGTAGGAATTTGTGTAAAGTAATACTGTTGTAAATCCATCTTCAAGGTGTAAAGAATCAATTTGTAAAGTTATATTTTCACTTCTTCCTTCAAATTTATGTGAACAAGTTTTTATGTGAACAAGTTTTTCATGTTTCAATATTGCTTACATAGGAATGCACGTTACGTTTTTATCAGTATAAATGGAACATTTAAAGCCAGTCAACAACAGAACAGATAATCCAGCTCCCTGTTTGTGTTCTGGGTTAATTGTGCAAGGATGAAGGGCTGGAAAGTGGTGAGTTTGGGTGTGTTTCTTATTTTCAGGATAACCAGCTGCATTGCAGTAGAGGAATGGAATGGTGAGGTCATTTGACCTGTTCCAGGTGAGTGGAGGCCAAAGAACATTCTTTCTGCCTCCCCTTGGATGGGAAAATTGAGAAATTAAAAAGTTGCCTTTCCGAGGAAACAAAAGTTATTTTTTCTATTTAAAATAAATGTCCAAAGGCACCCCACTAAACACCAAAACTTTTAGCTCCTGGCAAACTTACCTAGCTAGAAGTTGGAGAAGAGTGGAATTTCAAACCCTGCTTTCTTTCTGCCTTTGCCAATACGTTTTCACTGACTATGATTCTGCTGCGAACACACACACACACACACACACACACACACACACTCATAAAAGCCCCTTTTATATATGATCACGACAAGTAGTTCAACAGTTAATAAAAAAGTTAAATTATTGGATGAGAAAGATACATTTAACCTAAATCATAAATATGTATATCCATTTATTAAAAACTAAAATTGAGAAAAATTACAGTTTGGGGATGAGGGCCTTCATTCATAATAGCCATAATGCGTTATCTATGATGTCAGCTTGATTGAACTTCTTTAAAATGCATAAAGAATTTGAATAACAAATTTGACTTTTTTTTTTTTTTTTTAAAGACAGTGTTTCACTCTTGTTGCCCAGGCTGGGGTGCAATGGCACGATCTCGACTCACTGCAACCTCCACCTCCCAGGTTCAAGGGATTCTCCTGCCTCAGCCTGCCAAGTAGCTGGGATTATAGGCATATGCCACCACGCCTGGCTAATATTGTATTTTTAGTACAGATAGGGTTTCACCATGTTGGCCAGGCTGATTTCGAACTCCTGACCTCAAGCGATCCACCCGCCTCAGCCTCCCAACATGAGCCACCACGCCTGGCCTAGGAATTTGATTTTAGAATTCTAAATATTTACTCATTTTTCTCAATCTTTTGTAAGAATTTCACCCACCTAAATTGACAGTTTTACAAGTTTTTTATTAAAAAAACTATTTTCACACTCATTTCATTGGTTTATGTAATAGTCAATTAAAACATAGTTACTATAACAAGTTGACTAGTATATGATTAGGAACAAATACTACTCGGTGAGAATAAAAGAGAGCAGGCCACAGGTGCTCAGCAGGCCAAGACCTTGAGTACATTTTACAGAAGGAATGTAGAGGGAGAGTGTAGGTTAATCGAAGTTGCTTAAGAGAGTGTCAGTATCTGGTTGTGTGTGTGTGGTTTTTGGTTTTGGTTTTGTTTTTTTGAGACAAGGCCTTGCTCTTTCCGTAGTTTGGAGTGCAGTGGCGTGATCACAGCTCAGTGCAGTTTCCGCCTCCCATGCTTCAAGCGGTCCTCCCACCTCAGCCTTCCAGGTAGCTGGGACTATAGGTGTGGGCCACCAAGCCTGGCTAATTTAAAAAAATATATTTTTTGTAGAGACGGGGTTTGACTATGTTGTCCAGGCTGGTCTCAAACTCCTGTGCTCAGCAGGGGGATCATCCTGCCTTGGCCTCCCAAAGTGCTGGCATTACAGGCAAGAGAGTATGTGTTTTTAAATCATTTGGTCTGCCTCTTGCAAGACTTTCTTCTTCTTTTTTTTTTCTTTGAGATGTCTCACTCTGTCACCGAGGCTGGAGTGCAGTGGCGCAATCTTGGCTTACTGCAACTTCCGCCTCCCGGTTCAAGTGATTCTCCTGCCTCAGCCTCCCAAGTAGTTGGGATTACAGGCACCCACCACCACGCCCAGCTAATTTTTGTACTTTTAGTAGAAACAGGGTTTCACTATGTTGGCCAGGCTGTTTTCCAACTCCTGACCATAAGTGATCCGCTTGGCTGGGCCTCGCAATGTGCTGAGATTACAGGAGTGAGCGCCTAGGAGATGCTTGGTATTTAAGATGCTTCATAGATTCTGAAGCCATCCTAACCACTGGCCAGTTATAGCACACTTGGAATTTTGTTCTTTTAATGCTTTTAACCCATCATAGTCACTGTCCTATGTCACAGGCATGAAAACTTAAGCCACCTTAAGAGAGGTGGGCTTTGGAATAACATGAGGGCCTTATCCCTAATCTGGGCCTTAGCCTTATTGTAAGGAAGAGCTCTTGGTGTAGTTGCTTTCTAGTTCCTTGTCCAGGACATTCTACATGTCTCAAAGGACTAAGAGTATTGGTCTTGGAATTGGTGAACCTGCTTCATCTGTCGTTGTCTCCACATTTCCTCTTGCTCCCAGCCAGCAGGGAATAGAGTGGGCAAATGTGACCTAGGGTTTGACCTCCAGTCACTGATAGATCATTTTTTTTTAATAGCCCTGTTTGTGGAGTACTTTTATTTTTTAGAGATGTCTTGAAATCTAGCAGCCATGTTTAGCCTTGAAGTGGCCACCCTCAAATGGCCAAAATGCCTCAATGATTAGTTTCCTTTTCCCTCTTGAGACTGGGAACCCGTGGTCCTTAACATGTTGTGTTCCACAGACAACTCCGTATATTCTCAGGCAATTTCACAAGAGGAGGCAGATCCTGGGCACAGGTTTCTGGACTTTGGCATGCCTTGGGAGATTAGCAGAGGACCTGGTGGACATGAGTGCCCACAGCCTGTTTCTGTGCCCTCTTCATTTCCATACCACCTCACACTCCACTCAAACCCTTCAAGGAGCAAGAGTGAACAACTAAAGTAGGTCTTATTGGATCAAGGAAAAGAATGTCCAGAGAGCTAAGCAAAGGGGAGTTTGAAGAGAGAATAAGGCGGTGTGACTGAATATGCAAGCACTTCTCAACATCTTTCCTATTGATATCATTCAGTATGTCTCCTTTGAGCCACTGCTAAACTTAGGGCAACTCTGGCTGCCACTCAGCTTGGCCACCAGACAGCACCATTCGGTTTCCATAAGGGCCAGGTATCCTCTTGCCATATCGATGGCTGGTCCTATTGGCCAGAAGGAGGGGAAAACATGACACTGAATTTAGGTACCAATCTTCAATAAGATTATTAGGGGTTATAAGGCTCCAGCCCCTACTAGCGGAGAAAACCTTTGCGTCTTTGCATACCTTCTCCCCTAAACTTTGGTCATGGGATAGGTTTATGTATATATCAAAGGGAAAATGGGAAGAGTCGAGGTGCTCTTGGTGTAGGCATTACAATTTAAGTGATGACCACAAGAAAAGGTAACCCTGGTCAGAGGGCCAAAGTGCTGATCTGAAACTTCACTGTTAATTCCTTACTCCAGAGCTACCTTCACTGGACAAGGGTGGGGGACAGAATTGGCATGTATTATTACTGAGGGCTTTTTATGAGTCCTGAATGATGAGGTCCTCAGGGAAGCAGACATAGGAAGGGATCATTATCTCTTTTGCTAGATGGCCTATAGACTGAGCACTGAGGAATCAGTTGTGGAGGAGATGTGACTTAAACTGGGATATGGGCAGAAGTGGCATGAGGCTTGTGGCCAGTAGCTGAGCCAGACTCCAATCCCATGTCCTTTTAATACTGTGACGTCTGTCACCTCAATGAGTTTAAACAAAACACACTGGGTGCAGTGGCTCACGCCTGTAATCCCAGCACTTTGAGAGGCCGAGGCGGGCGGATCACAAGGTCAGGACTCTGAGACCATCCTGGCTAACACAGTGAAACCCCGTCTCTACTAAAAATACAAAACTCAGCCAGGCGTGGTGGCGGGCGCCTGTAGTCCCAGCTACTCGGGAGGCTGAGGCAGGAGAATCGCTTGAACCCGGGAGGCAGAGGTTTCAGTGAGCCAAGATCACACCACTGCACTCCAACCTGGGTAACAGAGCTAGACTCCATCTCAAAAAAAAAAAAAAAAAAAAAAAGGAAGGCTGTGCCCACGTCTACTGCTTTTTTGCTCAGTAAGACAAATTAGTAGCCCAGTCTGAACTACTCGGGAGGCTGAGGCAGGAGAATGGCGTGAACCCGGGAGGCGGAGCTTGCAGTGAGCTGAGATGGCGCCACTGCACTGCAGCCTGGGTGAGAGTGTGAGACTCCATCTCAAAAAACAACAACAAAAACACTTCTATAGCACTAACTACCAGATATTGTTCTTATATATATTTTTTTTTAATTAATTGAGACAGAGTCTCACTCTGTCACCCCAGCTGGAATGCAGTGGTGAGATCTCTGCTTACTGTAACCTCCACCTCCTGGGTTCCAATGATTCTCACGCCTCAGCCTCCCGAGTGGCTGGGATTACAGACATGTGCCTCCATGCTGGCTAATTTTTGTATTTTTAGTTGAGATGGGATTGCACCATGTTGGTCAGGCTGATCTTGAACTCCTGTCCAACTCTTGGCCTCAAGTGATCGTCCCTCTTTAGCCTCGAAAAGCGCTGGGATTACAGGCATGAGCTACCATGCCCAGTCTTCTTAGGGCTTTACATATGTTATTTAATCCTTGTAACACATGAGGTAATATTCCCTGTGGGTGAGGGTGGAAGGCTGGAATTTTGATGCAAAATTGTGCCCTCACTTGTAAGCTTAAAAAAACAAAACAACTGCCTCTATAGGATAATTTGTTAGCTTTAGAGTTCAAAATAAGGAGCATGCACCATATCTGCCAGATCCTTGGAGGTGGGGGCAACTCCAGCGTTCTGAAAAGGAAGGCTAGCTGGCTGCGGTGGCTCACGCCTGTAATCCCAGCACTTTGGGAGGCTGAGGCAGGCAGATCATGGGGTCAGGAGTTTGAGACCAGCCTGGCCAACATAGTGAAACCTCGTCTCTACTAAAAACACAAAAATTAGCCAGGCGTGATGCCTTGCTCCTGTAGTCCCAGCTACTCGAGAGGCTGAGGCAGCAGAATCGCTTGAACCCGGGAGGCAGAGGTTTCAGTGAGCCAAGATCATTCCACTGCACTCCAGGCTGGGTAACAGAGCTAGACTCTGTCTCAGAAAAAGAAAAAAAAAGAAGGCTGTGCCCAAGTCTACTGCTTTTTGCTCACTAGGACAAATTAGTAGCCCAGTCTGAACTAATGGCAATCACAGTTATTTTTCTTGCTTGTAATATCAATCCCCTAATATACTGAAACCACAGGGTGGGGCAGGTGGGATGAGATACTGGAGAGGAAGTGGGTTTTTTCCAGGCCTTTTGGGACAAGCCAGGAGGAGCTTCTAATAAGCAACAAAAGAGGGCAGCAGAGGACTAGGATTGGGCTGCTTTCCCCTCCTAGTTCCACGGGAGGGAAAGTGGTGGTGGAAAGACTTGAATACCCAAGGCCACTCTCCGTTCCTTTTCTGGTCTGCGACCTGCCCTAAAGTTGGACATCAGGATCTAGTCTTCTGCAATGTTTTGCCCCTCACAAAATTCTTCAGTTCATTATCTAAATCTAACCTGCTTGCTGTTTGGAAGATTAGGTTGTAGATTTAATGTTGTTTTAAGTTTTTACTCTTTTTTTCTGTTTTTTAAAAAATAGAGATAAAGTCTCACTATATTGCCCAGGCTGGTCTTTAACTCTTGGGCTCAAGCTATCCTCCTGCCTCAGCCTCCAAAAGTCCTGGGATTACAGGTGTGAGCCACCATGCCCAGTCTAATTTTTATCTTTTTAGTAATGGAGTCTTGCTATTGCCCAGGCTGAACTGGGCTGTAGACCTAAGACTGAAGATCAGGCTTTGGATTCTCATTCTACCTGAGGTGGAGCCAATTCCTAAGCCAGTGATGATCCCCGTTATGTGCCTAGCATACTAACCACCTCCTGTATTCTCAGCCCAGGACTAGGCTTTGTAGATTTGTATAGAACATGGACACTGCACTGCACCCAAGGAGCTTGAAATTTAATGTAGAAGGAAACTATGTGAAAAAATGTTTCAAGTCTCTTGTTCCATTGTGCCTACACATTGTGATGGAGCTAGAGAAGAAAGAGCAAGGCTTAGGAAAGGTGAAAATTGGATTTGAGTTGACACTTGAAGTGAGGTTATTGTCAAACTGACCATGTGGCCTTGCCAAAGATGGAGGCTTGGCATATTTAAAATAAGACTAGTTTACAAGGTCCCCGGGGTACTCTGTCCTTATCTGCTCCTCCCCTCATAAGTTTGGTTTGACTGCAGCACCCTAAAGCACCACCTAAGGTAAGTCAGGGGCATTGGCTGCAAATTGTTCCAGTAATGGTTCTCTTGACTAGGGACAGGCCTTGGCTCAGTGGTTACCTTGAATACTGAGGCAACTCTTTGTGTGAATGGAGAAGAACCAGGGAAGAGGTCCCAGGAGTCCCACTCTGCACCTTCAGTGACTTCTGTGGGGCCAGAACTAGATGTGCATCTAGGGCAAGCTGAGGAAGAAGGCATTTCACATTAGCACACTTCATGATGAGAAATAATAAAAGCTAACACAGCACTTAGTACGTGCCAGGCTCCGGATCCCTTGCATATATTAACTCATTTAATCTTCACAGCATCCCAATGAGATTGATACTATCACACCCATTTTACAGATGAGGAAATTGGGCTTCAGCGAGGTTAAGACTGAAGGCCATTCAGCTGGTACATAGACAGCCAGGATGCACCCAGACAGTCTGGCTCCTGAGGCTGAGCCCTGTAAACAAGATGGAAGGCCTCTGAGCCGCCTTTCAGATGTGTGGTTCCGCAAAGCAGTAAACCATTCCTAATGACTCCCCAACATAGCTGCTGATGGATGCCCTTAAAGGCTGTGGTTTTTCTTCCACCAGTAGTTGAGTGAGGCTTATATAAGCCTTCTTTTAGAGAACTGAGTGAACATTCTTTTTTTCCTAAACTGGTTTGGGTAATTCATTCAAGTTGCAAATGCATTTCAGCTGCCTCTTTAAGGCTATGGTACCTGCTGCCCCAGAGGGCAGACACTCAGGTCTGTAGGCAGGGACCCTGCCCCCAGGGGCCCAGTGGGGGGTGGGTGGCAGTTCTACCATGGTACTCAACTCTCCCCAACTCCTCCACCCACCATCAGCAAAGCCACCTCAGTTGGGACTGAGGCCAGGTATATTGCATTCCTGGCAACCAAAGCAAATCCCATACAAGAAGACCTTAGTGATGGGGAACTGCATAACAAATGTGTGGAAACTCTTAAGGTGCCTGGCCTGACTAGGGAAAGGAAACCACGGCATTAGGCAGGTCAGACCCAAGGTAGCTTGCCCTTGGGATAGCAGAACGTTTTTGGGCAGAAGCTCCTAGACAGTGCTCCAAAACGCAGAAAAAAGACCCAACAATGCTGGGCGCAGTGGTTCATGCCTGTAATCCCAGTACTTTGGGAGGCTGAGGCAGGTGGATCACCTGAGGTCAGGAGTTCGAGACCAGCCTGGCCAACATGGTGAAACCCTGTCTTTACTAAAAATACAAAAATTAGCCAGGCATGGTGGTGGGTGCCTGTAATTCCAGCTACTTGGGAGGCTGAGGCAGGAGAATCACTTGACCCAGGAGGCGGAGGTTGCAGTGAGCTAAGATCACACTACTGCACTCCAGCCTGTGCAACAGAGCAAGACTCCATCTCAAAAATAAATAAAAAATTAAAAAGACTCAATAAACATGTTTTTCCTGTAGGTCTTAGTATGTGCGCACATGCACACATGCACACACAGCCATCGTGAGTCTAGAAATGAGACCATGTGCAATCAATGTCCCATGACCAGGGGTTGGGGTGGTGAGGAACAGGATCTAACAAAGGGTGTTCAATCCTCCGTTTTGAACTTTTCTCCAGCCAGGCCCTAGACAGTACGAGGAGGTAGAGCTATCCCATGGCTTCTAGACTCACTGAGCTTCCTTGGGAAAGTCACTCAACCTCTCTGGAGCAAACAATGTAGAGAATCATCATTAGGCTTGCTGGTCTTCTGGAGCCAGAAATAATAACAGTTACTGTAATAGTCAACACGCACTGAGCACTGACTGAGCATCAGGTACTGTGCTAGATATCAGATAATTTCAGCTGACTCTCACCACACTGCTATGAAATGAAGTCACTAACTCATGGCCTCTGAGAGGTGAGCCGAGATTGGAACTCAGGAAGTCTGGCTCCAGAATCCAAACTGGTAAGCACGACAGTACGTAGTATGCGGCGGCCTTTCAGAAGTCAGCAAGGGAAGGGAAGGTACAGGCCCTCTAACACAACTAACTCCAGCTGTGAGTGGTTTTTCTAAAAGCATAAAATGGATCAGGTTGCTCCCATACTTAGATTCCTTCAATGGTTTCCATTACCTTCTGAAGAAAATCCAAACAGTTGGTCTACAGAATCTGTCATGAGCTTGCCTTTGCCTCTGATCTTTCCCTCCTCCACAAAGCTACCCTATACTCTAGCTCCACTGAGCTATTTACATTTCCCTAAGCCACATAATAGAAGCTACCTATTTTGTTAAGGCCCTGCTTGCTGTTTATAACCATTATACTATTTAATCTTCACAACAGTCCCTCAAAGTAGGTGGTGAAGTCTTCATTTTACAAACAAGGAAACTGAGGCTGTGGAGTAGTCACACAGCTTTCTGACTCCAATGCTTAAGCTCTTCAATGAGTGCACTGCATACTTTTATCCCACTACTGCTGTCTTTGCCTGGAATGCCATTCTCTTCATTGCCTGCCTAGAAAACCAGTCTTTCCTCTAGAGGTAGCTGAAAGGTTATTTCATTGGGGAAGCCCTGCCATTATTTCTTGACTTCCTACCAGGTTGAGTTAGTGACTCTCTCTGGTTCCCACAGCATCTTATACTTTTGTTTTTTGGCACGAGTATCTCACTTCCTGCGTCAAGGAGGCTGTGAAATCCTTGAAGCGTTTAAGTGTTCCCCTCCACGTTGCCCGCTCCTTGCAGGGCTCCTGACAGATAATACCCTGGGTAGTGGTATTATCTGCACTCTAGATAATTTCTTTTTTCCGGGTTTTTTTTTTTTTTTTTTTCTTTTTTGAGACAGTTTTGCTCTTGTTGCCCAGGATGTGGTGCAATCTCGGCTCACTGCAATATCTGCCTCCCAGGTTCAAGCGATTCTTCTGCCTCAGCCTCCCAAATAGCTGGGATTATGGGTGCCCACCACCACACCCAGCTAATTTTTGTATTTTGGGTAGAGACGGGGTTTCACCATGTTGGTCAGGCTGGTCTTGAACTCCTGACCTCAGGTGATCCACCCACCTCGGCCTCCCAAAGTGCTGGGATTACAGGCGTGAGCCACCGCGCCCGGCCGTGGTAAATGTTATTGACTGGATAGGTGATGGGTACATGGACAAATATGAAGCTTAAGAGACTTATTTCAGATTTGCTCCTGAGCTACAGAGAAGAGTGGCAGATGGACTTGGGATAACGAAGAAAGGACTGTATCAATCCTAGAGCTTCTTCCCCACCTGTCTCTGCTGTGGCTTCTTGTGCTTTGGTGCTTGCCTTCCACAGCTAGGGCACATCCCAAGGACAGTTCTGTGATACAACTCCAATTTATGGAGAGTTTTAATGGACACAGGGATATTAAAGCACCAGGGTTAATTATTCAGAAAATGTTTCAACCGACTTGCTTTTCATCTCCCCCATGATGGGTAGCTTCAAAGCCTACAGTTGCCCTCTGGTAAGGAGAGACATCCTGCCCTCCTGTGATTAGTCTGAGCCATTTGCTCTTCACATTCCAGAACGCGAGCGCCTCAGAAGAACCTTCTCTTCTATGAAGGGGTGAAAACTGAGGCTCAGCGAAACTTACCTGGGACATAAAACTGTGACTGGTACTTCACTGCAGAAGGAAGAAGGGTCTGCTCTGGTGTTGTAGGTTATTATTCCCTTTGAATCTGAGAAGGAAAAACAATCATTGTTACTACATGAAAAGACGAGGTCCGCCGGGCACGGTGGCTCATGCCTGTAATCCTAGCACTTTGGGAGGCTGAGGTGGGTGGATCACGAGGTCGGGAGTTCGAGACCAGCCTGGCTAACATGGTGAAACCCCGTTTCTAGTAAAAAATACAAAAAATTAGCCGGGCGTGGTGGTGGGCGCCTATAGTCCCAGCTACTGGGAGGCTGAGGCAGGAGAATGGCGTGAACTCAGGAGGCAGAGCTTTCGGTGAGCCGAGATCGTGCCACTGCACTCCAGCCTGGGCTCAAAAAAAAAAAAGAAAGAAAGAAAAGACGAGGTCCTAATGATATTCTTTAGCTCCTGGGATTTGATGAAATTCTGTGATTATTATTTGCATCCTAGTGACTTTCTTCCATATGCCAGAGATGGTCTTGAAAACTTTAAAAATCTTCCCCTCTAGGAATATAATGTTATAGATCCAGTAGTCCCCTGTCTTCCCCATTCTGTTGTATTTAAAAGTTTTATTTGAGCTCAGAGTTATTCGTTTTTATTTTGTTCACTGCATAGAGAAGAAATAATTATAGTCCACTTAATCAGCTTTTTGGAAGAGTTGGCCTTCACTGCCTGTTAGAAGACTAGGGTTTTTCTTTTTTAATTAAAACCTAAGATATCATGTAGATTATATGATATATGATATTTATCTTTATTTTGCTCATGTTTGATTTCTTTCCCCACGTCTGATCAGTTCATGTCTTCTGTATTGAAAGCATTTTGGGGTCAGGTTCAGTGGCTCACGCTTGTAATTCCAGCACTTTGGGAGGCTGAGGTGGGAGGATTGCTTCAGTCCGGGAATGCAAAACCAGCCTGGGCAACAGAGAAAGACCCTGTCTCTACCCAGAATTAAAAAATTAATGGGGCATGGTGGTGCATACCTGTAGTCCCAGTTACTGGGGAGGTTGAGGCAGGAGGATCACTTGAGCCTCAAGGCTGCAGTGAGCCCTGATTGTGCCACTGCACTTCAAACTGGGTGACACAGCAAGACCCCCATCTCAAAATAAATAAAGTAAAATAAAGAAGATAAAAGAATAAAAAAAGGAAAATATTTCATGGGGTATCTAAAAGTTGACTGCAGTATGAAATATGTTATTATTATTTTTTTGAGATGGAGTTTCACTCTTGTTGTCCAGGCTGGAGTGCAGTGGCACGATCTCAGCTCACTGCAACCTCTGCCTCCCAGGTGCAAGTGATTCTCCTGCCTCGGCCTCCCGAGTAGTTGAGATTACAGGTGCCCGTCACCATGCCTGGCTAATTTTTGTACTTCTAGTAGAGATGAGTTTTCACCATATTGGCCAGGCTGGTCTCAAACTCCTGACCTCAGGTGATCTGCCTGCTTCAGTCTCCCAAAGTGCTGGGATTACAGGTGTGAGCCACTACACCTGGCCAGACATGTATTATTGAAGAGTAAGTAGTATAATGGTTATAAACACTGAGCAGGGCCTTAGCAAAATAGATAGCTACTGTTATGTGGCTTAGGGAAATGTAAATAGCTCAGTGGAGCTAGAGTAGAGGGTAATTTAAATAAAAGTTAAAATACATTTAAGCTTGGTATGTCTACAAAATTAGATTAGAAGAAGAAAACCAAGATCTTTAGTGATAGGAATTGCATGTAATTTTTTTTTTTTTTGAGACGGAGTTTCACTCTTGTTGCCCAGGCTGGGGTACAGTGGTATGATCTCAGCTCACCGCAACCTCTGCCTTCTGGTTTCAAGTGATTCTCCTGCCTCAGCCTCCTGAGTAGCTGGGATTACAGGCACCTACCACCACACCTGGCTTATTTTTGTATTTTTAGTAGAGGTGGGGTTTCACCATATTGGCCAGGATGGTCTCAAACTCCTGACCTTGCGATCTGCTGGCCTCAGCCTCCCAAAGGGCTGGGATTATAGGCATGAGCCACTTTGCCCAGCTGTAAGCTTTTAAGAACCATTTACTCAGTTACAACCAGTAGAGCAGGCATGTTTCAGAGGAGAGTTTAGTCATTGTTTGCTTAATTGTCAGGAACAATACAAACTGCTCTGGAAAAATAATATGGGTATGTGCAAGGGGTGAGAGGGAGAGAACAACAGCTTTCTGAAGAGGTGTTTGTTTCTGTGTGTGTCAAGAGAAAGCAGAAAATGGGAGCTGGCCAGGGTCAGCGGTGATGAAGACTCGCTCTCCTGTCCCAGCTCGTTTCTGTTTGCTCTAATGACGACAGCAGGGCCTGGAACAAGTTTGCAAGGACAAAGACCTGACCAGAACATCAGGGAAACAATCCAAGTGTGAGGTAGTGCAAGTGCTAGTGGACCTATGATCAAGGATGGACGAAAAGGGAATTATTTAAGCAGAAGGTGGGTGGCAGGCAGGAAAAAAGTACAGGGGCTTTCAATCTCCAGGAAAAGCTGTGACAGGGGCAAGATGCTGCAGTTCCCTGCTCTCTTCTTTCTACTCCCTAGAAAAAAACAGAAAATGAAGCCACCAGGAAGCACTCTATTCAGCAGAAAGTGGTAAAACAATGTAATCAGGGAGTTGTAGACTTTCTTCCTAAATAACTCTCAGTGTTAGACAGCCCTCCCCCACCTTTTGTGGGTTCAGAATGACCTTGCATGGAAGCAGAGGGATTGCCCTGGTGGCCCTGGATGGGCCTGCAATTGAGTGATGTTGGTCTAAGATACCAGAGGCTCATCTTTCTACAATGATGAACAGTTGAAAAGCAAAGTATCTAATAATAGGCTGGGCGTGGATGGGGTGTATGTCTTTTCCATTCTTTCCTCTTCCAGCTCCCAAAGCCTGGGGGAATAAGCAAGAAGGATGCTGAGCTCCTGATTAGGTTTGTAACCCAGACACTACTGGTCCTGATGAATTAAAAGAACATTAAGGCCGTAGCCAGGGACACCACATTTTTCATTTAACCAAATTGATTGCAGCATTGACTCTCCTAATAGCCTGGGAAGGCAGGCTGGCTTCCTCTGACGTGCTTAGGAGAAGAAGTTGGGGCACCAGATTGACAAAGGCTTTGATCAGAACAGTAGGCAGCTGAGTCTGCTGCCGTGGAAAAGTTGAAGCGCATCAGGCCAGTTCGCTGGGCTTGATTGTGTGCAAGGAGGCTGCAGCCCTCTTTCTGGCTGGAGTCATGCAGATACTGTCAGCATGGGGAGTAGGAAGGAGCGAATAGAGTAGAGCCAGCCCCTTTGGGGAAGCAACAAGTCCTGGCTAAGGGTGGGGGTGGTGGGTATCCTCTTTGGCTGTGAAGGTCTCATTCCTAGTCCATTGTAACTTGGCTCCCCACTTCCTCCACTGCCCTTGTTATGATTGCTCCACAGGTGAACGGGGAGGACCTCTGTGCCTCAGGGGCTGTGGGCACAGCTTCAGTCTGATTGAGGACTCCCCAGAAGTCTTCCCCCACCTCTTTTGTAACATCCACTGAGGTGGCAGTCACTTTCCGCCTTGCTCTGAGGCAAGCCAAACTGGGGATAGTCTCCAACTGGGATGGTCTGCCAGTAACACCTGGTATTATTGGCACAGTGATCTGCAAAGTGCCCGCCACTGCCTCTTCTCTCCCTCAAGCCTGAATCCCACTTGTTCTTTGCATCTCCTCCTATTGCATTCATTCCACCTCTCACTCACCAAGTGTGTATTGAAGACTGACCTCAGTCCATGTATGGTTTTGTACCCAAAAGCGAGGCAGGATGCTACAGTCCTACTATAAAAGTTAACTCCAGGCCAGGCGCAGTGACTCACGCTTGTAATCCCAGCACTTTGAGAGGCCAGGGTGGGTGGATCCCTTGAGGTCAGGAGTTCAAGACTAGCCTGGCCAACATGGCAAAACCCCATCTCTACTAAGAATACAAAAATTAGCCGGGTGCGATGGCGCATGTCTGTAATCCCAGCTGCTCGGGAGGCTGAGGCGGGAGAATCCCTTGAACCCAGGAGCAGAGGTTGCAGTGAGCCGAGATCATGCCACTGCACTGCAGGTTGGGTAACAGAGTGAGACTCGCCTCAAAAAAAAAATAAAACAACAACAACAACAACAAAAAACCAAAGTTAACTACAAAAGAGTTAAAGTGGATATTCAAATTGTGCTGTAAGGAAGTCCTCGTGCTGCCCTGGCAGTTCCTAGGTAGGTTAGGAAAGGCTCCACTTTGCCCTTGCCACCCTTCTCGTTCCCGCAGGCTTTTCCGAAATGCCACCACTTACTGTCTGCAGCTCCTTGGCCCAACGCACCATTCAGGGACTGTTTCCCCACCTGCAAACTGCCCACCCAAAATGCCCACTTTAAAAGGATGTCTTACGTCTTAAGCAAACTAACATGTGTGAACACCTTGTCTTTAATAACCGGTAGCGTCCTCCTTTTCTTTCCACAGCCTTCCAGCTCCTCTCTCCTTGCCACCCTGCAGTTCTTCCTCTCCCCTCCGCCGTTCTATTTCCATAGGCCTCAGGCCCCGCTGTCTTCTCCCAAGCATCCTCCTCTTTCTCACCCATCCTTTAGGCTCAGAAGCACCACCATCCAGGTGGCCACTATAGGTAGCGGTGACCTAAGCGGGGACGGGAGAAGGGGAGGCTAGGGGCTCAGGGATCCCAAAATGGCCATGGGGAAGGGGGCTCCTGAGCCCAATAATTTAGCCATGAGCTGCGGTGGGTTCGGGAAGTTGGAGAGAAGGAGCTGGCTCGAAAAGAGACCGGCCCTCTGGGGTGGGGAGGATGGAGCCCCTTTCCCGTTCGCCTTCCCGCTGGGGAAACCGCCTCCTCGACCTTGAGCAGGAGGCGGGGTCGCCGAGCGCCTGGGGGGCTGCGCAGAGAGGACCCGTCCCAGGGGGTCAGGCCCGCCCTCCGCCTCCTCCGGGCCTCCTCCGCCTCGGTCCCCGCCCTCCCGCGCCGCTAGGTCTCCTCCCCTCACTGCAGCGCTTGCAGCGCGCGCTCATCGATCAGGCCCCCTCCCTCCGCCGCCTCGGCGCAGACTGCTAAGCTCAGCAAGTCTTGCGGCAAAGGCACTTCGGAGCCGAGTTGGGGCAGCGGCGGAGCGGGGACTCCGCGCCCCAGGGGAACGGGCGCCCCTGCGAAACCGTCGCCAGCGCCGCGTCCTTGCGGCCCGACGCCCCCTAACATCGGGGACCCCGGATCTCTCCCGCCTCCTTCGGGTCGCTCTCCGGTAAGTCCACACCCCCGCCGGTGGGGGCACGGACCTCCCTCTCCAAAGTTTCTCGTTTCCTGCTACTGAGTCGAGGGGCCACGGGGTGGTCTGGCTCCCGAGAGGTGAGTGGGGTTGGGGAAGTTTGAGGCCAAGGGGGCCGGGAGTCCGCACCGTCCTTTGGGGGAGTTTGGAAGCGTCCGGATGGAAGGTTCGTCTAGGGGAGCCGGACCCGAGGGGCGAGGAGCCGGCTTCTCTGAGGGACTGGGGCTGGCTGGGGGCAGATTTCCTCCCGCGGTCTCCCCGCGAGTTGCTGCAGAGAGGGGCGGGCGACGCGCCCCCGCCCCTCTCTCCTTTCCCTGGGACGCCCCCACTCGCGTCTAGCCCAGCCCCCGCCCGCCCAAGCGGTCTCCAAGGAAGGTTCTTTTGCCCCAGCCTCAAGCTTCGGGGACCCCTGGCACCGCCGTCGTGGGAAATGGGGGGAGGTCTGAGCGCTAAGAGCCGGAGACCCTGGGTCAGGGAGAGGTTGGGGAGACAGACTGCAGGGGCCATCTGGAAGCAATGGGCACGAAGAGCTGGGGCAGGGGCCCAAGAAGGGTATAGAGGCGCCCCTCGCCTCTCTCCAAATCTCATGACTCAGCACGACCTAGGATGCCCCGTCCCCAGGGCTGGGCTCGCAGCCTGGCGGGTGCTGACAACCCGACTCCCTTTTCTGGACTCTTCCATGTATCTTTCCCGTTTGGGGTTCCCCCTTCCCCTGCCTGTGTTCCTTTTCCCACCTCTGGGGCATAGGGTTTTTATTTTTCAACTAAAAAGACGAGCTTTATCCTTTCCCATCCCACTAAGCCAGGCTCCCTCCTCCTGTCTCCTTCTCCCTTTTCATCCCCACATTCCACAGGTGCCTCCAGGACACCCCCAGCCCACGGCTGGTGGGGTCTCTCCTGGCAGGGCAGTGTCCTCCCCTACGCTGGCTGAGGTGGTAGAGTAGGTGCTCTCCCCGCAGCAGGACGAAGAGAGTGCAAGGACAGAGGAGGCGCTGGCCCAGGAGGGGCCACTGCAGTGGGGAGGGAAGGACAGAGGCTCAGTGGGCAGGTAGCCCAGGTTGGGTTGGCTTATGAGGAGGAGGAAGTCCTTAGGATCTGGGAGCGCCCAGGAAGCCAGAAAGGTGAACTGGGGTCTGACCTGGAAAGCAAAACGGTGCCCTTCTCCCTCCCCTACTGCTGCCGCCCTGAGGGGTCTCTCCCAGGTGGAATAGATTGTCTTCCATCCAATCTATCCAGCTCCCCATAACCTGGCACTTCATTAGAGGGGGTGACAGTGAGAATCAGGGAAGCCCTTAATCCTTTCAACCATCTCTCCCTACTTAGGACCAAGGCCAGCTTTGGGGCTGCTAGAAACATCTCTGTGACCAGCAGAGGTGCTGAAAAAAATAGCCATGCCCAGGGCTCCTAAGGCAGGCCCAAGTGACAGGTGGAAGGGGGCAGGGTGGCACTGATGCAGTGGGACGTGCCTGGCATCTGGTCCTGTGGAACGAGAGCAGTAGCCTGGCAGGCACTGCAAGCTGCAGCGTGTGTCAGGGCCCTGGGGGTGAGTCAGCGTCAGGGGTCCACGCCAGGCACACTGTGGCCTAGGGAGTCCAGCTCCCACCCGTCCCCTCCCATGCCCCTGGAAAATGGCCAGTGCCCGCTGAACCCTGACTGAACCACCTTTCCCTCAGGGTGGCCCCTCTGCTCTGCTTGGCTGCCAGGCAGATCCCTGGCTTCACCCTCTAGGACTCCCCCAAGAGGCCTGGCTTTTTCTGGAGACCTCTTGGGCTTAATCCTTACCTTTTCCCCTCCTCGCCTTGCCAGAGGAGGAGGAGAGGGAGGCAGAGGAAAGTGTCTAGGTTATAGCCTCACACAGACCTGGCCCACCTTCCCCTGGAGGAAGAGAGACCAGACCACTCTGCTGTGAGTCTGCTTTGTTCTGCAGTCCGGGAGCTTGTGTCCAGGGAACTTGGGTTTTCTTATGAGGGAAGGGGGTGATTATTCAAGAACATTTCTTTTTCAGCTTTGGGGTCTGACATCCACAGAACAGGACCAGGGGAAGCAAAAAGTGTTGGTGTTTGTAAACGCTGACCTTTCACCTAGAGAAGCTTGCAACTGGTTTCAATTTAGGACTGAAACTGGTTTCACCTGGGCAAAGCATGTACCTTGCTGAAGACCTCGCAGGGCCCGGGAGACCCTTTTTGGAGCTGGGTCTGGGCTCTCCTGCCCTCACGTTGCAGCTGGAGCTCATTCTATTCCTTCTACCCTTAGGCAGCTTCCAGGCAGGTGTGACAGGGCTGTCTATGATACTGCAGAAACCTGGGGGTGGGCTTTGGAGGTAGCTGGAGAAGCCTCCTCCCTGCCCTTCTCAAGCCCCCCTGGGGACCACGCTATCCCAGTGTTCCCCAGCCCCTAGGCAAGCCTGACCTCTAGTCATTCTTTCTGCCTCCATCTGAACTTTGTGCTATCTCAGTGGGGTCTCCTTTTTTCTTCTCTGACAGGCCTATGCCTCCCTCTCTGGGTAGAGTAGATTGGGGGGCAGTGAGTGCACTGGAAGCAGGGGGACAGAGGACAGTGAGGACAGAGTGGGAGGAGGTTGGGGTTCATTTGGCTGGAAGAATGGCTGTCATTCCCTTCCCTGGACAGAAACATCCTCGTGGATGAATTGAGGCTGCAGATGAGTAGAAACACTACTTCACTTGGCTTTGGGATTTGCTCTGTGGACTTTCCTGATCTAGGCAGGTCCTAGCTGAAGCCAGACATCACTGAAGGTCCAGGGTGGTGGGGATACTCTTTAAGGACTGGAACAGCAAGCCAGAGAGAGCAATGGGGTGGGGGGATTTACTCAGTGCGGTGGTTAAATACGAAGCGCCAAAGAAGAGGCCAGGAGCTAGACAGGCCTGGGTTCAAATTCCGGGGGTGCCAAGTACAAAGTGTGAGACCTTATTTGCAACAAGTATTTTATTAGTGAGTACCTACCGTGTGCCACTGTTGTAGTCTCTCTGGGTGGGGAGTGAGCACAGTGGCAGGCCCTACACATGTTACTGAGCCACTCAGCATCCGTTCTGCATTCATGCCACTATTGCATTTTGAGAATCTATGCTAGGCAGTGGAGATTCAGGGGGGAACAAAACAGACCTGCTTCCTGCCCTTGTGGCACTTACAATCTAGTGAATACCACACAATTAAATAATTACATAAAGAATTCATCATGACTGTGCCGAGAGTTATGAAGATGTGTAGGATGCTTTGAGAGCATGTAACAGGATGACCTGACAATGTCTGCACAGTTTTCTCTGTCAAACAGAGGTAATAATGCTTAACTCTCAGGGTAGTATTGTAGAACTGATAACTATTCGTGTTATTTTAGAAGTAGCCCCTGGCCCACCAGGCAGATGCATTTCTAAATTCCCCACATGAATAATCCATCCATAGGCAACAAGCCGATTCTTCGTCTTCCATTCAGTCAGAGAAGCCAGGCTAGAGAAGCTGGGATTCAGTTACGGGTTCTCCTGGGCTCCAGAAGCCTGTGACAAATAACATAGTTTCATTGGAGAAACATCAAGTCAGAGATTTTTTCTAAGTGGCAGCATAGTGACTACAGCCAGATTGCTGGGGTTCATCCTGGTTCTGCCACTTGCTGTGATTTTGGGCAGGTCAGTCACACTCTGTTTCTTAGTCTTCCCATCTGTAGAATGGAGCTAAAATTTGTAACTATGATGTAGGTTGTTCTTGGTGAGGATGAAATGGGTTAATTCCTGTAAAGCGTGTAGAACTGTGCCTGGCGCAGGAGGAGTGCCGCGAAACTGCTTTCCATCCTTTGGTGTCCTGTGTGCTCCTTTTCCTGCCCACACACAGAACACTGTCTTGGGTGCTCCAGCCGGAGGGAGCATTGTCCACCTTTGATATTCTTAAAACTCAAGGGAAGGAGCTGCCATCATGTCTTGGTGGTCATTCCCGCGTTTCATCCCCCTCACCCGACAGTTCTTCTTTATGCCTAATGAGTCCTTTCTTGCCAAAGCTTGATTTCTGGGAAGGATTTGTCCCAGCAATCCTTCATTTTCATCTTTGGAACTGACGGTTCGAGGAAGTAGCCAGAGTGATGGGTAAATTTGGATCCAGGCCCAGAGGGACCTGACAGTCACTGTGAGCCTGGAGGTCAGGGGAGCACCTAGCTGCCAGCCCACTCCCCTAGAGAGGCTAGGTCTAAAACTAAACATCCAGAGGGCCTCCCCAGGCCACATGCAGTGGCTCACGCCTGTAATCCCAGCGCTTTGGGAGGCTGAGGTGGGAGGACCTCTTGAGCCCAGGAATTCCAGAGCAGGCTGGGCAACATATGGAGACCCTGTCTCTACAAAAAATTTAAAAATTAGCTGGGCACACCAGGTTGAGCAGGTGGATCGCTTGAGCCCAGGAGGCTGAGGCTACAGTGAGCTATGGTCATGCCACTTCACTCCAGCCTGGAAGACAGTGAGATCCAGTATCAAAAAATAAAAAGGACTCCCACATCCAGGACAAGCAGTAGATATTGTAGAAGCTTCCTCCTTGGATAATTTTCGGATGAGGATCAAGTCCCCGCTGGCTGAGTGCCAGGGAGGAGGTTAGCTTCTGAAGGCCCCTCACAATTAGGGAAGTAGGATGTGAGTAGCTGGGTCCATTAAAATGGCCAAGGAGCCTCCAAATCTGAAAGAAAGGGGAGTTACCTGCTGCTGTAAAGTCAGGAGAGGTCCTTCTTTGGCCACTTTAGCTGGGGACCTCAGGATTTCAGCTTTTGCTGTCAGTAACACTAAGCATCAGGCATAAGAAAGGGCAAAGCCAGCGTGGGTCCTGCACAACAGGGAACCTCGGAGCTCCTCCCTGCCCCACTCCCTGTGCCTCCCGCTCACCTGCTGCAGGATAGAGCGGCTCGTAAGGGCGGTCAAGCTCTCATCACTGCAGTCCTCGGCTGTGCCATCGCTGTCCCCACTTTACAATGAAGGGGCAAAGGCCCAGAGAAGTTGTGTGGTTGTTCAAAATCCCCAGATCATAGGTGCTTTGGGGGGGGCCTTTCAGGCCACGGCAGCTGAGTGGTCAGAACCCTTCCTCCTCTCCTCGCCCCTTCTCACCAGCTCTACCTATGGCAAATGGAGCCCGAGAATACAGGTACGGGTCCTTGGGATGAGGCCGCTAACGCATTGAGTAGAAGCAGGAGGCTGGGTGATTGAAATCAAGCAGCAGCCTTTACAAAAATTAGGCAGTGATTCCTTGGAGGAATTGAATCAACTCTCCCTCCCTGGTGTTGGGTTTCCTTGGGCTCCCCATAAGGGCTCTGGCACCTCCTTCAGGAACACCTGCTCTGAAACAAGGAGGGAGGCCTCAGGGTGGGCCGTCTTGAGTGCATGATGGGATGCCCTGCTGAATCCAGACCAGCTCCAGCCTCAGCAGCCCTATCTGTGATGGCATGCTGATGTCATCAGCACCAAAAGCCCCTGCAGGTTCCAACTTGGCAATTAAATGACTCCTCTGAAGCCCAGTGGCCATGTGTGTGTGCATGTGTGTGTATATATGTGTATTCAGGGTCCTAGGGGTGGGCTGGGGAGGAGGGCTCCTTGCAAAGGCAGGGAGAATGGGAGTTAGTTGGTGTGTGACTGCTTCACTCCTTTGGAGACTCCAGACCTGAGAAGTCAGATCCCTATGGGACTCACAGCCCAAAAGTCAACCCTTGCATGCAGGTGCAGCCAGAGTCTAAAATCAGCCTGAGCCAGAGCACCCTATTCCTTCCTTGTTTCCTACTTTCCTCTCCGCTTTTCCTCCACATTCCACTCCAATGCACTAAGCACCTAGTCTGTAAAAGGCACCTGGGATGTAAAGGGGGAACTCAAAATAACCATGTCTCCTCTATCAGCCTGGGCACTCCCCAGGGCCAGGGCATGTGGTTCCTCCTCCTCTCCTGGGTCCCCCCAGCCCCCAAAGTAGAGCTCTGAAGCTGGGAGCGCTGGCGGTAGCTGGTGCAGAGTGACAGGACTCCCAGATGCTCTCCAACTCCAGGATAGCTGCTTGTCAACACAAGGCTTTCCTCAATCGCAAAACTTTCTTCACTTCCTCCCCCTGCAGAGAAACTAGAAGCCCAAGGGCCTCATTACTGGACAGGCTGGGACCAGGGAAGGACAGTAGCTGGGTGGGGAGTCAGGAAAGCTCCCCCGAGGCATTTGTCAGGTGCCTCTCAGTAAGGCAGGGAGTCCTCAGACCATGGAGAACTCTGGCAGAACTTCCCATAATTGGGTTGATACGGTGGCTCTGGAATTTAGTAATTAGGGAATATTGCAATTAGTGATGGAATTTACCCATTGCTATTCCATGCATCTTAATACAGGGTGTAAGTGGTTGTAACTGTGAGCTTGGCACTAGGCAGATGGGAAAATAGAAGTGAATGGAGAAATGGGATGAGGGAGGGAGGGGATGGGAGGAGCTTAACCCTTTCCATACCCAAATAGACTGAAGGAACAGCCTGGGGTGATGCAGGGTTAGGGCGAGCCCAGCAGCCCATTGTATTTGTAAGAGGTGACTGAGCCAAAAATCACAGGCTGCCTCTGGACCTTCTGCTTCTTTAGCTCATGTAGGATCAGATGCAGGGCTTGGCAGGGGTTGGGAGAGTGGTGATGGAGGCCAAGAGGGAGAGGCTGCAGGGGAGAAGGGCTCTTCTCCCGGTTTCCTGCTCAGCTGTGGAGAAACGGAGAAGAGAGTTGTGACCACCTGCAGTAGTGTGCATGTGAGAGAGAGGAGAGGGTACCTTGTACCTTCATCTCCCCCTCCCCACTTGGTCCCCCCACCCCCCGGCTTCTTTTTACTGCCTTTCTCATTCCTACTCTTAGCTTCATTTTCCTCTGAAGTCAAATGAGGCATTTGTGTTAGTGCAGGGCCGAGCTGGGTAGGGCCATGTGTATGGTCAGGGGCAGGGGTGGGGGGTGTCAAAGGGGTGGTGTTCATTTTTTCCCTTCCAGACCAGAAATGGCTGCCCCAAGGTCAGCCAGTGCTCTGAGCTCCAAAGACCTTCTCAGAGAACCTCTGCTCCCTAAGAGCTGGATGGTTTGAGAGAAATCTCTTTTCCTCACCATTGATTCCAGTCTGAACTAATGGTCCAGATGTGCTGGGATGTCCTTCCTCTTCTACAAAGTGACTGGGGAAGCAGTTTTTAGGTTGTTTATAGAAAGGAAGCATTTTCTGGAGTGGGACCTCCCCTGCTTCTGCTACACCTTAACTCCCTACATTAGAGGAGGGCTGTGAAGCTGCAAGGAAGGGGGCCTGGGCTGAGAGTGGTGGAGGTCTCTGAGGACCCTCCTTGTCTTCTGCCTCCTGTGTTGATTTGGAGAAAAGCCCCTTTAACAAATGCACGGGTTTTACCTCTGTCCCTGTTGGGGCTGTCTGGCCTCCCATTTTCATTGTCTGCCATGGATCTTTCATTGTATCAACTCAGATGGACCAAGTGACCTGCCCAGTCACAGGGACTGAGATGGGATATTAGGAGATGGGGATAGAGGCCTGAAAGCAGGAGGAGAGGGGATCACCCAGGCAACACTCTAGGAGTACAGGAAGGATGAACAAGAACCTATTGGTTAAGTGCTCTGGGGTCTTGGAGGGAAGCAGACCTAGAACTGAAATCCATCCTCACCACTAGGAGCCAAGAAGAGTTACAGGTAAACCCCAGGAATCTCAAGGGTGGCTGTGGCTAGGATCAGTGTTAGCAGGAAGCATGGAGTTAATTGGCTGTGGGAGGGCTCCCTCTCCCAGTCTGACTCTCCACGAGGAGGAAAAGGCATCACTTTAATAAGGCTGCCCTGGTTCCAAATCAATCCTGACATTGCAGGAGGCGAAGGGGGAAGCACAGCTGAGAAATTGGATTAGCTCTTTGATGCTGGGAACTGTGCTGGCTGCTGCTGCTGCTGTTGCAGGAGGCAGGGAAGCATCAAGAACTGAGCCTGCCATTGGCAAGCCAGCCCCAGACGTCTGAGGCTTCCCAGGGAGGCATGCTCTGCCCCCATCAGGTCTCCTACTGGTAGAGGGTGGCAGGGGTGCCCTGGGGCAGACAGTAATAGAATCCCAGATCCTCACCACTGCAAGGCTGGGAGGTGTCTTTGCGCCTCCCCTGGAGTAGGTGATGAGCCCCAAAGACCTCAGGAGGTGAGGCAATGGGGAAGGGGGAGAGGAGAGGCTCCCATATTTGCATGTTCTATAGGGCATAACCGAAACAGCATGTGTGTGACTGGGAGTTAGATGGCCTGGGTTCAAACCAAGACTGCCACTTCCTGCCCATGTGTCCCTGGGCAAGTTACTTAAACTTTCTGAACTTTGGGATCCTCAGCTGAAAATGGAGACAGTAACGTGCAGGGAACAGGCCCTTGTGAAGTTTTTCTTACAGCAGTAATCAAGATGCGGGCCACGGGTCCCTGGGAGTCCCTAAGAATTTTCAGGGGGGTCCATAAGGTCAAAACAGTTTTCATGATAACACTTAAGTTATTTGCCATTCCCATGCTTGACACTGATGGTGCTAAAGCAGTGGTGGGTGAAGCTACTGGCACCTTAACGTGAATCAAGGTAGTAGTATCACACTGCACCCGTCTTTGTGTTCTTCCACACCACACACCCGCTAAGCAAAGTAACTGGTAAATAACGAAATGCCGGTTTCACTTAAGAATGTCTTCTTTTCATGAAGCAGCAAAGATTATAATTATATTGAACCTTGATTCTGTATCTTTTTAATATTCTCTGTGATGGAATGAGAAGTACACATAAAGTACTTCTGCTGCTTACAAAAATATTACGCAATAATTTCTCAAATAAGCAAGTGAACGATGCCAATCACCTGTGCATCTGTTTGAGTTGCAGGCTGAACTAGTCATTTGTTCGTGGGATACCATTTTATCTGAAAGAACAACCGACAAACTCCAGTTATTCAGACTTGAGTGTTGAGCAGGCATTTTTGCAAAAATGATTGAAGTGAGCTTGTCACTTCCAGAAAAACAATTGACAGTATTTGTGGCCAATGATAAAATTCAAGCTTTCAAGCAAAAATTAGAAGTTTGGGGCCGGGCGCGGTGGCTCAAGCCTGTAATCCCAGCACTTTGGGAGGCCGAGACGGGCGGATCACGAGGTCAGGAGATCGAGACCATCCTGGCTAACACCGTGAAACCCCGTCTCTACTAAAAATACAAAAAAAAAACTAGCCGGGCGAGGTGGCGGGCGCCTGTAGTCCCAGCTACTCTGGAGGCTGAGGCAGGAGAATGGCCTAAACCCGGGAGGCGGAGCTTGCAGTGAGCTGAGATCCGGCCACTGCACTCCAGCCCGGGCTACAGAGCAAGACTCCGTCTCAAAAAAAAAAAAAAAAAAAAAAAAAAAAAAAAGAAGTTTGGAAAACTCACACATATTACTATGAAAAGGACTTTTGTGATAAGATCAGTGGTTATATTAATGGAGGTGGTTAATATTGTTTAATGAAATTCATCAATATTTGAAAGATCTGCACAATTCGGCAAACCAGTATCTTCCAAATGATAAATAAATGATGTCGCAAAATCATGCACAGAGGCAAACATGCATTCCAAGTGCAAGGTTTCAGGTTCCCCACTGAAACCAATCTAAGAAACTACCACTTGGTGAGTGTTGATGTCATATCAAAGAAAAATATCCACAATGATCTGAAAAGGCTTTATTAAATACCCCTCCCCTTTCCAGTTACATATCTGAGTGAGGTTGGATTTTCCTTCATCTTTCAATCAAAGTAACGTATTGCAGACAGACCAAACACCGAAGGAGATATAAGACTCTAGCTACCTTCTAGTAAACCACACGTTAAAGAGATTTGCAGTGATGTGAAACAAGGCCTCCTTCTTACTAGATATTTTACTAGAGAAAATGTCTACTAGATTTTCTTTTGGTCTTGGAAAATATAGTTACTTCTTATTAAATATGTTGTATTAACAGGTAATGAGTTACTATTGTATTTTGAGCTAATTTAGAAATTTCTCAATTTTAATTCTGAATATGGTAACTATAGATGGATCTAACTTACATAAGCAAATGCTTTTGGAGGGTCCTTAATAAATGGGTCTTAGAACCAAAAGGTTTGAGAACCACTGTCCTCGGTGAAGCCCAGCCCAGAGCCGAGTACACAGTGAATGCTTGATAAGGACCGCATGCTCCTCCAGAGTGCCGGGCTTCGTGTCACAGGGCAGAACCTGGGGGCATTCTCTGTATCTCAGAAGTCCAGGGTCAGCCTGGCAGCCTTACTGGGCAGGCTGCATGGAACAGAACAGTCCAGAGCTGCACGGGGTGAAGGGAGCCCAGGGAGCACCTAACCCCTGGCTTCCAGGTGGCCTCTGGGGATGAAGCTCCCTCCAGGGCTGCCTGGGGAGGAGAGCTTTCCTTGGAGTTGGGAGAGAGGGGTGTCTAGGGAGAGTCCCCCTCGACTGCCCCAACCCCTGCCTTCACCAGAGCAACCCTGCGTTTATCTGCCTTGCATATTGGGGTTCTTCTACTGGAATTCTCTTAAGCTTCTGTTTAAAGGAAGGGGTTTGAGGCTTCCTGAAGATTTCAAAACTTTGTAGTCCAGCTCTTTATTTTAAAGACAAGGCCCAGAGAGGGAATTTGACTTCTCAGAGAATACACAGCAAGCAATCGGCTCAGCAGTGATCAAGGCAAAACCGACGTGCGAGACCATGCTAGACAGAGCCTCTCAGCCGGCAGAGCCCAGTGCTGCACAGCAGGAACGCAGCAAATATTCATACACTGGATAAAAAAGCTTCCTGTATATTCTCTTGCTTTATCTTTACAACAAGCCTGAGCTTTATTGAGGTATAATTTATAGATCATAATATTCATCTGCTTTAAGTGTACAATTGAGTGATTTTTAGTAAATTTACATTATACAGCTATCACTACAATGCAGTTTTAGAGCACGTGATCTATTACCCCTATTTACAGAGAAAAATAGTCCCAGAAAAGTAAATAAATATCCCCAAGGTGACACTGCTATTGGGTGGCAGAATGACATCCAGATTCAAGTTTTTCTGTCCCAGTGCCACACCCTGCTCATGCTGCACACTGCAGAGAAGGGGGTCAGGTGGTCCGCTGTTTGGGGACCATGGACGAATGCCCCACCGCAGGCTGGTGTTCGTGGAACTCTCTCTAGAGCTGTTTGTGCCAGTCCAATTTTAGCACTGGAGACTGGGTGCAGCGGCTCACACCTGTAATCCCAGCCCTCTGAGAGGCCAAGGCAGGAGGATCACTCGAGCCCAGGAGTGCAAGACCAGTCTGGGCAACATAGCGAGACCCCCATCTCTACAAATAATAAAAAAAAATTAGCTGGATATGGTGGCATGCTTGTATTCCCAGCTACAGGGGAGGCTGAGGTGAGAGGATCTCTTCAGCCCAGGAAGTTGAGGCTGCAGTGAGCCGAGATCATGCCACTGCATTGCACTCCAGCCTGGGCAACAGAGCAAGACCCTGTGTCAAAAAAAAAAAAAAAAAAAAAAAAAAAAGGACAATTTGGTTACTGGTTCTATCCACACAACTCTGGATGCAGAGGAAACCTGGATCCCAGCCCCCTCAGAACTTGAATTCTCCACAAATGGGGGACCTGAAGTGCTTCCCTTAGCCTGTCTTTCATAGGGGACCTAAAACTCCTCACTGAGCAGGCCCTCTAAGAGTCGCCTGCTGGGAAGTACAATCTCTAGGAAGTAAAATCAGTCCTTAACCCTGGTGACCCCTAACGGTGAGGAAGTTCTTCCTTGTGTCTAGCCGCATTCCTCTTGCTGTACTGAATGCCTATTTCCTATTCCTACCCACCCTTCCTGTTCTGCCTAGTGAGTTAGGGGTGGGTGTATAGAGTTCAGAGGCCACAGAGAAAAGCTGAGAGCTGGATAGAGAGTCTGGACTGTCTGCCTAAACAACTGCCTGCTGTAGTTAACATTTAGTACCCCGATCTCCAAGGATGGCTGCTCTTTTCACAGGAAGGCCAGACAGTCCTCATGTCTCTTCTGTGGCTTTTTGTGGCTCTGGCACTGAGAGAATGTGGTCAGTTCTTCCTGGGAGGATGAGTGGAGTGAAGGGCAGGGAGGCTTTGCAGGATGGTGGAGGAGCCACCTTCAGACGAAGTCAGGTGTCTACCCAGGCACACCTGGTGTAACGGGGAGCACACGTCTCTCTGCTCTTCAGCGGGCACAGGCCTGGGTAATTGATTGCCCTGGCACGTGGCTCCTTCTCCAGCTTGGCCAACCTTGACTGTACTGCTGTCCAGGCGCCTCTCTATAGGGGCTGCTTCTAGCACCCATTTTAGACCATGCTTGGGGAAAGACCTAGACATGGTAAAAGATGAAAGGGAGGGTATTCCCTGTGGTGAGAGGGGTCACTTGAGCAGACTGAACTTCCCTTAGTTGGGGGTGGTGAGACCCTGGATGCTGCCCTGTGGAGGTCATCCAGCTAACGCAGGAACTGGGTCCCTGATCCTTCACCCTCCCAGCATCCCCAGCCATGTTTTCTTTCCCTCTGGCTCCTCCTGTCCATACCAAGGAGCTGTGTTGCAGACAGACCCTGGGCCTGGCAGCTCTCGGCAAGGACGAAATCAATAGTGAATGTGGGAGTGCTTGGAGGCAGGCCGGAGCAGTCTCTCTAGGGTAGGGTTTTCTTTTATAAATGTAACATTTTCTTTTTTTCAGCTCTATTGAGGTGTAATTGACAAATAAAAATGGTATATATTCAAGATGCACAATGTAATGATCTGACATACATATACCTTATATGGTGATTATTACAATCGAATTAATCAGCACACCCATCAGCACACATAGTTGCTGTGTGTGTGTCTGTGTTTGTGTGTGTCAGTGGTGAGGACACCTAAAGTAGGTTGAGACCCCTGGGACCCTGAGTCCTGGGACACAATGCTCTGGCTCTTTTCCTCTCCCAAATAAACTGGACAGATTCCTCAGACAGCCCCTTCTGGGTCTTGGCCATTGCCCTACTTTCAGAGAACATTCCCTTCTTGTGTGAGGTTTGCAGCAAGTCAGGACATTCGGCTCAGAGTAGGGAAGACTCACAACTTTATACAAGTTCATGCACAGATGCAAACAGACCACACACGTGGCTCTTGGCAGGTTGCCCATGGGCAGAGGTGCCTCTCTCTCACATTCCTTGGAAAGTGAGGATGAAATTGAACCTGAAGCCTTATCTCCAGCTGGAAGGAGATTGCTCGGGTGACATTGGTCCTCTCTCCTAATCCACACGCCACTTCCCGGCTGGGCTCAGGACTGCTCCAGGTGGGATCCTAGGCTGGGTTCTGGCTCAGTGCCTTGTAGTTATGTGGTTTGCTTGCAGACTTTGGACCTGTGGCTTCCCCAACCATTGCTGCCTTTTCAGACCCTGTGGCAGCTGCCATCTGCCATTAGGAGCTAATGCTCTCAGTGAAGCTTGCTCAACTGTGGCCGTTAGCAGTACACTGTCTGGAGGCAGCATTGATAGGGGCTATTGTCCTCAGAAACGGGGGCTTGGTGGGAAGGTGAATGAGACCATGTGTCTGGGACCAAAGCTTGTGACTTAGATTACTGTCCTCATGACAGAGGTGGTGGGAGAGAGGGTGATGGGGAAGAAAGGTATGGATGAAAGCAAGTAGACTCATTAAATCTTTGCACCAATGCGAAGAGCTCACCTGATACCCCTGCTTCAAATACATCCCATAGTGCTAAGATGCCTTTTTTGTGTCCAAAGTTCTGTAGAGAAGGAAAATTTGTGGCATTACCTCTACTCCCTCCTCAGTGTTGGGGCCAGGACTAGAAGCTGGGACCCCTGGCCTTGCAGCTTCTTATCTGTGTGACACTGGCCAGGCTCCCCTGTGCCTCAGGCCACATTTCCCTAGGCTACCACTCAGCCATTCGTTCATTTATCCAAGGAACACACATCCGTGGAACAAGCTCTCTGTGCAGACTGCAACTGCTGTGAAGACGGAACAAACAGTTCCGGCCCTCGTGCCTCTCACAGGCAGAGGGAAGCAAAGACATTAAACAAAATAATCACACGATTGTTTATTTAATTACAATTATGATCACTGGCATGAAGTAAAAAGTGCTTAATGCTCTGAGGGTTTATAATGGGGGCTTAGCAGGGCGGGGAACATGGTGGGTGCATGGCCACCATGATGCCTGGGCTCTCAGGGCAGCCGCCATAGGCATCCTGGGTCTTTTCATGAGGCATCAGGTCCACTCTCTGGCACTGCCAGGGGTGTGTGCACCTGGCATGTATGTTACACCACCCCTGGAAGGGTCAATAGGAAGAGTTCTGAGCTGGGAGGCATGATTTGGGTTGTAAAGGGGACTGGAATTTCTGGCTCTGCCTCTAGTTCCCCAGGTGACTGTGAACTTGTCACTTTCTCTCTTTTCTGTGTTCCATCCTTTGTAAAATGAGGAGATTTGACTGGAAAAATCCCTGAAGTCCCTTCCCAGAGTCTCAGAAAAACATTAGAGGTTTCCAAAGGCAAACTAGAGTTTTTCCACTGGAGACTGAGAAAGGAATGTAGAAACAGGGTTGAAAAGGCCACTAATTCCAGAGAGCAAGAGGGAGGAGGAGAAGAGCAAGCCCAGAGTCAGGGGACCATGGTATCACAAATGGAGAAGTGCACATGGCAGATGCATCCCCAGGGTGTCTGGACTCAGGGATGGAGACATGTCACTGCACTGAAGGTGCAGCTAGAGCAGTGGTTGGGAACTGCAACGAGAAGAGTTTAGATTCGATATTAGGCAGCGTTTTCTTGCTTATAGCACTGAGACAACTGGCAGGTGATTAAAGAGGTGTAAGGGAGAGTGTCATATAGATGTTTCAGAAAGGCAGAGAAAGAGCCTTTCAGAGGGAGGTGTTTTGCATGGAGGCAGGGGCGATGGATGACCTTACAAGGTCTCTTCCTCAGACAAATCCATGAATCTCCCCTCCTCACGTTGCCACTGATGTCAGCACTGTCTGGATGTCTGTGAGAGGAAGATGTCAGGTCCCCTTGGAAATGAATTTTTGACCATAAACTCTCCCCAGTTCACATCTCTCGGTGACACATGTGGCTAACTGTGCAGTTGTCACACTCAATCAAATTGAGTTCAATTGCACCTTTGCTCTCTTGTCCTGCTGTAATATAAATATGGCTCTGAGAAGTGTATTAGTTGCTGACAGTGTGGGAACTGGGGAGGCTGGGTTTGGAGGCTAAGGGAGGCCCGGGAGTTTCATGTTTCAGACCTAGAAACAAGGGCTGGAGATGGGTTCCTCGAGGTTGTGGGATTGGGCTGCTGTGAAGCCTTTTCTTCAGGAGGCCCTGAGGCAGTTATATCTCTAGATCAAGGGGATGGGTCAGATGCCCTCCCAAGGGTCCTTTGTGTTCTTGGACTTTCTGTTGTTGTTACCAGTGGTCGCAGGTTCTCCCTGTGTGTGTGAGCGGGGTGTATTGCATTAATGCATGTGTCTGTCTGCAGATTACAAAAGGTCCAATGACACCTTGCTTTCCATTTCTACTGAGGAAGGTGCTTTACACCTTCGAAAAATGGTTCATAAGGTCATAAAGGCATGGGATTTACCTATAACATGAAGGATTTTAGGTAGATATAAGGAGGAATTTTCAAACACTAAATATGGTTAGATATTGTAACAGAAGACCAAGCAGGGGGTGAGACCTCCCTCAAGGAGAAGAGTGGTCTGGGATAGGATGGACATTGAGAAAAAGATAAACTGTCCATCGCGATTTCTTGCAGCCAAGGGTTTATATATGAGTGTGAGTATAGACATGTTAGAGAGAGGAAGGTATGCACAGTTGTCAACCAGTTGACTTATACAAATGTATTAAAGTGTCAGGGGAGAAGAGGAGGAGGAGGAAGGAAAGGAGGAGGAAGGGAGAGGAGAGGGGGAGAGAGAGGAATAAGAAGGAGAAGAAGAGGAAAAAGAGGAACGAAGAGGAGAAGGAGGAGGGAGGTGGTGGTGGTGGTGAATAATGCTGGACATAATAGGGCTTAGCAGGGTGGAACCCCTTCCTTTATCAGTGCCATAATGTTATTGCTGGAGTCAGGGATGGTGTGTGTGTGTGTGTGTGTGTAAATTCAGCCTCAGGAGACTTCAGTTACGATAGTCAAGCCTGCAATAGGACAGGCAGGTACCCCTCACCATGTGGGCAGGCTGCCCATTTAAATTCAGGATTCTGTGCATCGCCTACTAAAACAGCTCCTTTATATGTGGTCTGTTTACACATGCTGAACATTTGCCCTGCCAGAAAGCCACAGCCATCCACCCTCAATTTTGAAGGGAGAATGAAGAGTCCAACCAAGCCTTGTGAAGAATGCAGCTTCTAGATTCTTTCAGCAGGAACACCAGTCTGGGGCTCAGGATAGATTCAGCTCCTTTTTTCTAACACAAATCTGATACCATTACACATGTATCCCAGGGATATCTAAGGATTTATGCTAGAAAATGCATAAAACTCTGATATGGCTTGGATGTTCATCCCCTCCAAATCACTTGTTGAAATGTGATCCCCAGTGTTGGAAGTGGGGCCGGGTGGGAGGGGTTTAGGTAATGGGGTCAGATCCCTCATGAATGGCTTGGTGTCCTCCTTGTGGTAATGAGTGAGTTCTTGCTCTGAGTTCATGCGAGATCTGGATGTTTAAAAGTGTGTAGCACCACCCCCCACCTTGCTCTGGCTCTTGCCATGTGATGTGCCTGCTCACCCTTCCACCTTCCACCATGATCGCAGGCTTTCTGAAGTCCTCCCAGAAGCAGATGCTGGTGCAATGCTTCCTGTACAGCCTGAAGCACCACGAGCCAATTAAACTTCTTTTTAAAATATAACTTACCAGCTTCAGGTATTTCTTTGTAGCAATGCAAAAATGGACTAACACAATCTCACCAACAGAGGAGGAATGGACAGTTAATCTTTTTTTTTTTTTTTTTTTTTTTTTTTTTGAGATGGAGTCTTGCTCTGTCACCCAGGCTGGAGTGCAGTGACGTGATCTCGGCTCACTGCAAGCTCTGCCTCCCGAGTTCACGCCATTCTCCTGCCTCAGCCTCCCGAGTAGCTGGAACTACAGGCGCCCGCCACCACGCCCGACTAATTTTTTGTATTTTTAGTAGAGACAGGGTTTCACCGTGTTAGCCAGGATGGTCTCAATCTCCAGACCTCGTGATCCACCTGCCTTGGCCTCCCAAAGTGCTGGGATTACAGGCGTGAGCCACCGTGCCCCGCCCACATCTGTTTTTTTTGATACTGTCCCAAACTTGACTCCAGGGACCCACAGGAGGGTCACAGTCATGATCCTGGACTTTGGAGGTACGACCTTGAAAGATCTTTATTCCAAACCTACAGCCTCTTGGCAAGACCTATCTAAATCACCCCAAATCCTGTTACATATGCTCCAGATTTATCTTGCCCTTCCGGTGGCCTCCTTCTTAGAAAGTTTCCCCTTTGGGGCCAGGCGCGGTGGCTCACGCCTGTAATCCCAGCACTTTGGGGGGCCAAGGTGGGCAGATTACAAGGGCAGGAGATCGAGACCATCCTGACTAACATGGCGAAACCCCGTCTCTACTAAAAAATATAAAAAATTAGCTGGGTGTGGTGGCGGGCGCCTGTAGTCCCAGCTACTCGGGAGGCTGAGGCAGGAGAATGGCGTGAACCCAGGAGGCAGAGCTTGCAGTGAGCCGAGATTGCGCTACTGCACTCCAGCCTGGGCGACAGAGCAAGACTCCGTCTCAAAAAAAAAAAAAAAAAAAAAAAAAAAGACACTTCCCCTTTGGCTGTTTCAGTCATCAGTATAAGTCAGGCTGTTTTCTCCTACTCAGCTTCTCTGAAAGGACTTGTATCTCAGTACTTTAGGGTCAGGTGGTCATGCCCAGATCCAGGTGATGAGTAGAAATGAGAGTTTTGGATTGTGCACTGAACCCTTCCCCATGGTCTTGAAGGGTATCTGTCTTGAAACACGGTATGCTTATTTATCTCTTTGGAATTAGTCTCTGCCACCTTCACTTTGACCTCTTGGATTGTGTCATCAATTTGCCCCTGAATCCTCCATAGCACCCTTGCAATTGTGGAAACCCCAACAGTATTTAGCAATGCAAGCCGTGGCCGCTCCAGACGGGGAGGTTCAGCACCATGGACAGAGCTCAGTGCTGCCCTCCTCTGCTCACAGCTGAGTCCTCTGGTGATGGATGCATCAATATCTCAGTAATCACCACCAAAGAACTTATTCATGTAACCAAACACCGCCTGTTCCCCCAAAACCTATTGAAATTAAAAAAAAAATTTAAGCTGAGTCCTATTGTCTTCCTCCCCCTCCTTCTCCTGTCGTTATTAACTTGCCTCCTCCTCCTCTTTCTTTTTCAATAATATTTTAAAAACTTTTTTTGTAGAGATAAAGTCTCACTATGTTGCCCAGGCTGGTCTTGAACTCCTGGGCTCAAGCCATCTTCCCACCTCGATCTCCCAAAGTGCTGGGATTACAGGTGTGAGCCACTGCCCCCAGCCCTAACTTTCCAATTTTGGAGGTAGAAGCTGGCTGAGGAGAAAACCAGTGTTGTATGACATTGTTTCTGCCCTTTACTGACTGTAAGATCTTAGCCAAGCCACCTCCTCTCTACAGGTCCTACTTTTTCATCTGTAGAATGAGGAGGGTGAACTCCAAGCTCAGTCACTCTCTGAGCCTGAGTGTCCATGATTGCCTTTCCCAGAAAGTCCTTAAAAGTAATCTCAACATGCAAGGCCTGAGTTAGGGTGGGGCCAGTTTAACCTGTAGGTGATAGGAAGCCATGACCTCAGGTCCTGCAGTCTGGCAATGTTCTCCCAAAGTCAGTGCCTTGCATCTTTCTTCAGCTTGTTGAAATGTTTAGAGCAGGGGACTCTTCCCTGTAATATTTATTATCCCAGATACCTCATTGCCTGCCCCACCCATAGGCAAAAATGCAGCCTGTCTTGGTGGGCTAGGTAGGTTTTTGTGGCAGGTAGAGGGCACGTGAGCTTAGCTGGGGATAGAGCCTCCAAATGAGGGTGGAGTTGAACGCACGCCTGGAGGGGAGCAAGCTACGTAGGGGTTAGCGGGGAGAGCCAAGGCTTCTCTATGTCAGGTCAGAGCAGGGTACCAGAGCTGGGCTCTCCCTACCTCACTCTGTCGCAGTGACACCACCTCAGTAGGAGCGCTGGGCTGCAGTGGGAGCAGTCTGGAGTGGGAGGAGGAGGCATGACTGGATAGAATGGCATGGAGCCAGATGTGAGTGGAGTACTGGGCAGAGACTGGCAGCTCTCCAGAGCTCTGAGGGCTGGGGGTGCTTGATGGTGGGAGAGAGAATAGAGTGCCCAGACGGTAGCTGTGTCCTTGTGTGCCTGTAGCAGGGCTGCACCACATTTCTGGCCTCTTGATTCATTTGAATAGGGTCATCCTCTGCTTCCAGGCTCCAGAAAACCTCCTGGGAGGAGGGAGCTCTTCTCTATCCTCTAGCTCCTCTTCTTCCCACCCTCTCCTGTCTACCTCTCTCTCTCTCTCTCTGTCTCTCTCTCTCTGTCTGTCTGTCTCTCTTTGAGACAGGGTCTTGCTCTGTTGCTTAGGCTGGAGTACAGTGGCGTGACCTCAGCTCACTGCAACCTCGACCTCCTGGGCTCAAGTGATCATCCTGCCTCAGTCTCCCAAGTAGCTGGAACTGCAGGTGCACACCACTGCACATGGCTAATTTTTTTTTTTTAATGTTTTGTAGAGACAAGATCTCACTGTGTTGCCCAGCTCTGGTCTCAAACTCCTGGGCTCAAGCAATCCTCCTGCTTTGGCTCCTAAAGTACTGGGATTATAGGTGTGAGCCAACGTGCCTGGCCAATCTACATGTCTTCACCATGCCTCTCACCAACTGAGAATTCAAGCCCTCCTTGTTTTCTGGCCCAGGGCACTTAGCCTGGAGCAGAAGGTGTATCTATTGTCCCTTAGGTCATGGGAAAGCTAGCCCAGGCTCTGTATACTGAGTGGGATCACTTGGAACCCTCCACAACCCACCAAACACAAAAGGGGAAATTTCAGGCAATATTTAGATTACCTCCTATCTCCCCTTTTGGAAAGAAGGTCTTGCTCTTAAGCTGCCTTCAGAGATGCCAAGTGACCATTTCTTGGGGGGTGGAGGGGTCTGGACCTAGTGGAGGCAGACTCTTGCTTAGCAGAGAGGAGTGTTGTGTGCATGTGTGAGTAGGGGGAGAACTGGAGGCTTAAACCTCGAATACCAGGAGTATCCACTGGTCAAGTCTAGACCTGAAAATGATTGCCCAGATATGGGAGCAGTTCCGGGACACAAGGCCAGCCTGGGGGAGCAAGCTGGTCCCGTAGTCTTACTGCAGTGAGCCTAAGGCTTTGGGTCTTAGAGAGGATCTTATCTTCTACTAGGTCAAGGAAGCACAAGTTACACGGAGACTGTTAGAATTGTCTTCCTTCACCTTAGGAAGACAATTCTAATAGAGCAAGAACTTAGTCTGTTTTAGTTGTAAACCCAGTGCCCTATTCAGTGCCTAGCACTTGGAAGATATTCAGTAAATAGTTGTCGAATGAATGTTGAAGAATTAGAACCGTCCAGAGACTCGGTGGCTTGCCACAGGAGATGTGACCGCCTTGTCCTTGAGCATGTCTCAGCAGAGGCCAGGGACCATTAAACTGTTAGATTGTTGGAGGGACTCATGCAGCACTGATGGCTTGGACTTGAGGCCCTTTTCCCTTTGGCTCTGAGAATCCATGGATCTGTGACCTCTTTTGAAGAAAGGAGACCTCTAGAATGGGGCTGGAGCAGGGCTAGCAGTGGGTGTCTTTCTCAGGGACATGCAGCTCAGTACTTTTTGCCCAGCCGTCTCTGCTACATCAACCTGCTGCCACGCATGCTTGTCAGACTTGATAAAGAGAGCGTGTCTATTTATCTTTTCTTGGAAATCTTTATTGTGAGGTTCCTGTGTCTCAGGCTCAGCTTGGCCTGTGACTTGCTGGCCATCTGTTCAGTGGGGTGGTATTCGTCTGATGACTGCATACAGTATTCAGAGGTGGGTGCTCAGTAGGACCCTGAGTGGGTGGGGTGTAGGAGAGATTGCTGGTTGCCTTCAGGGGGAGTACAGGCAGAGTGAGTGTAGGTCTCAACTCCAGCTGTTCCCTTGCTGCGTCCCCGGCTCTGGCCCTGACGGAGATGAATAATTGATGGTGACTAATGGATCATTGCTCCTGTATGAAATATTCAGCAGGGACTGTGGCAGGTTTGTGTAATCAGATGTTTCATGCTGCCCTCCTGGTAGGTGTAGGACTCCTGGGTTTCCCTGACTCTCAGAGCTGTGGGGTGATAGGTGGGCACTTCCAGGGGAAGTACTTTACAGGGGATGGGGCAAGGCCCTTAATTCTGGGACCTGACTTACCTACCTTGTGGGGGTGTCTACACTGCCCAACATTCAGAATGTTGGGGAAGTAACAGGAGGAATCACTAATGGTAAAGGAGCAGCCCGAAGCCCTGGGATGTCTAAGAGGGTTGGGAGGATGCTGATGCTGGAAAGAGAATGAGTTAAACCCTGCTCCCCCACAATGTTCCCTGCCCCCTGGACACTCAAAATAACTCTGTAGAACAGCCTTATTATGCAGATGAGGAAGGGGTGCTCAGAGGGATTAAATGACTTGCCTGATGTCACACAGCTGGTGAGTTGTGGAGCTGGACTCCTCCCACAAGACCACTCCACAGAGCTGTCTGCGAAGATAGTCCCTTGGTCTCTTCTCCCCGCTCCATGCCCACCTCATCCCCTCCTCACCTTCCCCACTGACTCTGTGGGAATTATGTTATTGGGATCCCAGGATAGAATTATAGCCACAAGCATCCATGTGCTTGAGAGAGCTGGCTGGTCCCTGATGGGGGATGGGTTACGGGAACATCTGTGTGTGTGCACACATGTGCACACGTGTTTGTGTTGAGGGAGGATCTGAGGCTCATCCTTGCACATGTGAGGTGGTGGGCTCAATATGTGTGCTCAGGGGTATGTGCTAATCTCCTTCCCTTCTTTAGGGAGTAAGGGGCTAAGAGTGGTTCAGCCATACCAGCTCCTGCCTTTCCTGATCACAGCTCAGCAGGGAGGACAGTGATCCCTTCCCTCATAGATCAGATCCAGTAATTCAGGGATCTCAGGAGATTCAGTCTGGGGGCTGGCTCCACACGGGGGTTGGAAGTTCCTTCCCTCGCTGGGGCTGGCCCGTTGGAGCTGCTCTGTGAACTGTTAACCTTCCGTGGAGCTGCAGGCCACACCTAGAACACCATGTCCTGACTCCCCATGAAAGATCCCCATTTGGATCTTTCCCCTGCCACACTGTCTTCATGACTCTGTCACCATCTGAGGCTGGGTGAGGAGGCCACCTGGGGACATCTCTACTTTAGGAATGAACAACTCAACCCAGACCACACTCACCAGTTCTAAAAGACCCCACGGAAGGGCCAGCGCCCTCAACCATCCCTTTCAGCATTTCACAAGCTCCTTCCACTGTCAGAAAGTTCTTCCTGCTCTCTAGTTGGAGACCTTCTTGCTGCAAATGAATATGTCCTCTTGTTCCTTGGGCTGCAGATCTCTCTCTTCAAGGTCTCATGTAACATCACAGGCGTGGGTGACGGATGAGTAATGCTTGCTTAACAGAGAGGAAAATGCAATTCAGGATTTTGGGTTTAGAGCCAAATCCCTCTGTAGCTATCTCTCATCTCCAACTTGACACATTTCTCCACTTGATACCTGATTCCTGTTCAGGGGACCGAATCGGAGTATCTTTGCAGGGGAAACAGGGAGGACCTGCTGCTGTCCCCTGCCTTATGCAGTCCGAGCCTGTTCCAGATCCTCAACTGTGCCACAGGGGGCGGGACAGAGCACAACAGGGTCATCCCTGCTAAGGAATGAATAAAAACCTTAGTGAGATTTCCCCATATCCTCTCATTTCACCCTTCTGGGCTGGAGGAGAAAGACTGAGCCACCATGGGAGGTCACATTAGCCCATTTTGCAGATGAGGAAGCTGAGACTCAGTAAAGGGGCATGCCAGAGTTCACATTGCAGAGTAGAGCGTGAAAGCATTTTGGGTCCTGTGCTGAATGCTAGCCTCTGGGTATGGGGGGTGACAGTGACCAGAAAGCCAGGCGTTTGCTCACAGATGGGGTCTCTGCTGTCTTCCTGCGCTACAGGAGGGGCTGCGCGGACCAGATGGGCTGCAGCATGACACAGGCACATGCTGTCATCCAGGGCACCGCCTCCATCCCATTAGTGTGTCCTCAGAGTTGTGATGACATTGTGAAAAGACGTTTTTTCCCTTGCTTATTTCAGCTTCAGTTCAGTGTTAGGTACAAAGAACTTGGCAGATAGGAAGAGACAGGAGGAGAAAAAGGGTAGCTTTTGTGTCTCAGATTCCCAAAGGAAAAAATTAACAGGATCTATTCTTAAACAAAAACAAGGCTTTTCTTGCAGAATCCTTTTGATCCCCCTGGTCTGAGCCACATATGCTGTTGGCTGCACCATTTATAAGTCTCTTTCTTTTATTATTATTATTATTTTTTAAGATGGAGTTTTGCTCTTATCGCCCAGGCTGGAGTACAATGGCGCAAGCTCGGCTCATTGCAACCTCCGTATGAGGCTCTTTCTCCCTGGCATCTGGTCAAGGGGAGGCCCTGTTCCGCAGAGCTGCTTCTTCTGTCCGACAGTCAAGCAGTTGTCACGCTTAGCTGAAAGTCGACCACACACCCCACCCAGGGCTAGGTTCTGCAGGGAGGAAGAAAGCAGCCCCATGGAGTTAAGGCGCTACTCTGTCTCTGAGCAACATGATAGAGATTGAGAGTAACTCATGTGGAGATGAAGAAAATGTCAGGAGACAGCAACATAAACCTGTCACAGGGATGGAGCACTTAGGGCCAGGTGGGGCCAGCTTACCCAAGATGGGCTTTTGGAGTTCAAGGGTGATGAGAAAACCAAGGGCTAGGTTGATAGGGCGAAGGGGACTCAGAGAGGAGGGCACTTGAACTAGACACACACCTCAGTGGCTCCTGTGAGAATTCAGCCATTCATTTAGCAAACATTTGATGGAGTACACACCAGGAGGGCAGGTGTTTTGCTAAGCCGTGGTGATATAAAGATGCTTAAGACACAGCCCTTTCCCTTCACGAACTCACAGTCCAAGCACGTCAACAGGTCATTTGAATACAGAAGTGTAAGTGAATATAGATTGTCAGGCTGCAGCTCAGTGAGCATGAGGAACTGTCAGTTCCACCCAAGGGAATCAGAGAAGACTTCACAGAGCAGGAGCTTGAGTTGGTGCTTGAAGAAAGAGTAGGCATTTTCCAGATGGACAAAGGGAAGAACATTGTTTCAAGCAGAAGGAATCACGAGAATGAGGACTCAGAGGTGTGAAGCCCCTTGGTGGGCTTTGAAGAGCTAGAGAGGAAAGCAAACGCTGGCAGAGGGGCGTGCATTTGGCAGGGTATGGAAAATATTTGGAAGAGGCAGAGAGCTAGCATCAGGGGCCTGTTTGGGACAATGACGTAGGAGTGACAGAAGGTGGGAACTGGTCAGAGCAGTAGCTGTTGTCTGCCCAAGCCCAGAGGTGCAGGGAATGGATTTCAGGATGACCAGGATGACTTGTCCTTGGCCCCTCAGGAGGACCTGAGGACCTCCCCCTACCTCTCATTATCATGGCACTTCTTTCCCAGGCCAGTGGGACATAGGCATCAGGGATCCACCTTCAAGAAGGAAAGAGAAGCTATGAGCTCAATGCTTTCCTTGAGACCTTGTCTGTCTGTCTGTCTGTCTGTCTATCTGAGGTTAAGACAAGGTAGAGATGACATGAAGGCAGACTGAGGCAAGAAGATGACAGCAAGAACCCCTGGAGCAAAGTGTTAACATGGTTGTATTAGGCCATTTTTATGTGGTTATAAAGAAATATCTGCGGCTGGGTAATTTATAAGAAAAGAGGTTTCCTTGGCTTACGGTTCTGCAGGCTGTACAGGAAGCATAGGGACAGCATCAGCTTCTGGCGAGGGCCTCAGAAAGCTTCCAATCATGGCAGAAGGTGAAGGGGGACCCCCACAGGGTGACCCAAACACCTCCCACCAGGCCACATCTCCAACATTGGGGATTACGTTTCAACATAAGATTTAGGTAGGACAGATATCCAAACCATATCAGGGGCCCAGGGTCATATCCTCCTGGGCAGACCCTCTCTCTGGTGGATGTGCTTGACCCTACCCTGGGGGCTTCCTGGCAGGAGCACTCCTCCCCAGGAGTGTAGAGGGTGAGAGCTCCTGCATCTGCACACCCCCATGCCCCAGACCCTCTGAGATTGTGTCCCGATGATCTCATTCCCTCGCCTTGCTTGCAGGAAACATGCCTTCTAGCAATGTGAGCCTGTTTCCCTAGTTAATGGAGCTGGGGAAATGTGCATTCATTTTTCCCCTGAGCTGTGACAGGCAATAGGAAATTTGCCCTGAAATATGCTTCAGTGTGGATTGAAATAAGACACTTGGTGTAGTTTGCAACAGAGCATTAAAAAGGAATAATGCAGGCATCTCACCCAGACACCAGCTTCCAAGGGTAGCATTTCCCTCAAACTTTCTTTTCCTCCCCACCCAAGCATCCCTTCATGTGGTGAGGCGGGGTGAAGCGGTGAATTACCTGGGAAAGAAGCTGGGTCAATGAAGGGCTAATACCAGTGTGCCCACTGACAAGAGAGACCAGGACATCTGAGACCTTTTATTTTCAAAATAATGGTGACTTTAGAATTCTGGAAGAAAGAGTGAGTTCATTTAAAAGCCCCTGATGCCTGGATTTGAATAATTAAACTCAATTGATTCTCCACATTGCCAGTGGAATTCTGTTGGTGTGAGCAATGGAGGTGTTAGGATGGGGGCCTGGAATAGCAGGTGGTGGTTGGGGGGGCACTGGTGCAGATCTGGTTCCTCTAAGCAGCCCCCTCTTCTATTTCTCTTAACCTATAACTGAACTGTACCCAGAGAATGATGAATGCCAGCCAGGTGAGTGGGAAATGGCTCTATTTTAGTTTATTTTACTCCTTAGGAGGAAATGTACTGTTTGTTCAGGTGGCCACTTCATCAACAGGTTGCCAGGACAGGGCTGAACTCCCGGACTTCCCCTCACAGACAACCACCGGGTCTGACCTCCCTCTTCCCAGGTTCTATGTTGTCCTCTGCATGCTGCTGGCCTCATCCTAGTTTAGGCTGGTCACTCCCCCAACCCTGCCTGCAGCCCACTGCCACACAGATATTCCTGGAATACCTTTTGAGCATGTCATCCCTCCCTGCTGTGTCCTGGAGGGCATCAGGTGCCAGAGAGAGGGGTTGGGTGTCAATGCTAGGAGTCAGTGAGTTAGAGATGGATCAGTCAGGATGGGCCATTTCATCAGAACATCATGGCCTGTGGGGACAGAAGGTAGGCTTCACAACATGCTGAGCGACATGGTAAGTCAGAATGAAGGGGCCGAAAGAAGTAACCCTCACTAACCAACTGAAACCAAATACATCATGGGTGAGGGGGATGTTGGAGCGGAGACACCCAGAGACAAATTCCTGTGGACACAATTCTACACATGCTCCCTTTTCAGCTATGGAGACACCTGCACCCCCATGCTCATGGCAGCGCTATTCACAATAGCCAAGATATGGAAACAACCTAAAGTTCACTGACGGATGAATGGATAAAGAAATTGGTGCATATACACGACGGAATGTTATTTAGCCGTCTAAAAAAGGAGATGCTGCTTTTTGTGACAGCATGGATGAACCTGGAGGACATTATGTTAACTGAAATAAGCCAGACACAGAATGACAAATACTGTATAATCTCACTTATATGTGGAATTGAAAAAAAAGAAAGGCTGAATAAATAGAAACAGAGAGTGGATCAGTGGTTACCAGGGATGGGGAGAAGGAGGTCAAAGGTACAACTTGCAGTCATGTAGGATGAGCAGGACTAGGAGCTCATCTACAGCAGGAAGACTACAGTTAATCATATTGCGTCATGCGCTGAACATTTGCAAAGAGCAAAGATAACTATGGAAGGGGACAGGTAGGCTAATCTGCTTACCTGTGGTAATGATTTCACTATGTATATGTATATTATAATGTCACATTGTACACCTAAATATATACAAAAATACATTAAAATTTGTTACTGAAATATATTTCAGTAAAATATACATTATATATAACATGTAAATATTTAACATGATATGTACACAGAAAAGTGCACAAATCCTGAGTGTTGATAGTTGGATGAATATACACAGACTGAACACACCTGTGTAACTGCAGCCAGACCAAGAAATAGAACATTTCCAGCAGTCTAGAGGCTGGAAATGATTCTTAGTGAATGGGAAAAGCCTCAATTTCCTCCAAGCATGACTTCTTGCACTATAGAAAAGGTTTGCCTGTTTTTGAACTGGAATAATATAGTACGCATTCTTTTTTTTTTTTTTTGAAACAGGGTTTCACTCTGTCATCCATGCTGGAGTGCAGTGACACCATTATGGCTCACTGAAGCCTTGACCTCCTCAGCTTAAGCAATCCTCCCACCTCAGCCTCCCAAGTATCTGGGACCACAGGCATGCACCACCACTTTCAGCTATTTTTTAAAAAATTTTTTTGTAGAGATGGGATCTTGCTATATTGTCCAGGCTGGTCTCAAATCCCTTGGCTCAAGCAATCCTCCTGCCTCCACCTCCCCAAAATGCTGGAATTACAGGCGAGAGCCACCACATTTGCCAGTATACACTCTTTTGTGACTGGCTTCTGCTACGTGATGTTTGTGAAATCCACTCTGTTGTTACATGTGGTTATGGTTTATCTGCCTTGACGTGTCATGTTTCCTCGTGTCATTGTGCCTCAACTCATTTGTCCTTTCCACTGTTAATGACATTTGTATCATTTCCAGCCTGGGATTGTTATGACTAGTGCTGCTGCAAACATACTTGTCATGCCTTTTGGGAAGCACATTTCTCTAGCTGGGTCATGGGATAGGTATGTTTTGTTTGGTCATTGTAGGGTATGCATTTTCCAAAATGCTTTTGCCAGCTTACGCTCCCACCAGCAGTGATGGCGAATTCCTGCTGCTCCATGTTCTTGGTATTCTCTGTCTTTTAACTTTAGCCATTCTGGCAGGTGTACATGGCATCTCTGTTCCATTTCAACATGCACTTCCCTGATGACTAAAAGAATTGAGTCCCTTTCCAAATGCTTGTTGGCCATTTGGATATCCTTTATTGAAGATACTATTTAGGTCTTCTGCTCGTGTTTCTACTAGGTCATCTTTTTCTTGTTGATTTGTGGGCATGATTCCCACCTCTGTTGAAGGCCCAGGCACTGATCCTTCACTTGTGAGTTTCCTCCTAAAGCAGAAGGGCTAGGTTTGTAGCTAATTGAATCCCTGTTCCCACCATCACCTACCTACTGGATCAAGTCCACCCCGCATCTAGGGTATAGGTTAGTCCATGATCAGCTCCACGCTAGCTCTGCGGCCTTGACTCTCAGTGGTCCCCACCCTCAGTCCGTGCCTCAGTTGGATGGGAGTACACCCAGGCCTGAATCTGCTCTGTGCTTTGCCACTCCACACCCGTGTCCAGGTGTGTTCTTCTGCTGGAAATCTCTCCAGCAGCCTTTTTGCTGATTCAAGCCACCCCCTTTAAGGTTCAGATTAAATCCCACCTCTTCCTCGAAGCTTTCCTAACTCAGACGATGGTTTCCTCCTCCTTGACCCTGCCCTTCTTGTCCGTCTGCCTCCTTTCACAATGAACTGTATTCTGCCTTGAGACACCTTTCTGTTGCTAGCTTAGCTTGTTATTTAACTTTTTGTATTTATGCCCACGTAGATAGTACCTCTGCGTTTCCCACTGTGGGGGCGTGTTTGATCCAGGCAGGGGAGGGGCAGTCAGAAGTCATGCACAAGCCAACCCCATCATGCTGTGCCACCCCCCTTGCCAGGTTGCTCAGTCAACTAACCTGCTCCCCTGTCTACCCCCATGTGCCTGACTCCCAGCTGGCAGCTGGGGAGAAATGCGGCAGGGAATGGTACCTAACCCCCGAGAGGTCAGTCTCACTGGTAAGGCAAGACAGGGACCCAGGGAGCTACAGAGGTGGTGTTAGAGCCAGTGTAGGCTGGGCTGGGCTGGCTCTGGGCAGAGTGGTCTGGGAGGCTGGATTTCAGAGGAGTAGGAAGGCTGTGGCTCACCAGCCGCCGTGGCCCTGGCCTCATCAGGTGGAGCTGTCAGCAGCTCCACGGTTGGCTTTTTGAAGGAGTAGCTGATGAGGTCGTGGTCTTGGATCTGATCCCCATGGAGCCTCATAATTGCTCTCAAGCAAGCAGCATCACTCATGTCTGCTCCAGGCACCCCAAGTCCTGCCTCACTGGCCAGGTGGTGCTGGGAGACGTGAATCCTTCCATCCCCTGACTGCTCAGCTGATTTATTGGTGCTACTAGCCCAGGCTGGCAGGGGAGTGGGGATGCTCATGCCACACGTGCCCACTGCTGGGGAGTCATCCAAGCAGCCATCTGAGGCCCCGCTGTCCCCTTACCCAGAGGACAACGTCCCTGCCCACAGATCGTTGGGCTGGTCCTGCTCTCTGTTGCCTTTTGAATCTGGGCCAAGCTCATGCCTTTGCCCTCGGGGCTCAAGATCATGCACTCTGGTCTGAAGCTTTTTATCAGCCCAAGGATGAAGGGCTTTCAGTGGGGAGCCTCTTAGAGGTTTCACTTAACATTTCCTGAGTGCTCCCTGCTGCCAGCGGGGCCATAGCAGGAGAAGTTAAGGACCCTGCTCTGGGGATTTCTCCAGTTAAATAAGACGAGACTCCAGTCGGGAGGTGGAGGAGTCTCTGCAGCTGCTGGCTCTTACTTCGTTTCCTGGGCTCCAACCCCAGGACTCGTCCCTTTAACTCTCCCTCTCACCTCTGGTGCAGTTTGGATGGAGGGAGGATCCCTTGTGCAGCTTTCAGGGAGGGCAGTGGGAGGGGTGGCTTCCAGGAGGGTGAAAGGGTTGTGGGCAGCAAGGGAAAGTGAGCTTCCCGTGGCTTGGCTGTGGCTGGGGGCAGGAGGAGGGGGTGTGGCTTGATCCAGGTGAGACCAGGAGCCAGGGTGGGACCAGGTGTGGGGAGGATCTGGCCATTTGGAGTGATCTAACACCTCACTGAGGCATTAGCTGGACTGCATTTGAGGGAAGGTTGAACAGAGACCCATGTCAGAGGCCTCATAGTGGCTTTAGCAGCAGCAGTGATGGGGAAACAGTGTTTTTGTCAAGAGTTCTTCTCTGGCTCCTCAAATCACCTGCCAGCTTAGCCCAGCCCTATTTTCCCAGGGCCTACAGTAGGCAGTGGGGCTTATGGAAATCCACATGCAAGCTCTGGAATGATGGGATCATGCCATCGCTCTGCATGCCCGTTTGTCTTCAGGAATTCGCTTGTTGGACAGCACCACAGGTGTTTGATATGGGCAAGGGCTTCAACTCTCTGGGAATGTTTTCAGATAGAGAAAAGCAGAGAGGGGCAAGGAAGAAGCTGGGAATGAGTGGGAATAATGCCAGTTGTGTGGTTAAGTAGGATTTGGGGTAACTCTGTTGCCCAGGCTGGAGTACAGTGGCATGATTATAGCTCACTTCAGCCTCATCCTCTTGGGCTCAAGCGATCCTCCCACCTTGGCCTCCCAAAGTGCTGGCATTACAGGCATGAGGCACCATGCCTGGCCAACAGTAGCAAATTTAGTCACCAAAAGGTTCTATGTATGAGAGAAAGAATTATTCACAAAGATTCCATAGGTAGGTCCAATTTTCTATGGCTCCTAGGGGTAGAAACTGGTATGTTCTAGTCCCCATTTCAGCACCAATTACATAATGGCAGATGTTAATTTGAATCCTCTGAATTTTCCTGTTTGATTTTAGGAAGTTCTATATTTAGGTAAAATGTATGGAACCCCAACTAAGTGCAGGCCTGTGCTAGGCTCTGGTATATAGAAACAAATAGCCACGGCCCCTCCTTTCAGAGAGTGCATATCCTGGGGAAACTTACATGCAAACTATTAGTTCAGTACAGTGACATGGCATTCAGGAGGATGGAACACTGGTTATGCTAAGGACTGGTGGACTTCCAGAGGAGGTGACATCTGATAGATGTTTTGAAGGAGGAGTAGAGGTCATTTGATGAATAGGGGCATTCTAGGCAGAGAAAGCAACAAGGATGACAGTAGAAAGGTGTGGCACAGCATTGAGGGCTTAAGAAAGCCTAGAATCTGAATGAGGGCCTGGGAGGGGTTGAAGCTAGAAAGAAGGGTGGAGGCTGGATCATGAAGGGCCTTGAATGCTGGGCTAAGGAGTTTGGATTTTTTCTATTGAACGATACTAAGCAGGGACGTGATATGACCAGATGTGCCTTTTAGAAAGTTCACTCTGGCAGACATGTGACTCCTGGTTTGAAGGGGAGTGGCGCAGACGGCGGGGAAAGTAGTTAGGAGATAATTGTGGAATCTAGGTGAGAAATGATGAGGGCCTGGACCTCTGGGAGACAGAGTCTGCATTTGAGAGCTAATTAGGAAGAGTAATGCACCAAACTTGCGAACCAATTATAAGTGGGAGATAAAGCAAAAGGAAGCTCTGTGATGATTTCTAAGCCTCTGAACCAGACAACTGAGTCAATGATGGTGCCTGGAGCTGAGAAGGGAAATACAGGAACAAGACTGGGCCTGATTTGAGGGAAACAATGAGTTTAGTTTGGATATGGGGAGTTTGAGGTACCTTTGGGTAATTACCAATAAACAGCTGCAAGTGGCAGGGTGGGGCGTGGTGGGGGAGGGGTGGCAGCTGGTGCTCAGGGGAGGCCCAAGCCCTAGGAGAAGAGAGGGAGTCTTCACCATCGAGGCAGCTGTAGGAGGGGAACAGGAGGAAGACAGAGAAGGGAGTCGCCATGAGCCCTGGGGGATGCTGACACCAGTGGGACCAGCTTCTCCTCCTCAGCAGCTGAGGAGGAGAAGCTCAGCGGAGGGAAGGAGCAGTAGGAGGGGAGCGAGAGATGGGCATCGCCTCAGAGCAAGGGAGAGAGGGCAGAAGGGGTGTGGCCCTTGGCAAATGCCTGCATGGCCAAGCCAGGCAGGGGCAGAAGTGTCCCTGAGAACTGGCATTTCAGAGGCCACTGGGGACCTCTGTGAAAGCTGTTTCATTGGTTAAGAAGGGCCAGAGTCAGAATGTAGGGCGATGTGTGTCAGAATGTAGGGTGTTGGGTCAGTAGTTGGGAGGGTGCGTGGTGGAGACTCTGAGCGTAGCACCAGGGAACAGCCACACGTCTGTATTGGGAAGAAAAGATATGTGTGAGTAGCTGGAGGTCATGTGTGTTTTAATTTATAAATGGTACAAACTTGAGCTTATCTGTAGACAGGAGAGGCAAAGTGAGTTGAAGGTAGAAGGAAGTTTGGGGACGATTGGCGAGCAGGATCCTAGCAGAGGCAAGAGGGGTTAAGTGAAGGGACTGACCTTATAAAGAACTAAGTACAGTCCCTCTCGAGGCCTATAGGTAGCGGGGAAGCCCCAGAGAAAGAGACTGAATACAGATTTCAGGGAGGGACATGAACATTAAGGGAGCCATATGAAAACAGGATCTCAGAGAGGGAGGTGTACTGGGTGAGCCTTGGAATGAAAAGATGAAAGAGGAGAAGAGGTGGAGAGTTGGAAAGATGGTGAAAGAAACAGATGCAGTCTCCAAATCACAGATGCTAAATCTGATTTTACCTCAATGATAGAATCTTTGCAGTGCCATATTAAAAAAAAAATTAGAAAGGTAACAGAGCAGAAAAGTACAAGCATCCATTTTATTTTATTAGTTTTTTTTTTTTTTTTTTTTTTTGAGATAGAGTCTTGCTCTGTTGCCCAGGCTGGAGTGCAGTGGCGTGATCTCGGCTAACTGCAACCTCTGCCTTCCAGGTTCAAATGATTCTCGTGCCTCAGCCTCCCAAGTAGCTGGGATCACAGGCGCCTGCCACCATGCCTGGCTAATTTTTGTCTTTTTAGTATAGACATGGTTTTGCCACATTGGCCAGGCTGGTCTTGAACTCCTGACCTCAAGTGATCCACCCACCTTGGCGTCCCAAAGTGCTGGGATTACAGGCATGAGCCACCGTGCCTGGCCCCAATCATCTATTTTTCACAGAAATAACAAATGTTAATGTTTGTTCAGTCTTTTTCCCTGTATAGTGAAGAACACCACAAATAATATATGTACACGTTCTTTTTTATAAAAATGTAGGTATGTATATAAACCATCACAGGTAAAGCTAAAATCCCTTTTGGAGATTTTACCCCTTATCCACTTCCTCAAAAGCACCCATGATAATTTTGCTGTTCATATTTCATAAATCATATAGTGTTGGGTTTACCTGATATTATGAAACACCTCATAATAAACCACCTCAAATCAGTGGCCTAAAACAAAAACAATCATTTACTTTGCTCAGAAATCTGCAGTTTGAACAGGGCTCAGCAGGGATGGTTCATCTTTGTTCCACATGGTGTCAGTTTCCTTGGGGCCTCTGGAGGATCTACCTTCAACATAGCTCATTTACATGGTGAGTTGGGGCTGGTCATCAGCTGGGAATTCAGTGAGGGCTGTGGGCCAGGGCTTTCTGTTCCTCTCTATATGGATCCTTCCGTGAGCTTCTTGAGCTCCCTCACAGCATGGTGGCTGGGCTCCAAGAATAAGTGCCTAAGAGAACAAGGTGGAAGTGCATTACATTTTCATTACCTAGCCTTAGTCATGTAGCATCACTTCTGCCATAATTTGCCACTCAAAGCAGTAACAAAATCCATCAATTTCAAGGAGAGGGTACACAGACCCTCTCTCTCAACATCAAAGTCACTATCAGAAGAACATATGGGATGGGAGATGAGAATCTGCCACATATGCATTTAAAACCTGTATTTGTCTGTTCTCACACTGCTATAAAGAACTACCTGAGACTGGGTAACTTATGAAGAAAAGAGATTTACTCAACTCACAGTTCCACAGGCTATACAGTAGGCATGGCTGGGAGGCCTCAGGAAATCTATAATCATGGCAGAAAGTGAAGGAGAAGCAGGCACTGTATTCACGTGGCAAGAGCAGGAGAGAGAGAGAGAACGAAGAAGTGCTACAGGCACAATGTTGCCCAGGCTTCAGTGGCCGGATCTCAGACTGCAAGCCCCGCCTCCCGGGTTCAGAGAGAGTAGCTGGGAGTACACGAAGGTAGAAGTGACGGGGTTTACCGTGTTAGCCAGGATGGTCTCGATTCCAACTCATGATTCGCCTGTCTCGGCCTCCCAAAGTGCTGGGATTACAGGCTTGAGCCACCGCGCCCGGCCACAATCAGATCTTGTGAGAACTCTATCGTGAGAACAGCAAGGAGGAAGTCTGCCCCCATGATTCAGTCACCTCCCACCAAGCCTCTCCTTCAACATATGGGGATTACAATTAGACATGAGATTTGGGTGGGGACATAGAGCCAAACCATAGCAAAGTATTTACATAAACAGTATTTTATAGTCTATATTCTTTAATTTGCTTTTTCTCACTCAGCATTATGTTTGTGAAATTTAGAGCTGAACTTACTTTTTTATACCTGTCATGGCTGGTGTTCACGTCCAGGGATTGAGGAGGAGCTGTTAGCAATATCATGAATTTGGTTTCAGTGTAGCCTTCTATTATTAAAGTCAAAATGCTAGTCTGGGAAAAGCTTCTGTTTTGATCAGCACTATTATATCCAAAAAGCTAAGCCTGGTTGTCTGATGTGAAATGCAAGATTCATGCCAATTGTTTAAGCAGGAGCTTCAGCAAGAAAGGTAAAGAGGAACGGAATCAGAATGAATTGAATGAGGGTCTGCATGCTAGGCGTTGTAAGATATACAAAGAGACAGATGCCCATAGACAGGGAGAAGGTTTGTAAGTTGAGTAGAGGAGTTCAGAGAGGGTGGGAAAGGATGGGTGTTGAGCTAAGAGCTGGCTTTGGGAAGGATTCTCTGCCCCATGGGCTCCTCCAGGCTAGGATGGTGTCTCATCTATTTCCTCATCCCCAACTCCCTGGAGGGCACCTGGTTCAATAAATGTGGTTGAATGTGGGAAGTGGGACTTAAGCAGACTCTGAATTGGGTGGGGGGAAGGGAGGAAGGTGGGCATTCTGAAGCTGGGACCACAGCCTGAGTATCCTGGACTGGAACAACAGTGAGACATCCAACTGGCTGCAGGGGTGGAAAGGCAGTGGCCTTGGTGAGACTGGTCTTTGGGCCAGTGAGTTGGGTTGGGATTGAACCTGGCTTGCCAATTACTAGTGAGATGACCAGAGGGACAAGTTATCAGTTTCCTCATCTGTAAAATAGACATAGTAACGCTTGCCTAAACTGGCTGTGAGGATTAAATGGAAAGATGCAAAGTGTTTAGCACAGTGTAATGCACCTAACACATGGTAAATGCTCAAAAGAGGTTAGGAATGATTACCATTCAAGCTAGGGTCAGATGACAGGTGGCTTGACCCTAAGCTGGAGAGCTTTAATTTGGTCCTTTAGGTGTTGTTTCAGGATTATTAGCCTGGCTGCTTGGACTGGTTAGAGGAAATGGAGTATGGTGGAAGGGGACCAGCCAGCAGGTCATGTGAGAAATCCATTTGGGTATCAGTGAATGAGTATGTCCCTTTCTTGAGGACTGGGGTTCTTCCTGCTCGGTGTCCAGGACCTCTAGTGATAACATTTGCAAGTGCATGTATCCACATGTGGGTTAGAAACAGAAAAGCCCAGCCTTTCCCTGAGTGCCTGAAGCTCTCAGAGTGATTCCAGCCCCTTGGGAAAGCCTTTCCTGAGCTCCCAACTCAACTACGGCCCCTGGTCAAATACTTTCATGGCTCTCTATGCTTTGCATTCATAGTCTTCACATAATTTTCAATTGTGTTTATATATATATAATTAGTGTGTGTCTCTCCCACAAGACTGTAAACTCAATTAGAGCAGGGCCTGTTAGTGTGTTTGGCACACACTTACTTGTAAGTAATTTGTTGAATGAATGACTGCACATTAAATATATGGTCATACAGACTCATTCTAATTCATGTGCCCAACATGCTCAGTATTCACCACATCTTATTTTTCCTTAGTAGACATCATAGTGCACATATGCAGACATCATATGGTTGCACATGTACCGTCCTCATTCAACAGTTACTACTGGGCCCTCCTGTGCACCCAGCACTGTTCAGGGGATGCTGTAATAAACAAGAAAACCATGGCCCTCTCTGAGCACCTGGCATTTTCTTGGGAGGCGTGGACAGACAATAGACAAGGTGAGTTCTGAACAGGATAACTTCAGATGGTAGTAAGTGCTCTGAAGGAAGCGAAGCAGGCTGAGATCATGAGTGACCTCTCATAAAGAGGAGACGTTGAGATTGGGGTGAAGTGCTCAAGGCAGAGCATGCTGGGCAGTGGGGGAGGGGACCAGCCAGTCTGAGGGTGTATGGAGGCCAGTGTGACCACAGCAGTGTGTGAAGGTGAGAGAGCAGAGCTGCGACCAGTGAGGTGGGAAGCCGAGACTGCCAAGGTCAGATTAAACAGTGGGGGTTTCATACTAAGTGCAATGGGAGTCCTTGGAAAACTTTAAGCTGAGGAGAGATGATTTGGTTTACCATTTGAAAAGAATCCTCAGGCTGATAACAGATCATACTCCCATCAGTAATACAGATATGGATGAGTGATTGAACACGCATAATCTCACTAAGTACTTTCAGCCATTTATCAAAGTTCATATTTCTATATTCACACATATATACGTATCACATCATATTACACAGACTGTCACATCCTTCCACACAGATGTTCATATGCTCAAATGGACCATGCTAACACTGGGGTATATGCATAATTAAAAACACCTAGTCCAGGTGTGGTGGCTCACACCTGTAATCCCAGTACTTTGGGAGGCTGAGGTGGGCAGATTACCTGAGGTCAGGAGTTCGAGACCAGCCTGGCCGATATGGCAAAACCCTGTCTCTACTAAAAATACAAAAATTAGCTTCACGTGGTGGTACACGCGTGGTGGTACATGCCTGTAATCCCAGCTACTCGGGAGGCTGAGGCACAAGAATTGCTGGAATCCAGGAGGCAGAGGTTGCAGCGAGGTAAGATCACACCACTGCACTCCAGCCCAGGCGACAGTGAGACTCTGTCTCAAAAAATAAAATAAAACAAATAAATATACCTGTGCTCTCACATTGTTTGGAAATTCACACACATACCCGCGCAAGAGTACTCACACATTAAAAAAAATACACATTAACCTGCCACATAGGCCTTCATGTGTTACACACCTATAGCACGTGTATGTAACGGCACGTTCACATATCCACTCCTATCCAGAACCAGCCAACTCTCACTGCCCATCAGCCAGGCAATCTCATTCAGGCTTCTAACGGCAAATGAGATCAGAACTCTATGAGGAATTGTCCTCTCTGTTGAGCATAAATGTGCTAAGTAAATCTCCCTGCCTCAAATAAATCTTGTACAGATGTAGAAAACACATTAAAGGCTGAGAAACTAGAGGTGGCTGGAGACAGCCATGGGAACAGAGTAGTAAATCTGCAAGGGGCGTGCCGGCAGCTGGGGCTGTCCAGGGCAAGGAAAGGAGCTGGGCGTGTGGGCAGGTCTTCCTGGAGGCCACCCCAAGGTAACCATGGCCTCATTCCCTGGGTAATGTGTCCCTTCAACTGGAGCCATTGGGACCCCCACCTAAGGATGTGGGTGAGCATCGATCTTCGTGACACAGAAACATCCGTCTCATTGGATCCATTCGGGGAGGAAAAGTACCTGTTGAGTCAAAACTCCAAACTTTTCAGAGTATGAACATTGATACATTTTTGGTTTGTTTGGGCCTGATTTAGACGCGAATTACTGATTCTTGCCTGCAATGTAACTGAGGTTCCAGGCCCATGATTTTATTATATGGTTGGATCCATTTTCACGTACCTTTTAACTTCCATGTTCCAACACTGAAGCTGACCTGCCACACAGGGTCTTGCTGTTTATTCTAGAAGACTTAATAGTACTTATAGTTCAGACGTTTTCCCCTCTTCAGATGATTGATTAAAATGTTCAGTAAACCCAAGCCCACCATCTACACTTGGGGGATGGCTAATATGTTATTCCTTTTGTTTCCTATCTCCAATATTTTCTTGTACCTCCCCCTGCACCATCCATAAGCCCGGATTTCTGGGGAAGAAATGAAAAATGTTTTCATTCAGTTTACATACTAACAAACGTTTGGATATTGTGAGACATCTGGAGCCTGTACTGCCCTCCCAGCTGCTAGTTTGGTTATTTTGGCTCTACCTTTTTAAGACTTTTTCTTTAGTTTTCTGCAGTTTTCCTATGCTATGTCTAGACATGACTTTCTTTTTATTTTTTATTTTTTGCTGCTTGGGATTTGTTGGGTTTCTTGAATCTGTGGATTGATATCTTTTATCAGCTCTGGTATCTTCTTCTGCCTTTCTGTCCTCAAGTGTTGCCTTAGCCTGCCTCTCTCTCTCTCTCTCTCTTTCTCTCTTTCTCTCTCTTTCTCTCTCTTTCTCTCTCTCTCTTTCCCCCCCATCTCTCGCCCCTCCCTCCCTCCCTCCATCCATCTCTTTCCCTTCCTCTCTCTCCCCCGCCCGCTCATTTCCCACCTGTAATTCCAATGAAATGTGTTTTCTTTTCATCCTCTTTTACCCTTTATTCTGCTTCTGCCAAGTTTTTACCACTGTGTTCTGGATCATTTCTTCTGATCTGTTTTCTAATTCATTAATGTCTTCTTCAGCTGTATTAAACTTGAGGTTATATCTGTTCATTGAACTTGTATTTTCAGTTATTGTATGTAAATACAATAACATACAATCTTACCATCTTAGTCTGCACCAGCCGCTAAAATGAAATGCCATAGACTTTCATAGGCTTAAACAACAGATATTTATTTCTCACAGTTCTGGAGACTGGAAGTCTAAGATCAAGGTGCTGGCAGATGTGATTCTGGGCGAGGGCCCTCTTCCTGGCTTGCAGGTGTCCGCCTTCTGGCTATATCCTCTTCCCATGGCAGAGGACCCCCATTTCATGGCCTCATCTAAACCTATTTCTCTCCCAAAGGTCCCACTTCCAAATGCCATCACACTGGGGGTTCAATGAATTTCAACATATGAATTTTGGGGGGACGTAGACATACAGTCCATAACATTGCATTTGTCAATTATAAGCTTTATATTTTATTGTTTTCAAACTATCCTATGGCACGTTTTATAGTTTCTGGCTCCTTGCTGAAATTTTCGATGTTGGCTTTTTATTTATTTGATACTGAAAACATAGTTGTTTTATAATCAGTGCCTGCCGTTCCTCTATCTGGAGTCCCTGTGGATCTCTTTCTGTTATCTGTTGTTCCTGCCAGTTCTTTCTCAAGGTGTCTTGTTTCCTTGTGTGCCTGAGTTCCTTTTGTGCTAAGCATTGTTTTTGACAAATCATTTGCTATCTTCCCCAGAGAGAAATTTTTCTTTCTTTTTAATTTTTATTCTTGTATTCAGGGAGAATTTTTGTTTGCTTCTGCAGTGTGCCTGGGGCCTTTCTTAGGGCGGGGCACCTTAATTCAAGTTCAGGGCTTAAGTTTTCTTTTTTTTTTTTTTTTTTTTTGAGACGGAGTCTCGCTGTGTCTCCCAGGCTGGAGTGCAGTGGCGTGATCTCGGCTCACTGCAAGCTCCGCCTCCCGGGTTCATGCCATTCTCCCGCCTCAGCCTCCCGAGTAGTTACAGGGCGGCTAGTTTTTTGTATTTTTAGTAGAGACGGGGTTTCACCGTTTAGCCAGGATAGCTCGATCTCCTGACCTCGTGACCCGCCTGAAGCTTGAGCCACCGCGCCCGGCCAGGGCTTAAGTTTTCATAGCCAGAGAGTGAAGTCAGCTTAGAAGCCCATCTGGTTTTGTTCTGCAATGCAGATAAGGGATGAGCCCCTTTGGGGTCGACTCTAAAGCAATAGGTAGTTTATCAAAGGCCTGCTTTGGTGGATCCCGGACATTATTGACTTTCGTTTCTCTAGCTCTGGGAGGCTGCCGAAAGTGCAGCCCTGCCAAGCCGAGTTTCTCAGCAGCTTCCTCCTGATGGACAAATGCTCTCAGGGCAAAAGCGGCTTCCAGCTCTGGGGTTTTGTTGTCTTCTAGATTTGGGTCCAGCATTTGCTCATGAGCTTGTCTTTGATGCTGTTTAGGTGCTTTTTGTATTTCATTAAGCGTTTTTCCTCAGTGGGAGGGTCAATCTTGACGGCCTAACTTCCCTCGCTAAAAGTGGGTCTCTCCGCCTTGGCCCATGCACACTTGGCTGCCCTGAGCCCTGGTGCTGTGCTGGGGACTGGCCTCCATGGCCGTGAGCTTGTCCCAGGCAGGCAGGAGTGGCAGCACTTCCCTCTGGCTCCAACTCCAAGGCCTTGACAGATCAGGGGCTGCCTCTGTTTCTCATGCTTTCCCCAATCGTGTTTGAGTTCTTTTTTCAGAGGTGGGGAAGGCTGATCGTGACTTTGTTTCTAAAAGGAGGGGCCCCTCTTGCCCCCCTCACACAGGTTGAAGGCTCATGCAGGTGATGGGAGTTTTGCTGGTCTGACTGCTTCGTTAGGCCAGCGGATCGCCGATGGGAGTGACGGGCTGCTTATCAAAACGAATTGGTTCTTTGGCCTCGCCTCTATCAACTCTGACCAGGTGAACAGACTCAGGCCCAGCTCACCCAGCAGAGATCACGGGGCAGCCTTGGGGTGGTGAATGTTTAGAATACAGCCCCATCCACCACTCATTGGATCAGTGATTGCCCTTGTTTTATCAATGATACCGATGGCTGTGCATGATTTGTCAGAGCCCATATTGATCAAAACAGACTGGGACAAATAAAAGATGCATTTTAATACAGAGCAATGACCCAAGGCTGTCAGGGGCACCTTCCTTTCATGCTGCTCCCTTGACAGTTGCTTTCAAACATTAGGTGTGGAGAGGGCTAAGTCACCCATCTCGCCCACCCATGTTGTTCCAACCAGACTTGGCCATTACAAATGGTCATGCCCATGTTATGCTCACAGCAACTAGGGAGTGCAGTAATTGATCCTGGCGAGAACTTCATTAATCTCGATTTAGCACCCAATAGAGTTGTGCTCCTCTTCCCTCTTCCCCTTCATTTTTCTACACATTTAATGACTGAAGAAAGAATGAATTCCCAGGGAGAGCTAGCTGGGGTTGGGGGATTCTTCAGCTCCTTGGAACCTCAGAAGTCCCACCACAGTTTTCAGCCAGTAGCTCCTTGGGCACCAAAAGAAATTTAGCAATACAGGGGTTAAAGGGTTAAGCGCCCAATGCTCCCACTTCTCTATGATCCTGCAATCCCATGCTGTCTTGGCCTAGGTTCCTGAGCTTCAGGAGTAACGGTATCTTCTCAGTTCCTTCTCGGTCTGCTCCCAGTGCTCCTGTGAGGCCGGGTCACTCATGGGACCTCACAAACTGCAGAGAGGCTAAATTCTAACATTCCTGCATCGCCCTAAATGCTGAAAACGCCTCCCTTAGGACCCCAGGCTCATAGCATTAGTGGTATTCTCTGAGTCTTTCTCCCTCTTGGGTTGCCACAAGCCCTTATTCCTCACGAGCGTTGGCATATGTCAGTGAGTACAGGTGTGCTGATGAATGTTGGGGTGTGAGTGGCACTGTTGTTCAATGGATCTGGACCTGCAAGCTTTGTATTCATCAGGCCCTCTGCTGTTACACCAACGAGAATAAGCTGTCACCAGGCAGATGGCAGTGCCTTGGTTATGCCCAGATCTGAAAGGCCAGGGCTCCTAGGTGGGTTGACTGAATGAGAGACTGCTTGAACTCCTGACCTCAGGTGATCCGTCCACCTCAGCCTCCCAAAGTGCTGGGATTACAGGCATGAGCCACTGTGCCTGGCCTTCTAGGTCTTTCAAACAATGAATTTAATAAGAGGATTGGGGGCCAGGTGCTCTGACTACTCAACTATGGTCTTGAAATCTATTAAAGATAAGAATTGTGGGTGTGTTTTTTTTGAGACAGGGTCTCACTGTGTCACCCAGGCTGGAGTTCAGTGGTGTGATCATGCCTCACTGTGGCGTTGACCTCCTGGGCTCAAGTGATTCTCCCACATCAGCCTCTGAGTAGCTGGGACCCCAGGCGTCCACCACCAGGCCCAGCTAATTTAACTTTTTTTTTTTTTTTTTTTTTTTTTTTTGAGACGGAGTCTTTGCACTGTCACCCGGGCTGGAGTGCAATGGTGTGATCTTGGCTCACTGCAGCCTCTGCCTCCCAGGTTCAAGCAATTCTCTGTTTGTATTTTTAGTAGAGATGGGGTTTCACCATCTTGGCCAGACTGGTCTTGAACTCCTGACCTCATGATCCACCCGCCTTGGCCGCTCAAAGTGCTGGGATTACAGGCGCGAGCCACTGCACCTGGCCTAAATTATTTTTTTGTACAGACAAGATCTTGCTATGTTGCCCAGTTGGTTTCAATCACCTGAGCTCAAGTGATCCTCCTGCCTCAGCCTCCCAAAGTGCTGGGATTATAGGTGTGAGCCACTGAGCCTGCACTAAAGATAAGAATTAAACATTAATTAGTATTTCTAAACAATATTTTAGTGCACAGTTTAATGCAAGATGTAAAGAGACGCAAAGATTTTGTCTAGTTACGTGACTCGCAGTATCTCACTTTGTGTTACTAGCTGCTTAGCCTCACTGATATTTTCATGGCTTGTGTGGAATTAACGCATGCTGAATTTATTAACTGTACCCTAGACTTTCAGAAGCATCAACAGATCCCAAATTCCTGAAGGCTTGACATAAACGAGACACAGATACCTGATTACTACAAGATCTCCTCCTACTCAGCCAATCATTTCTACCTGATGTAACAAGCCTCCTCCTGACTTCTACTTCAAGAAATACATATGGCTTCAAATGAAGGTCATTGAGTTGCCCAGGGCCATCAGTCAGTGCCTCGATGCCCTGTCTTTGAGGAGATGCCTTATGCAGTGGTGGGTGGGCCTTGGAGTCAGACAGATTCAAGCCCAAATCCCAGCTGTGTCCCTTGGTGGCCACAAGCTCTTAGGCAAGTTACCTGCTTTTCTTCTGGAAAATGGACAGAGTAATGCCTGCCTTTAAGAAATACTTCAAGGCAAGGAATTATTCTTCTTCTAAGTGGCATAATGCACATAAAATTGCTAGCACAGGTCTGGCATATAGTAAGTACTTGATAAATGAGTGTTGTCATTACGTTCTCTTCCCCAAATAAAGGATTTCTATTTGCCCCAGAGCCTTTAAACCCTGTGGGTTTTATAGTAATTCTACCTATAACCATTGCTAGCAGTTTTCACTCTTAACAAACTACAGAATGAAAGTATAATCTCGATTATATTTTTGCATTTATTTGAGTAATGTGCTATCAACTTTATAAAGCACTTTCACATATACTATTCTATTTATCTTCCACATCACACCTGAGAGATTTAGACCATAATGAAAACAAGACTTGAAGCAGACCTGTGTCTTAACCAGTTTATCTGAGTGTGTCTGAGTGTACAAACGGATGTGGATGAGCACACGAGAGATGTGTGAGCCCATATCTCCACGTGTCTGTGACTAGAGTGTTGGGGCCCTACAATATATTCAATGATTTTATACTCTGCCTCTATTCTGTTCCCACCAAAATGTCCTTCTCCATTTATTTGTGTGCTGTTGAGCTGCTACATGGGCTTTGATGGTTCTGAGAGGGCGGATTGCCTGAACATATCTGGGCTGGGTGTGATGGCTCATGCTTGTAATCCCAGCACTTTGGGAGGCTAAGGCAGGTGGATCACGAGGTCAGGAGTTCAAGACCAGCCTGGCTAACACGGTGAAACCCTGTCTCTACTGAAAATACAAAAATTAGTTGGGCATAGTGTCGTGCACCTGTAATCCCAGCTACTCAGGAGGCTGAGGCACAAGAATCGCTTGAACCCGGGAGGCGGAGGTTGCAGTGAGCCAAGATCATGCCACTGCACTCCAGCCTGGTCAACAGAGCAAGACTCCGTCTCAAAAAATAAATAAAAAAAATAAAAATAAAAAAGAAAGTGTCTGAGAAACCTACTATGGGCTCAGTCCATTACTCTCATGGAACTTATGTATTGACTGATTTATTGATTGACGTAATCTTCATGGTTACACATAGCAATGGGGTTTATTTAGAATGACCACTACAAAATAGTCTCCACACCCCTTTCTGATAAATCCACACAGGAAAGTGCACACACACACGCGCGCGTGCGCGGCTGGTCACTTGCTTGTTTGTCTTTAGATCCTTTCCTCTGCTCAGCAAACCACATTTCCCAAGCTCCCTTGACAAGTGGATTCTGGGTAGGTGCAGCCAGGTAGGTGCTGGTGGAGATGGAGGGTGGGAGGAGGGGAGAATCCCTTTCTCTCTTTGACTCAAGTGGCCTCTCTGGCAGTAGTTGTGTTTCCTCTATGGATCTAGTTTTTAATAGAAGACCCCAGATTCTGGGTCCTGATAACACCACCTCCTCCTTTTCTTCCTCCCAGCCGTAGGAGTGGTAGTGGCTCTTTAATACTGTTTTCCTTTCGGTTGAGTCTTTTCCCCGCCTGACTTCTCAGTTCTCTATCACCTGTTAAATTACTATAAGATTCACAAGGCTTAAATACTCTGGGACAAATAGAGAGAAATCCTTTATATGGGGAAGAGCACATAATAACAGTCTTCTGGGTTTTTGTCTGTTTGTTTTGTATGTTTTGTTTTTTTGAGAAAGAGTCTTGCTCTGTCACCCAGGCTGGAGTGCAATGGCGTGATCTCAGCTCACTGCAGCCTCCACCTCCTGAGTTCAAGCGATTCTCCTGCCTCAGCCTCCTGAGTACCTGGGATTACAGGCGCCTGCTATCACACCCGGCTAATTTTTGTATTTCTGGTAGAGATGGGGTTTTGCCATGTTGGCCAGGCTGGTCTTGAACTCCTGACTTCAGGTGATCCGTCCGCCTCGGCCTCCCAAAGTGCTGGGATTACAGGCATAAGCCACCGTGCCTGGCCTTCTAGGTCTTTCAAACAGTGAATTTAATAGGAGGATTGGGGGCCAGGTGCTGTGACTCACCGTGGTAAGCACATTGGTCCCAGAGAGTCTCAATAGACCAATAAAGTCATTCACTTTGGGCTACTCTGTGGCATACCTCTGAAATGGTAGGTATTTATCATGGAGAGATTGTTCTCTTCTGCTGCCCTACCCCAGCATCCCCAGTATTCAGCCTTCAAACCCTCTCCTCTCTGTACATGATGTGTGGGCCTAAAGAAGATGCAAAATTCTGGGCCCTCCGCATTCCAGCTTTGCTCGGTGGGGCATTGGTCTGTCCCGATTTCCTGGTTGGGAATCTTCTTTGAAGGAAGAGAATGCTACCATTTTCACCAGCAGACTGGGTCTAGATTCTGATGAAACAGCCAGTCAAGCTGTCAGATCACTGGGGAAGTTTAAGTGAAATTAATTGTTTGGCATCATGAGGACCAGGGACTAGATAATCTTTTTTTCCTACTGAGAGCTGCTCACAAAACTAACTAATTTTAGTTAGGTTTTTAAAGAAATAAATTCATGACTCACTTCTTAAATTACAAATCATGATCACAAAGCTCCATTTAATAAACAACAAAACAAGTATAAATGTTGCACTGATGACCAATGACTGTGGAAAGGTAGACAAGGAGCAAACGAGTGAGGGGAGTGAGAGACAGATGCAGGGGAGGGAGAGAAGAACAAGTGAGGAGAGAGGGCACCGAGGCCCTCTCGAGAGATCCTGGTGTGTAGAAAATGAGGAAGTATAGAAACAGACCCATAATTCATGAAGCAATACCCCCACTCTTCTGGCCTTGTAGGATGTCACAGCTGGGGACTTTTAAAGTAGCTTTATCTTCCCAGCTATAGACTATCTGAAGGCCCAGGAGTCAGAGCTCCAAACAGATTTTTCTCTTGGTTGCTTTAGTCCAGAAGAAACACCAGGCATCACATGTTCATCTGCCTGTCTCCCTGACAAGGGCCTTGAGGTCAGGCGCCTTGTCATGGGTACTTAGCCCAGGACTTAGTAAGTGCTCATAATTTTTTGATGAATGTCACTGAAAGGGAATCAGAAAACTAAAAAGGAGTATAGAAGTTATTTGGTTCATCCTTTCCCTAAACGAGACATACCTAAGTATCTTTGACTCTGTGCTTTACGCAAGAGGTGACAGCAAAAACTGTCCTGTTGTTATTGTCGCCCTTTTCCTCCTCATCACTTTCTTTTTTTTTTTTTGAGACGGAGTCTCACGCTGTTGCCCAGGCTGGAGTGCAGTGGCGCGATCTCGGCTCACTGCAAGCTCCGCCTCCTGGGTTCACGCCATTCTCCTGCCTCAGCCTCCTGAGTAGCTAGGACTACAGGCGCCCGCCACCGCGCCCGGCTAATTTTTTGTATTTTTAGTAGAGACGGGGTTTCACTGTGGTCTCGATCTCCTGACCTTGTGATCCGCCCGCCTCGGCCTCCCAAAGTGCTGGGATTACAGGCTTGAGCCACCGCGCCCGGCCTCCTCCTCATCACTTTCATCCCAGGGACAAGTTCATTACCCTCTTAGAAGGCAGCAGAGTTTCTTAGAAGACTGTAGGAAGAATAAGGGCAGAATATACATAAATAAATTATTTTAAATTGAAATTAAAAACTTAAATAGGCACACCATAGAATGGCATACTACATTCAATAATGAAAAGAATGAACTCCTCTTACCTGTAATGATATGAATGAATCTTAGAATAATTATGCTGAGAAGTTCGGGCGTGATCCCAGCACTTTGGGAGGCCGAGGCAGGCAGATCACCTGAGGTCAGGAGTTCGAGACCACCCTGGCCCACATGGTGAAACCCCATCTCTACTAAAAATACAAAATTTAGCTGGGCATAGTGGTGGGCACCCTGTAATCCCAGCTACTCGGGAGGCCGAGGCAGGAGAATTGCTTGAACTCAGGAGGCAGAGGTTGCAGTGAACCAAGATCGCACCTTTGCATTCCAACCTGGGCGACAGAGTGAGACTCCATCTCCAAAAAAGAATAATTATGCTGAGTAAAAGGAGCCATCCCAGAAGAGTGCATCCTGTAATGATTCCATTCGTGTAAGAATTTCAAACAAGCAAATTTGACGATGAACCAAATCAGAGGTTACCTGGGGCTGGGGATGATGGGGGCTGAGTGCAAAGAGGCACAAGGAAATGTTTTAAGGTGATGGAAATGTGCTGTATCTTGATTGGGGTGGTGGGAAAGTGCATATACACTTAACAAAATTAATCAAACTGCATGCTTAAAATGTGGATATTTCATTATATGTATGTATTATAATTCAATGAAGCTGATTGGAAAACGTAAAATGAGGCCAGTGATGGAGACTGGAGCCTTGTTGCTGTTGTGTGCGTGCAGGAAACCCAAGTGGGATGGCAGTGAGCCACCTTCCTCCTAGTTAAGGATGAACCAGAATGAGAGGCGTGAGCTTGGACTTCACAAGAGCCTCGTGGACTGTTAGAAAGAGGGTCTTGGAATCTCTTTCCTCCCTGTACATGGGAGGGTCCTCCCTCTACCCCTCTCAACATTCATATCCTCTGTTTGGGGAAGCCAGGGTTCAGGCAGTGGTTGAGCCTGCCTTTCCTTACCTGTGTTGCAAAGAGAAGACAATGACTTGAAGGTAGAAGAGCATGCAGCAAGGCAGCTGACATCCCCAGTGCTGCCTCGTTGCAGATTCCAGAGGGCACTGTGCTCGTGGAATCCTGGAGTTTTATAACTTGGCTGACCTTACATCCAGGGGAGGAACTTCTTGGATCCCAAGCCCTTCCAAAAGTTAGTGTAAACCCAGAAAAAGGAGCATCTGTTCTTCTAAGAGCCCAGCAGACAGAGCAGCCAGATCCCCAGAGCATCCCAGGCATAGTGAGTGCATCCAGAGCTGCCCCATGGTCTTCCTGTCCCTTCTCCTACAGCCCTGTCTTCCTGCCATCTCCTACAGCCCTGCAGCTTGAGTGGAAGTTCCTTAGCCAGCCTCAGAGGAGATAATGTCTGGAATTGCTTTAAAATACTCCAGAAGAAAAAGTGTGAGGGGGGAAGAAGTAAAAGGAGATTGTAGAATATTCTTATATATTGAAGTTGGGTGACGAGCACATGAGGCATATTATACTCACCTTTGTACCTATGTGTAAGTTTGAGGATATATTCATAATAAAAGATCTATTTAAAAGGTTGCCGCTGAGGTTTCGAAGTGGAGTAAACAGAAACACAGTGGTGCCGTGGACAGACATAGGGGATTCAGGAAGAGGAGCCAGTTTGGAGGCAAAGGTTTTTGGAGTTTTCTCGGGGAAGTATTGTGTACTTGGTGCAGTTGGTAACACCCAGCAAACTGGAAAGAGGAGGCCAGGGCCAGGAGCAAGGCTGAACTGTTGGCGTGGCAACTGAATGTCCATGCTAGAATGGCTGCCCATAAAACCTGCTATCCCAGAGCCCTTAATGCTGAAGGTAATGACCTCCGCATCCCTTGGTTCTCCCTCTGAGAAGATTGAACGCCTTGCTTTCCCTGGGGTGAAGGTTGGCTGGCTTGAGTTCCCTTTCTTGGTAGCCATGAAAGGGCCTCCCATGTGTTGGGCTGATACTTTGATTGCTGTCCCTTGCCCCACATACTCATAATCCCAGGAAAACTTCCAGAAAAGAGGACTCATGATGATGCCAAGAGAGGTTAAGTGACTGTTCACACTGCTAAGCATATCCAAGGAGTTAGTACTGCAGCCTGCTACTGCTTTTCTCCTCTGGGAAAGAACGAGCTCATTTCCCCTTCAAAGCCCCAGTCAATTCTCCATTATTATTACCAACAATTTACTATGTGCCTGGGACTTTGCAAATCAATTCTGTACACATTATTTTTAATCCTCAACAACATTATTAGATGGATATTAGTAACCCTCTTTTACAGGTGATGTGCCTGAGGCCCAGAGAGGTTACCTGACTTGCCCAAGGCTACTCAGGTAGTAAAGGCTCAGCTCATGATGGGACTAAGCTCTGTGTAATGCCAAAGCTTGTACCTGCAACCATAACACACAGCATCTCTTAATAAGCCTGGCACGTGCCCAGAGAAGTTGGGGATGTGTGCACTCACCAAGAGAGGATGGAATACACAGGGTCTTTCCACCCACCCAGCTCCACCCCTTGCCCCTCGGTTAATGATGTACCTGAGCTGGTGGAAGGGTAGCACTTGGCCCCGGTAGTATCTGCACTCTCATAGTCCAGGTAGACTATGGAGGAGCCCTTGGCTTCAGTGAGTTTTAGTAATTGACGTGCTGTCTTCCAGATGCTGCCCTGAGCATCATTACTAATTAGAGGGTTAACTTCCTTGCCTTGAATGTATGGGGCTCTGCCCTAGGCAGGGGGATCAATGAGTGTAATCTCTGCATCTTTAGGAAGTAGTGAGGCTGCAGAGATAGGGGAAAAACACTGGGATCTGAAGATCTGGGCATGGTTCCAATTCTGCCGCCAACTCGCATACACTATGCCTCTTGCCGCTTCCTGGTCTTTGCCCCTGGTGTGTCCTCTGCCTGGGATGCCCTTCTTATACCACGTGGTTGGGTAATTCCTATTCTCCCCTAAAAACTCTGCTCAGCAGGCCCCCTGGCTCCCGGGCCAGTTTGGCACCCTCCTCTCTGTTCCCACCACACTGATCATCATACGTTTTACATTACATTGTGATCATATGTGTGTCTCCTTATTGGAGGGCGGGCCTCTTGTGGACAAGGATGACCACAGCGTGTCATCCTTGTATGTCCAGTGACTAGCACAGCCATGGTACCTGGTGGACTCTCAAGGTGTCTGACAAGTGAACCAATGAATGGGTAAATGCGTGCATTAATGAAGTAAATATACTAGATTTGTGATCAATTTTGAGCAAATTAGGATCTCACTCTGAGCCTCAGTTACCCCACTAACAAAATGTGGGGATTGAATCCAATGAATTTCGAAGGCCCTTTGCGCTTTAGAAACACTCCCGCAGGGGTGGAGGGAGAGGGCCAGCGCCTGCAGAGTGTTCTCTCTGAACACCTGCCCCCTTGGAGCAGAGACTGGAGTTGGCAGGCCGGTGATGGATGCAGGACTGGCATGAAAAATCGAGGCCACGGGCTGAGCTCCCCCTGCCAGGCTGTGCGAAGGCTGCTGAGTGGCACAGGGCAACCACGAGGGAATGTTATCGATGGCCTGACACCGTGTTTGGGGGATTAGCCCATCCTCACATGTAATTATGAGGCATAGGATCATGCAAAGGGACAAGGCTACATCGGAGGAAAAAGAAATACCTTGTACTCAGCAGTGGCAATGAGTGAGCTGGGGAGGAAGGCCAAGCCATCCATCTCTTCTAGGCTGCTTCTGCATGGCATAGCCAGTAGGTGGCAAGTGATAACTGGCTGGACCCTGCACTCTGGCTTGGGATTTGGAACTGAGTGTTCCCAGGGGCAGGTGGTCCTAAGGGCTATCTCTTCCATGGCCCTTTTCTGACAGGAAGGGCTTTGCACTTAACCTTTGCATCCTGCACGGTGCCCAGCAGGAGTCAGCATTCCATAGCATTGATGGAATCAATAGATGCTCAATAAGCATGTGCTGAATGATTAAGTGACTTGAGGAAAGGGGATGTAGAAGTATGATACTGTGGCAGAAGAAGAAAAGCACTAGAGAGTCCTTAAGTCTGGATGGAAGGAAGGCTGGGGGAGAGGAAGCTTGCAATGTGCTGCAAGCACAGGGGGCCTGCATCTAACCACCTGGGAGTGACAGGTTCAGAACCATCTCTCCTTTCCTCTGGAGAAGCGCTTCTCAGAATGTGATCCACTGGTGGAACGCGGTGGTCATACCTGTAATCCCACTACTTTGGGAATCTGAAGTGGGAGGATTGCTTGAGCCCAGGAGTTAAAGACCAGCCTGGGCAAAATAGCAAGACCCCATCTCTACAAAAATATTTTTAAAATTAAAAGTGTTTAAAAATATTAAAGGTGGTCCGCTGACCACTGTGTCAGAATCTCCTGGAGCACCTGAACTGAGCTTGCTGAATCAAAATCTCTGGAGTTGGGCCTGGGAATCTGAACTTTATGGAAGTTTCCAGGAGATTTTCAATACATGTTAAAGTCTGGGAGCTATGTGGTGAAAGCTGCTGTGGAAGGGATTCCTGTGTTTCTCACCTGCTATGCTGGGGTAGTAGCAGTAACAGAAGTAGTAGCCACCATTAGCTGAGGGCATATATGCATTGTCATGTGACCCTCCCAGCAGCCTTATGAAGTATTACTTTTCCTCTTACAGATGAGGAAACTGAGGTTCTGACAAGTTATTGAACTTGCCCCACATCATACAGCTAAAAGGTAGCATAGTCAGGACCGAAGTCCAGCTCGTACATATTACACTGTACTGCTCTGCTAGTTCCTTCTGCTTTCCTGGTGAGATGTTCCCCCTTGTGGCTAACTCAGGTCCCCCTTACTGTCCTTAGAGCCCAGCACCTTGTCCTGACCTCAGGAGGAGAGAGCTGTCACCTCAACTGGCAATGGGCATGCGCTCCAGCCTGTGTTTTGGTGGAAATGCGCGAAGCAGAGGGACGGAGATTCTTGGGCAGAGAATCAGTTTGTTTTTATTGAAGGACCTCTGTGCCAAGTTCGGGTCTGGAGGTACCTCCTGCCTGGGACCCAGGGAGTTTAATGGCAGGGAGGAGAGGTCCTGCAGGTAGTAGCTCTGACCCTACCAGCCCAGCTCCCCACCCCTCACCCCTAACTTACATGTCAGCAGCTGTCACCTGCTCGACAGATGGGCCGACTGGCAGCACCTCTCCCTGGGCTGTACCCAGATTGGCTTGGCTGTGGTCTGGCTGCCCCTAAGCTAGAACCATCTGTGCCCAAGAGAGACCCAACATTAGAGGAGAAGGGCAGACGGGGCTCTCACAGCCCCTCCAGGTCATGGGGAGAGAGCTTAGGACCTTGTGATGCTCACCACCTGCTGTTCCCAAATCGGGCACCTGAGAGCCGGGACAGAGACTGCAGGGGCAGCTCTACTTCCCCTGCAAGGGGCTTTCAGAGTCTTTTCCAAGGCTAAAATGCCACTTACTGGCCAAACACTGCCAGCCCGACCACACTTGTAAGCTGTCTTTTTTTACCACTCTCTTTCTATCAGCAGAGCGCCCCCAGTGTCCTGCATGGCAGTTGGAGTCCTGGGAAACCCTCTGCTTGTTGGAAGGGAGGGGCTGAGCTGGCAGGGATAGGTCTGCCCCTGGTTCCATTCAGCCCTTCTTCTGGATTTATTTTCACAGCTGATTGAACTCATCACCTTTTTAATGAGGAAAACAGAGCTGGACTAAAAAGTTCCCTTAAAATGAAATCCAAGATCAGAAGAACAGGGACAGAGGTAACATGTGTGTAGAATTAGTTTGCTGTGCACTGGGAAAGGGGAGGGGTCCCTTCTACCAGGGAAGGCGACAGGGTGGTCAATTTCATGCCCTTCTGAGAATGCTGCAGCAGATTTGGTATTTGATACTCCAAAGTGGGAAGGGTGTTGTCATCCTCCCTCCATCCGTCAAAAAACTCATTCAGAAAGAGAGGCAGAGATTTTCTTGAGTCTAAAGGCCTCTGCCTCTGTGAAGGAGCCTTAAGCCGGATCCCCTAGGGATTGGGAAATTGAGAAGTGCTCCAATCTGGCAAGCATTTAAGTTCAATCCGTCTGTGTCCCAGCTTTTAGGAAGGGAAAATCGGCCACTTCATACTCTTTCTACCTAGACCTCCTGACTTCACCAGGAGCAGGGTTCAGGGGGCCGCACACTAGCAGGGGCAAGAGGAGGGTGCCAGCACCCTGAATCGGGAGGGGTTGACACATTTTGAGGCAATCTGGCCACTCCTTTTTAAAAGCATTTGGCTGCACATTTCCCTGGGAAATGGGGACTTTTAGGGGAAAAAAAAAACTAATAAAAAAATCCGACCACTGCATTGCAGTGCCTCTGAGATTGGTGCAGGCTGCTCAGCTGCTGTCTGAGGCACACACACGCCACACATACTCACAGCCTGCACCTAGGCCCCCGGTCTTCTTACCCCCTCTGGCAGCTGCTGTCATAGCCTGGGGGCCAGAGGCAGGGAGGGGGCCCCAGCCATCCTGCCACCCAGCTCTGGACTGGCCCAGGACAGGATCCAAGAGGCATCAGTAGAGGCAAAGGTGGGGATTTCTGACCCAGGGAGGGGACATGTGGCCAGGCCTGGCTGGCTTCCTGGTCTGTGGCTCTGCTGCCTCTACTGCCCTTGCCACACACTCTGGTTATTGCCACCATTCAGGGCACTTTTAGCTGAAACCTGCACAGTCCCATTCCTGGCACCATCCAGTGCAGATGCCCTCATCATTTTTTCCTTTTTCTCTCCAAAAAAGGGGCCAGGAAGCTTTGTCATCCACCCACTCCAGTCTCCCAGCTTACAGAGCCATGGAATATCAGAGCCGAAAGGGCCCTAAGAGATCATCTAGTCCAATCCTTTTAGTTTATTAATAAGGAACCTCAGACCCAGAGAGGAAAGGTGACTTGCCCAAGGTCACTCAGTGAGCTCTGGGCAGAGCTGATCCTACAGTGTGGGCCCTGAGGTGGCACAGAAAGTGCTTTGAAACATGCTGAGCGAACCCAAGTGAGAGGGTCCCCAGGAAGGGGCTAGTGACTTCCTGCTGATTGAATAATGAATTCATTGATTAGCTGTTCAAGGCGGCCAAGGAGATGAAGGATCAGCATTACGTCCCCAGCAAACATACCCTGAGCTCCCCCCAGGGCCCTGGCCCCACTGTACCCCTCTGCTTTCACCCTCCAGGAGCCCTCTACCCACCTGCTGGCTTCCAGTGCTTGTCAAGGACAGTGAGAGGATCCCAGAGCTGTTGTCTGTGCTGACTGCACTCAGTTTCTGGACCCAGGTGCTGACACCAGGGGAGGGAGGAGGCCAAGCAAGGGGGGATCCCTTATATCTCTCACCCCAGGAGCCAGGATCCCCAAGGCAATCTCACAGCTCTCCAGTGTGAGGGAGGAGAGGGGAAATGCAGTGATTGCCACATCAACATTTTCCAAGTCACAGAGCTGCTCCCTGACTGCTCCCTCCCTGACTTCTCCCAGAGCCTTGTGGTAGCCCCCAGTCACTGCATGCCTTCCCTTCAAACGCCTGAGAAGCCAGGAGCAGCTTCTGTCCAGGGTCCTGACCCCACCTCCCAGGGAAATGGACTTCAGGTCTCACTGGGAGGAGAGAGAATCATAGGTGGAGAAAGAGGCCCACTTTGGATCTTGGGCATCTCTTCTAAAGGCTGCCCTGGGGACTCTTCTGGTGGGTTGCTCTAAAGACCATGGTGAACGTGGCTCTTGTGTGGGTGTGTTTGGACTGGCTGTGCCAGAGATCAGACCCAATGAAAAGGCTTCTGTGCCATGACCATGATGAGGTTGGCCCAGCCTCAGTCTGACCTGGAATTTGGACATTTGGCTCTTATGTAGGGTGTGCTGTACTTCTCTGGACATCCCATTTTAAAAAGGACACAGACAAACTGAGCCTTGCCCGGAAGAATTTGGCCAGGAGGGCAGAGGCAGTGGAAAACACTGGAACAAAAGTGGAGAGATCAGTTTGGATTAGACAAAGGCACCCAGGGAAGCCATGGTGGCTGCTTCCAGAGAGCTGGAGAGTGGTCCTGTCTTCTGAAGGGCTGGACTCTGGCAGTGGAAGCCACAGGGAGAGAGATTTTAGTTCAAGATAAGGAAGTCCACTGTAACTCTTAAAGATGTCCAAACAGTGGGAAGAGCGTAATGTGGTGGGTTGCCTGTTGCTGGAATGTTCTAGCAGAAGCTGGTTAGGGAATTCCTGCATGAAGCAGGAGGTTGGGCTGGGGATAGCTAAGTGGAAACACCAAGGAAACTTACTATGTCATGGCTGTGGCACGGGGTTGGGCCCTCCACGTATGTGTGGTATGTCAAACTTAACATGTGGTCCAGCGCATCTAAGCTTCACACCATCCTTGCCAAAAAGGGCATTATTTCCTGCTTTTATAGATGACACAATGAGCCTTAGAGAGGTTAAAGACATTTTCCTAAGGCTGTCCACTTGGGAAGCAGCAGTTGGGACTTGAACCCAGGTCTGTCTGGCTCCTGATCCCTTGGTCTTTGCACTCTACTATTCTTGGCTCCAAGTTTCAGGCTCACAGGGCCCAGACAGAGGCTTGCATCACTCCTGCTTTGAGTCTAAAATCAAGAAGATAGGGGAGCCAAAGCCCTCGGGGGCTGAGGATCTGGAGTTTTGAGAAATTTCTATTTACTTTGCAGTCCAACAGCAATGACCAGCAGGGGACCCCAGAGTTCAGCCTCTGGGTTACCCTGACCAGGCTGATGCTCCATGGCTGACTGTTCTGATTGGAGCATGTGAGCGTTCGTGCCTGTGTGCATGCATGCAAGTGTGCATATTTGCACGTGTGTGTGTGCGTTCCAAAGCCCACTCTCCCACCAGTGCTGCATGCTCACTCTTCACCCCCTTTCTCACAGGCATGGCCTGTTCACCCCCTCCTCTCTGCACACAATAAGCCACACTTTCTGGTCCTTGTTTCTTGGCCTGGGGTCACACCTGTTGCTGCTCAGACAGGGAAGCCCCCCTCTTCTACCTGGCCCAGCACTTTCTGCCCCAAGCAGGCCCACTTACTCCATGGTCACCTTGCATGTGATCACCCTTCCCTGTGTTCCTCCTGCCAGCATCACAGTGCAGCCCTGGACCAGTGGGAGGACATCAGAGATCCACATCTTCTAGTCTTTGCCGCCCATGACACAGATGAAAGGTGACTGGTACTCCTGGGGTCCCTCAGACCCTCCCTTAGCCTCACAAACACATGACCATTTCTTTTAGAGAGACAGCACCTGGAAGTGAGAACATGCCAAGCAGGATTGTGCAACCCCTGCCACTCACTGCAGGACCCTAGGGACACTGTTTAACTTCTCTGAGCCCCAGTGTCCTGTTCTGGAAAACAACGATAGGAACACCTCTCCCACAAGGGTCACGTAGGTTTGGCACATAAAGACCCAGCACAGTGCGTAGCTAAATGGTGGTGTTCCCTTGTGCCTGAATTAATGGTCGTGTCCCCTTGTCCCTGAAGACTCTCAGGCAGTTGATCAGCTGTCGTCTCAACAGTAGATAAAGAAAATGGAAGGAACTTAAATGACTCTGAGATTAAAAAAAAAAAAAAAAAAAAAAAAAAAGAACAAAATGACATTGTAAAAATGAGGTATGTTTCAAGTCTGCTAGGGATGAGCCTGCAGTGAATAATTCTGGGCTTCCTCAAGGCCTGTCCTGGGCTCACATCTCCGGCTGTCCGAAATGGCCACACCCTTCAGCTTCAACTGCCTCCTCTAAGCAGATAACTCACAAATGTGAATCTTCAGCCCAGACCCCTCCTCTAAGCCCGCTTGCTCACCGATCTGCATGTTCAGTGACTCCACTTTGACACTTCTAAGGCATCTCAACACCCAATTCATGCTCTTACCCTCTTGTTCACACCTGGTCTGACTCTAGGGAATTATATCGCAGTGAGTGACACCCCCATTCGGCCCATAGTACAAGCCAGGAGCTTAGGAGTTGCTCTTAGTGCCCTTTCATCCTCTCCGCTCACATCCAACCCAATACCAAAGCCAGTCACTTTCTTTTCTTTCTTGAACGCTCTGCCTCTTCTCCAGCAGCCTGGGCCAGCCATTAGCATCTCTCACCTGGATTATGCAGAAGCTGGTCACTCTGCCTGGAATGCACTTCCCTCCTCGCTGCCTAGTTAATTTTGACCCAGCCTTCAAGCCTCTCAGTTCAAGGGCCACTCCCTCCAGGAAGTGGTCCTTGAACTCCCTGAGAGGTCTGAGTCCATCTATTTTAGAGCACCGTCCCACACTCCATAGTGCTGGTTGTAGCACAGATCTGATGTGTGTGTGTGTGTGTGTTGGGCGGGGGCAGGGGTTAATGATGAGTGTCACCTCTCCAAGTAGGAGGAACACCCCATGAGGTCACAAGCTTGTCTGCTTTTGTTCATCATTAACTCCCTGATGGATGCTGAGAACAGCATTTGACACATGAATTAACAAAAGATTGTTGAATGGATGAATGAATTGGCAGGAGTGAGTCTGGAGTCAGGTTTTGCACTTGGGCGGAGAGGCTGGAGGAAGGCGTTCTGGTGCCTTCAAAGAAACAGGGCTGGCCTAAGTGCAGGCGCTGCAGGTGGAGGCAGCTATCACAGGCTCAGAAAGTGGGTCTGCCAGGGAGTGTGGGCAGCAGAGTTGCAGTGGAGAATGTGCCTTCTTGGGTCACGTGACTAGGAAACTATTAGTCCTCGGGAGCAATTAGTTAAGTTAATTAGCCCATCCATTTAAGCAGCAGCTAAAGCAACGGGGCCTGAAGACCGTTTGGGGAAAGACACTCAATTATTTGCACCAATGTCACCCTAATTTCCCCAGTAAGCTCAGCTGTGGCTAGGCAAGGGAAGAGACTTGAACACTCAATTAATTTCCTCTGTTTGGGGCCTGGAGTGGGAGGGGTAGAGGGACCTGGGCAGGAGGGTTGGCTGAAAGCAGGCTGCCAGGGCCCTTGAAGCCCCAGTGGCCACCTTCAGACTCTGCATCTTTCATTGACCCTTCTGATCAAGACATAAGTTTTTCAGGCCCCAGGGATGTCACTCCAGAGAGAGGATAACTTAGTCAAGGTCACACAGCAAATTAGTTCTAGGGACAGACCTAGAACCCAGGCTCCCAGCCTCTTCAACCAGGACCTCCTCTTCAAGGAAAGAAAAGAAGAGGTACAGAAATCACTGTGGTAACTCACAGAGGTCCAGCGGGTTGCAGCCATGTAGTCACACAGCATAGCTCTCCTAGAGAAGCATGCAGTGGTACTTGCCTCCATCGCGGGACACCAGCGCCCAGTCTCTGTTTCCCTGTCTGGAAAATGAGGCCAGTGTTTGTGGGGAGTGGACTTGGAGATACCACCATTCCCTATTCCCAATCTCTGGGGATGGTCTGTGGGCATACAGGTTCTGGTCTCTTTTTGACCCCCATATGAGGTCAGCAGTTAAGACAGGCATCTACTATGTGCACAGACTGTGCTTGATGCTTGGGGTGGGGTGGAGTGGGGGTAACTGCCAAGGTATGGGACAAGTCCCCTGTGGTAGTACAAGCAAAGTGACTGGAGAACAGTACCAGCCGGTGCATAGTGACATGCTGAGCTGTGTGTCTGTGAGGACACGTCAGTCAGGTGATGAGTGAGGAGATGGATTTAGGGGGCTTCGAGGGAGAACTAAAGACTCTAGGTAAGTGTGTGAACCTATAGGGAAGTATGAATCTATGCAGGAATATGAGGATGCAGATGGGCTGGAGGGTTCGGGGGTTCCATGTTGGGGACAGAGGCACGACAGTTGAGTGATCAGGTGAGGCCATTTGGAGAAGGGCCTTTTGTCTGGGTGCAGCTGGAAAAGGTGACAATCGAGATTTTCAATGAAAATTGTGGCATGAGATGTCAAGCCGCTCATGCAAAAAGACAAGGAAAAACTTACGCCATCAGGGAGGGGCATTCTTTCCATGGGCTGCTGAGCTGGGGGACTTGCGTGAAAGGCTGGGTTGGGAGGAAATCCAAACTCTAAGGGGCGGGGCAGGGGTGGGAAGGAAAATGATATGCATCAAAGGCCAACTCAGGCTCTAGGCACTGTGCTTTAAATGGGTTATCTTAGGTGAATTGGTGATGAATGTTCCTTAAGAAAATGAAACTGGAGCTCATCTGGAGCTCAGAGAGTTTAAGTAATTAATCCAAGTCACATAGTTAGCACAAGGCAGAGCCACGATTCTGGGTCTGATTTTGAATCCAGGGTCTTTCCACCAAAGCGGTCCCCTCACCCTTGGCTACATGGAGAATGACTGATGCCTGGACCCTTCCCAGGATAGCTGAGGGAGTCTCTGGGAGATGGGGCTGGGCACCTTTCCTTTAAGCTCCTCAAGTGTCTCTGTTGGGCAGAGAAGTTGAGAGGGCCCAGCAGCAAGCTGCCTCCTGCTTTGGTCCCCAGCTTCCAGCTGTTGCATCACAGGGGACTGAGTTCCTGTCGCTGTGTACTAACTCCATTACTGTCAAAGATGCAGGAGGTAGGGAAGACACATTGGTGCTCTAAAGTTGATCTGGGACAGGCCTCCTGTCCTCCTACAGAAAGGCAGGTGCCCAAATTCAAAGGGAGAGGTGAGAGATGAAGAACAGTGAAGACAGAGGCTGACTCCACTGACCCCTGCTTGTCACCCCCACCCCAGATCCATGCATGACCCCAGGAGTTCCTCTTCTACCATCACCACAAGCCTTGACGTATGTTTATTTCTCCCCAGGGAGCCATCCTCAGATGCCACTCACCCAAGGCAAAGGGACGATGGCTGTTCCCTCAACAGATGCACATGCGGCTCCTCAGGCCCCTTCCACTGGCATCAGCCACCACCAACTCTCTGCAGAGGAAACAACTCTCCCAGAGATAGTTGAATGGTTGGCTGTGATAGGCACCATTTCAGACTTGCTGTGTGACTTATTTAGACGGAGTCTCGCTCTGTCACCCAGACTGGAGTGCAGTGGCACGATCTCGGCTCACTGCAACCTCTACCTCCCGGGTTCAAGCGATTCTCCTGCCTCAGCCTCCCAAGTAGCTGGGACTACAGGCGCACGCCACCATGCCCGGCTAATTTTGTATTTTTTGTAGAGATGGAGTTTCTCCGTGTCGTCCAGGATGGTCTCGATTTCTTGACCTCGTGATCCGCCTGCCTCGGCCTCCCAAGGTGCTGGGATTACAGGCGTGAGCCACCGCACCCGGCCGCTGTGTGACTGATTTAAATATATTCTTCAGCTTTCCAATTCTGTAAACTGGGTAGAATAATATCTGAATGGAAACTTATACCTGAAGGCTTTAGGAAAAAGAAAGATTGTTTAGGAGCCTTTTGTAACTTCTTAGCTGTGAGGTAATAACTATTGATAGATAGGAATGTGCTGAGGTGGAAAGAATGAACCAGCATGTGAGTCCAATAGTCTGGAATCAAATCCAGTCACTGCCATGTGTGAGGTTCTTAACATCTTCAGAGCAAGTTTTCCTGTATGATTTATGAGTCAATGAATTCCATGTCTTCTGTCCAACCTCCTTTCTGAGCTCCAGGCCCACAATTCTAGGGGCCTGCTGGACATTTCCTCCTGGATGTGGCTCAGGCTCCCAAACTGATCATGTCCCAGGCTGATCTCCTCACTCCCACCCGCCGCTGTGCTTCCTCTCTTGGTGACTGACGTCCCCATCTTTCCCGTTTCACAAGCCAGAGATCCAGAAGTCACCCTGAACTCCTCTTTATTCCTCACGCCCACCCCCAATTAGCCACATGGTGTGGAGTCTTGTTTCTAGATGAGCACATCCATCCCTTCCTTCCCACTCCTATGGCTCCTCCATGGTGCAGACTGGTATTAGCTTTCCCTTGACTTACCGCAACACCCCCTCTCTGCCAGCGCCCTGCTTCAGGCCTTCCACTGTGCCCATTGCCTGTGTGGGCAGAAGCCCCACCCCCTTAGCCCGGCTTGCAAGGCCCTTCGCATCCAGGCTCCAATGCCCCTCCCACCCCACTCCCGGCCCCTCCTTCCCACTCTGCCCGGTGCCTCCAGGCGACGTGCCCAGTGTCCTCCTGCTTCCATGCTGGAGCACTACATGTTCCCTTTGCCAGGAACACCGCCTTTCCTTGGGATCGGATCAGAGGTGTACTTACTTCAAGAGCCACTCAGAAGCCATCTTCTCCGACTGTTCCTTCATCCTCACCCCCGTGGAGGCTCCAAGGCCTGTGGCTCCACGGGCTTTTGTGCATACCTGCTATTTTCCCCATGCTGCACTGTTATCTGCTTATGTGCCTGTCTCCCCCAGCAAACTTCCAAACTCTTGTGGGCAGGGATTGTGTCCTACAGAACTCTGTATCCCAGGGCCAGGCAGAGTGCAGGGCACATAGTATGTATTCAGTAAAAAACATACCATAGCCAGGTATGGTGGTGTGTGCCTGTAATCCCAGCTACTCAGGAGGCTGAGGTAGGAGAATCACTTGAACCCAGGAGGCAGGGGTTGCAGTGAGCCAAGAGTGTGCCCCTGCACTCCAGCCTGGGAGATAGAGTGAAACTATGTCTCCAAAAAAAAAAAAAAAAAAAGCATATGAAATGAGTGTTTGGCAGAGGGATCTTTGCTGGATCCTCTCTCCCGCAAAGACCCAGCTACTCTGGAAGAAATGTACACATAGGGTCTGCCCCTTATATATGTGCCCAGCCAGTAGGTGGCAGTGGAAGTGTCACTGCATGCAAGCACATGACCCTTTCTGGGGTCCTCTGAGGCAGGCTGGAAACCCTGGCTCGCAGGTGGGCAGGAGTACCTGGAACACGGGGCTCACCCAGGTAGATTCCTCAGACTACAGTCTACATACCCACAGATAGGGGAGTTGATTATTTGGGCTTCTTGGATTCTCTGGGAAGATCCTCTGAACCCAACCACAATTTTCTTTTCCTCTTCCGGGGCCCTCTGCCAAACATCTGTTCTTAGATGGCCTACATGTCTGGCTTGAATCTAGAGAGGACTTGGAATCGCTCCCTATGTCTGGAAAAAGCCCTTACAGAGGGGATGGAGAAGATCTGTGCTTTTGTGCAGGGAAGTCTGGAGCTGGACTGACAGCAGCCTGGGAGACTGAAGTTAGCTGTGTGGTCTTGGGCAGGTCACATCACTCCCCAGAGGGTGGATGGGTTTTAGCGCCCCCACAGACCAGCGCTTGAATCCTGGCTCTGGCATTTCCCAGCTATGCAGACTAGGGCAAGTCATTTGCATTTTGGGGGCCTCAGTTTTCCCAGCTGTGATATGGGGACAAATACCAGTTTCATGAAGTAGTTACAGGGATGAGGTAGGACCCAAATGTCTACAATGCTGTTCGGTTTATGGCTGAGAAAGGAGGGCACCTGTATCAACTGGCAAGGCATATAGCACAGGGGTTTGGAGTGCGGCTTCAGGAGGCAACGATGAGGTTCAGATCCTGCATCTTCCCATCTCTAGCTGTGTGACCTTGGACAAGATATTATATCTCTCTTTACCTCAGTTTTCCCATCTTGAAAATAGAAATAAGAATAATCCTCTCTCCTAGAGTTGTTGTAAGTACGAAGTAAATTCATGTGAAACCCTTAAAATAGTACCTAGCACATAGTAAGCATGAATGTGTGCTTCCTGTCACCATTGCTGTCAGCCTCATCAATATCATCATCTCAACACTTGAATTGCATTAACTCTAGGCACCTACCTGCTCTTGCAGGAAATCTTGTCTCCTCTGGATCTGCTTCATACCAGCATGTGATCTGGGAGACCCGCAAAGCTCACGTACACACCCTCATACTGTCTGGGCTGCCACTTGATGCTGGTTTCAATGTCCCCAGTTCCTCTGGCACCGCCACTGTCCAAAGCTGCTGCATGGCCTCTGATGCCTGGGGCCTGCTCCTCCTGCTGATGTGCCTGGCTGTCAAGGCTTTCAATCTTCTGCAGCCTTAGCTGCTCAGCACCTTCTTTCAAAGAGAGAATGAGAACAGTCCCTCCCTAGGTGATGTGATTATTGGAGGGGCAGAGTCTCACAGCAGGTTGCTTGGGCCTTGAAGTGTTAGATTTAGTGAGCTTGCTCTCGAGACAGCTCTTTCATTCTACACATAGCTACTCCTCTTCCCAGGATCGCTGGGTCAGACAAGGTCAAGAGCCAGCCACTCTGCCCAAGCTGGAGGGTCTCACTGTCTGACCTCAAGCCCTGTTGTGCAGACTCACTTGTTTTGTCAGCTTAATTCTTTCTTTTTGACAATAACCCCTACTTAACAACTGCCAGAAACCTCTCTATATGTCTGGAGCCTGGCTGTGAAAACACTTCAAGCTTTTCCCCCCAGGGACTCCTCCTTAGCTCCCAGGTAACCCAGTGGATGCAAATCCATACTCTGGAAGATGGATGCCAGCAGACGCCTTGGGTTTGAGGTATGCATCTCAGTCTCAGCTGCAACCCATCCTGGATGCCTTGCCCCATGCAACATGTATAAACTGCCTGGTACATAGCAGGCACAAAATAACCAGTAGGTATTTTTTTTTTTTTATCAGTTTCCTCATCTGCAAAGCAGAGATAATAGAAGTTATAGGCTCACACCTGTAATCCCAGCACTTTGAAAGGCCAAGGTGGGCAGATGGCTTGAGGTCAGGAGTTCAAGACCAGCCTGGCCAATATGGTGAAACCCCATCTCTAGTAAAAAATACAAAAATTAGCCAGGCATGGTGGTGCATGCCTGTAGTCCCAGCTACTTGGAAGGCTGAGGCATGAAAATCGCTTGAACCCAGGAGGTAGAGGTTGCGGTGAGCTGAGATCACACCTCTGCACTCCAGCCTGGGCAACAGAGCAAGACTCCGTCTCAAAACAAATAAGCAAACAAACAAAACAGCTAACATTTACTGTGCCCTTATTATGTCCAGATGATGTTCAAAGTTTTTTACATGTATTAACTCATACTGTTTCTGTTCCATTTTATGGATGAGGCATAGGGTGTGAAGTGCCTTGACCAAGGTTGCACAGCTGCTAAATGGCAGAACCAGGATTCTACTCCCAGTGGTCTGGCTTCAGAGCCTGTATTTGAACCATCATGGTATCCATGCTAATGCTCAGAATTACCGTGAGATCCAATGATTCCATGTCTTATGGCTCTATACAAGCACTAAGAGCTGCTGCTCCCATGGCTCAGTGATTTGGAGGGGGTGGGAGGAGGGGGAGGAGGAGCAGGGAGACGGTCTCTCTTAGCACTAGTGATGGTCACGGTAGTGACTGCAGGATTTAGAAGCTCTTTGCAGAAATCTAGTTGCTGCGTTTCTAGAAGGGAATACTGAGAGCCATTATTTTGTTTGGGCAGGTCTGAAGTGGGGAGGGAACTCGGTCAAGGTGAAGAACTACATCAGCTTCTCAAGCATCCTCTTCTCTCCCTTCCCCTCTTCCTCTCTCGCTCCTCATTCAGCTAGGGCCTGGGGGCAGGGCTGGGGTTTCCAGGAAGGCTGCCTTCACACTGCCCAGGCGGTCTGCCTCAGCTACTGTTGTAGGGTTCGGCTGCTGGGGGTGCTCATGGAATATGGCTGGGGGGAAGGGGCCGCCAGCCTCCCAAGCAGCAGCCTTCACTAAGGCCTAGATCGCTGAGAGAGAAAGGAGGACACCTGAACAGCCACAGAAAACTGGCCCAGGAGACTGCAAAAGTACTCTTTGAGGCACCTCTTCCTAACATGAGCCTTCCCTCTACAGGCCCTGGAAACATATGGGCAACAGGAGCCTGATCCTGCAGCGCTGGCTTAGAGCCCAGAGTTCCAGGGCAGCTCCAGCATTTCTGTAGAGGAGGGGTTTAGGAGTTGCCATCTCATTGGAAGGGAGGTAAGGGGCCTTTATTTTAGTCTGTGGACTTATTTGGAGGTGACTTTGGGGAGGATGCTGATAGAGATCATGAAGGAGGGTAAAGTCTTCCCAACCCTACCCTGGCCGCCATGGTTCTGCCAGTGCCTGCTACCACAACTCCAGGCCTGGGGTTTGTTCGTGCTGACACCTGAGGCCAACCCAGGGACAGTGCAGAGAATCCTGTGCTTGGACTACGGACCTGGAGAGGCAAAGCCTCGGTGGGGACGAACTGGCTTCAGCTGCTGTCCACCTTGTCCAGTAAGCCTAGAGGGAGAAGTTAGGATTTCAGGAGCCACTAAGTGAGGTGAGGCTATGGAGGAGACAGAGTTGGGGGTCAGGGAGGGGAGGGATAGTTAGAACCCTGGGGGAGAAGGCTGAGGGTGGAGTAAGAGGCTCCTTCCCTTATTCCTTCAGCCCTCTGTCTTCCCCAGCAAGGCCAACACTGCTATGCCAAGAGTGGCACTGAACTAGTCTCTTTATATACATTATCCCATTAATCCTTACAAAAAGTCTGTTTTATAATCAAAATCCCCATGTCGCAGGTGAGAAAGTTGAGGCGTAGAGAAGTTATGCGATTTGCCTGTAGTCATACAGCATACAGAGGCAACACAAGGATTTGAGGATGCAGCATTTGCGGTGTTTACTGAGTGCCTACCCTGGGCCAGTAGGCTAGGTGAGCAGGGTCCTTGCCCTCCTGGAGCTTACAGTCTACTGTTGGAGACTAGAACAAGGAAGGATAAGTGTGATGAGGGCTGCAGAGGAGAAGCACAGGGCACACAGGGAGAGGGGTCAGGTAACTGGGACTGGCAGGATGGAGGGGGTTGGCCTGGTGTAGTGGGGTGTGGAGGACAGCATGTACAAAAGCTCCGCAGCGGGAAGGAGCATAGCCCTTTGGGCCCTGCAAGGAGACAGTGAGGGAGTGGGCAGTGCCAGGTGAAGTTGGAAGGTGGGTAAGGGCTGCATCTAGAGATGCTGGTGCAGGAAGCCTGAAAAGGTAGGATGGACAGTCAGGACCTAAGGAGCACCTGGGGAGGAGGGTGGAGGTCGAGATATACACCCAGCCTACCTAGACTCACAAGACCCAGCTCCATGCCCTAGCCTACGTCAGGACCTTGGGTGAGTCATCCACCCTTTGGGGTCTCCCTGTGCCTCAATGGAGTGAAGAATTATCCCTTCCTCACCCTGCTGCCTCCTGGGGAAGTCAATAAGAATCCAGTGAAATTAAGACTGTCAGGCTGTCATTGTCATCCCTATCAGGGGAAGGGTCCTCTGAGGCCTGAGGGGGCTCCGAGTGAAGCACAGCTGTGTTTTCTCCAGGGACCCACCGTGTTTCCATCCTCCCCCATTCTGGCCCAGCCTCTGCCTGTGCAAATGTCACCCGATCCTTCCACATGCCATCAGAATTCCACTTCTGCCCAAGAGGGGAAGGGGCACATTGGAGGCAGCATAGACATTAAACACGGTATTTTCAGAAGGAGCAGACATAACCTTAGATAACTGCTTTATTTTCTGTAATTAGACTTTATTTTACTGGAGGCAGCTTTGCGTAAGGCTCAGGCATTTCTTGGTCCATTTTATCAGAAGGAACCCTGAGGGTCATTTCATCCATCCCTTTTCATCCAGCAGCACTACATTCCAATCGTGAAGGCATAAGCTTTCCCTGTCAGCAGGATGCTGCCCCAGACCCTTAGCATCAGGAAATCCCAAAGTCAAACCTGCATCCAGCCTGCTGAATGAAATTTCAGTCCCATCCTCCCTCCCTCCTAGCAAAAGAAGCTTTGGGGGAGATTTCACAAAAGAAGCACTTCTCTCCCCAGGGAGAAACCGAAGAGGAGCAGCAGGTGCTGCTCTTCAGTGTGCATACTCATCTCAGGTGACAGGTCCCCTCCTCGGTGTGAGGTGGCATGATGGGAGTAGGTTACGGGAGTGTACCAGAGTAGGGGGAAAACCCTGGTGCCCTCCTGCTGAGCATCTGACCTTGAGCCCTTTACCCCAGGTCCCCTTTTCCATTTGAAGAACAGTGAGGGGTCAGCAGACCTGACTAGAGGGTCTCAGGCATGGGTCCTCTCCCCCAGCCCACACATGAACACACACACACACCCTTCCCAACACCCAGGTATGCAGATGCACACTCCCCCACAGGACCAGCAGCCCGGAAATCCCTGAATCAGCTTTTCTGCAGTCCAGGGTCTGTGACAAGCGAGCTGCTGCCATTCTGAAGAGAGGCTCCAGCCCAGCTAGGAGCAGCGGGTGCTGCAACACTGCAGTCCCAGGCTTCGGGAGTGAGGTGTATGTCCTGGGGCGGGGGATGCCTAGAGGAGGGGAGGAAGGGGGATTCACTGCGGGTATTGGGAATTTCCCAGTTCCCCAGACTCTGTGGGGATGAGAAGCCGTGGAAAGCCCTGAATGACTGTCCCCCCAACACACATGCACACAGGATTTTTGTGTGTTGGGGGTGGGGGGGTGAGGAATGTCACCTCCTGGGTCAAACACCAAACTCGAGTCCTGGTCCTGAGTGTGCAGAGCAGAAGGCAAACAGAAAGCAGCGGCATGGAGGGTGAAGGAGAGGTTGAGGGGAGAGGGCGAGGATAGGGTGGAGCTGGGAAGGTCAGGGGTGGTTAATGGCCAGACAGCAGCAGAAATTCCACCTGGCCAGCTGGGGCCCCGAGGTGAGGTTGAGGGGACTGAGGGTGCGGCCCAAGGGTGAGACTGAGGCACAGGAGTGCTGCCCGGGCTCGCCGTCCTCCCTGCCCCTTTCTGGTGCTCACAGTGGGTGTCAGCCTCGCCTTCCCAAGTGGGAAAAAGCAGAGCTGCGGAGGTGGGAGGTGTTGGGTCCATGGCAGAGCCCTTCTGCTGGGTTCCTATCTGGGAGCAGGCAGAGGGTCCTGTGCCAGCAGACGCTCTTCCTCCTCTCCCCCAACCCCGTACCCCTCCATCCCCCTTTCTCCCCTCTCCAGGTGGCCCGTGAAGAGCCCTGGCACCAGCCTTGACCTCACCCTCTGGGACAGACTGAGGCTGGGGACCGCGGGCTGCCAGAGTCCTCCGGGCGAACTCCCCAGCTCCCCTTCCCCTCCAGCGTCTGCCTTTTGTTCCATCTCTCTTCTTCTCCCTCCCTTCTCTCCCTTGACTCAGGAAAACCTTCATCCGTATCTCCTGAAGCAAATCGTTTCCCTCCCACCCCCGCCCGCACGCCATTCCCTACAGCCAGGGGGTCCCCTCCCTGGTGTCCCCTCCCCCCAGCCAATTCCCGGACCTGAGAGGCTGTAAACTCAAGGCTGGCGGGTGGGGTGGGGAGTGTCGCAGGAGTGCACGGAGCTGGCGGGGACTCCTCCGCAGAATCGGGGGAGTCCCGTAGGGCTCCGGGGGCGCGGAGCCGGCCCCGCCCTCCCCAAACTTCTGTAGGGCCGCGCCAGTTTAAACCCCTCTCCCCCAGCCTAGTCCCTCCCGCACACACCTCCCCTTCCCCTGTCGCCCGTTTCCTCCTCCGCTGGCAGTCCGGACTGGAGAAGGGGGGTGTGGGCGCGCGGAGGCGGCCTCTCCCGCAGCGGGGATTGCCTGGGGCGGGGGGCCCTGCGTCGCGGTTTGCGGGGATCGCCCTCGGAGGGGCCGCGCGCGCTGTGTGCAGGCGGATGTGAGGAGCATCTCAATTGGCGGGCGGGGGAAGCGGGATCAGGTTGTTACTACTGCAGAGAGAGAGGAAGAGAAGAGAGAGAGAGGGAGAGAGAGGAAGAGAAGAGAGAGAGGGAGAGAATCGCGGGAGCGAGGGCCGCAGCGGCAGGGCCGGCGGGGAAGTGGGAAGAGGGACCTGGACTTCAGGACCCCAGGCGTCCCCGCCCCCGCCCTCTCCACCAGCGCAGGCTGAACGCGCCCGGAACGTCCCAGGGTAAGAGGGAACCCCAGGCAGGGCACCCCACGAGGGCAGCCAGTAGTCCCGAGCGAAGCCGCGCCTCGACCGACAGTGGTCATCCTTAGGGCCTGGGGCGTGGGCAGACGCGGGGTCGCCAGACAGGGACACTCCGACTTTTGGGGCTTGGCGCTCACGGCGGGATAAACTAAGTACAGGACTGAGCCCTTGGTGGGAACTGTAATCTGGAAATCCATGGGCGTCGGAATTACCTGGCTAGATCCGGGGGAGGTGTCCTGAATTATCTCGGGAACCCCTCGCCCCCAACCAGTTTCTCCCCTCGGAGAGCCAGGGTCCAACGCGGAGAGAAGGCAAGAGAAGCCGCGGTGTCTTAGTGCTGGGACCGGGGACCTGCGGGGAAGCGAAGGCGCCTCGCCGCAGAGAAACCGTGGGAAGGGCGTGGGGAGGTGCATGAAGTGGGCGTGCGGGGAGAAGTGGGTGCGGGGCGCGTGGGACCCCGCCGCGCCTGCTTCGCTGAGGAGCTGGAAGACCACGCTTGCGCAACACTGGGGAGCCCCTGGCGCAGAGTGGGGTGTGCCGGAGGCATCCGCGGTGCGCAGGGCTGGCTGCCTTTCTGAGCCCCCCGCCTTGCCGCAGCCGTCCAGAGTTGGGATGCGCGGCTGCATTTTCCACCCCTTCCTCTCCCAGGAACTTTCCCACACTTTGACACGCACCACGGCTCTGTGCATTGGAGGAAGTAGGCTCCCGGGGATCCTGGCAAGCTTGCAGAGACCCGGGCGGGCAATGGGAGGGGGCAGCTAGGCAGTGGAAACAACGTCCTACTCAGTTTGCAGTGTGACCTTGGACAAGCCGCTACACCTCTCTGAATCTCAAGATGATGGAGGCGCATGGTGCCCAAGACAGGAATGGGGACGAGGTGGGGGAGGGTGCGTGGGGGACAAGCTCATGGGCATGCCTGCCCGAGCCTCTACCTGGGAATCGCTGCCTTTGGTCACTGGCCTTTCTTAAGTGAGTTCAGTGCTCACTTCCTGAGCAGGGGGTGGCAAGGTGGAGCTGTGAACCCAGCGCCCCAGGGAGAGTCCGAAAGCTTCCATTCTGACCTGTCCTGTGACCTTGGGCAACTCACTGACCCGCTCTGGTCTCAGTATCTTCATCTGGAAAATGGAGTTTGGAATTTAAGGTATCTGAGGTTTTTCCCAGCCCCAACACCCTGCCGGTGTCACCCACTGAAAGGTTGGGGGTGGGGTGCAGCTGGGTAGAATGACCTAGCCTCCGGAAGACTGTAGCTCCCCTACTGCACCCCCTATCCCAAAGTAGCAGGGCTGTGACACCCTCAGCCTGTTCATTGGTCATCTCTCCCCACTCTCAGAATTCAGCTGATGGGGAGAAAGGCTGGCTTTCCAGCATTACACATCCTCTTTGCAGAGGACGGATTCTTCCCTGGGGAAAGGTTCGCTGTGACAGATAGATGACCATAGGTTAAAGGGTGATGTCAAGGACCTCACAAGGTCATGCTGTCTGCTCTCTACCTCCAGACAGGGCTGCTTCCACCTCAGATAAGGAAGATCTGAAGGAATCCTCTCGTTTTAGAAAGATCTCCACTGCAATAGCCTAGAGCACCTCATTGTGCAATGTGACAGTCCTTGCCATAGGAAAGTCTAATCTAACTCCTTTTTGGGATGAACTCTGGTTCTGTCTTCAGTTGAGATGAGACAATGGCTTCTTACTGGGCATTCGGGTGTTGTGGATGAGTCCCAGTTTGAGACAAGAGAGCTGAGTTTAATTCACAGGCTCAGCCTCCAATTTGTGTGACCTTGTGTGACCTTGGGTCAAGGCCCTTTCTTGCTTTCCTCCCCTGTACATTGAGAAGGTAGAACTAGATAACTTCTCAGGCCCTTGCAACCGCACAGTTTTGTGGCTGCAGTTCTGGGCTGGTGTCTGAGTAGCAGGAAGTAGGCTTGGCTGGGTGATGGGAGCAGGTGGACTCCAGGAATTTCCAGTGCATTGCCCTCCCACTTCTGTCACCAGAGTTGAGACAACTTGAGACAAATACTGTGTATGAATTTCAAAGCCCGGCACACCCCTGGAGGGACTCCCCAGGAGACCTTGGCTCTACTGGTTATTGGCTGTGTGACCTTGAGCAAATTACTTCATATCTTTGAGCTTCAGTTACTAAGTAGTCAAAACAAAATGAGAATAGTGGTGGTATTTTAGGGTTTTTATGAGGATTAAACAAGAAGCATATGTAAATACTTGGTCCAGTGCTGAGCTGTCTAAGTCCTCAATGAGTGGTAGCTATTGTTAATAATAATACAAGCTATGTAGCAAGCAGGTGGCAGGGCAGCTGTGAGCAGTGGCCATGGGGAGCAGGGAAAGATTGTGGACTTGCAGTGTGATCTTCCCCTAACATCTTCAAAGCTTCGCTACAGAATAGGAATGTCAGCACTGTCTCTCTGTCTCTGACCAGTAGGACCGTTCTGCAGTAGAAACTCCATGGGAAACAGAGAGACTGCTTGACTTTCCAATAAGCTCACACCAGTTTTCCTTTGGTTCTTCCTTCCCCACTCTCTGCCACACCTCTGTGGTTACGACAAAATGGGCCTTTTACTCCATTGCCTGAACCTTCTAGAAATGGACCAACTGAGAAGCAGAGAGGGATAAGGCTGGATGTCCCTGGAGTGAGTGGCTGAAGGCATGTCTACACCCAGGTGGAAGGAGTGGCAAAGGGACTGGCTCAACCTGGAGGAGGATTCCCAGGACCCCATGGCCGGGACTGAGGTTTACCGTAGACTTGCTGTGTGACCTTAGGCAAGTCGCACACCACTGTGGACCTCAGTTTTCTCATATGTGAAGCGAAAGCTTGGTTTAGATGACCCAAAGTCCTTCTGGCCTTGTTGATCCACGGCCCTTCTGGCTCTGCCTTTGCCGAGGCTGGGTGGGGAGGGGTGGGGTGGCGTGGGGTGAGGTGGGAGGTTTGTTGGAGTCGTTCAGGCTTTGGGTGTTCTCTGCTCTTTGATTCCAGTCCTATAAGTCAGCTTGGGGAGAGGTGATGACCTCACCTTCTCAGTAAGAGTGCTGATGGTTAAAAGCAAAGGCTTTGCAGATAGATATATCTAGGTCCCCATCTTGGCTTGCTCCTTAATATCTTTGTGAATTCAGGCAAATTATCAACCTCTCTGAGCCTCAATTATCTCACCTGTGAAAAGGGAATATTACCAACCTGGAATAGGAAGTCCTTAGTGTGATATTGACTAATGTACAAGGAATGGGTTTTTGAGGTTCTATGTTATCACAGAGAGGGCTCAAGTTAAAGGAGCAGGGATACAGTTCACAGTCCTGCAGTTGTCACCATGCACATGCTCCCCCAAAATGCCCCAGTGTTCTCTGTTGTCCTTCTGCTGTGCACTGGCCTCAGGCTCCAGGAGTTTGCATGTGCTGGTCTTTGTCATGGGGCCTGGAGAAAGGAAGAGCTCATCCACAGAGGCCAAAGGCCAAGCAAGCATGAGTCTGAGGGAAGTGTGGCTGACAAAAGGCTCCTGATGATGAGGGAACACGAGCCAGCAGCGTGGCATCCCTCCATTCAAGGTTAGTCATGAGGAAAGGCTGTGAGATGCAGCCTTGGAGAAAAGGCTGAAGGAGGGGGGGACATCGCCTTCCACAGGGATGTGTTAGATGAGTGGCATGGCAGGACGAGGCACTGAAAGGGGCTGTGGGATCATCTCATCCAGCCCTCTGTTTTGATTATGGGGAAACTGAGGCTTAGAGAGGGGGAGCTCCTTGCCCAGGACCACACAGCAGGTTAGCACCAGCGATGGAGCTTGCCGGCCCTTGTAGACCGTCAGTCCAATGCTCTTTCCTTCCTCCCTGTTAAGCACCAAGCAGTTATTTTCCATCTTTTCTAAAATCAGAGCACAAGGTAAAATGCTTTGACTGCAGCAGAAACGACATGAGTCCTGACAGGAAGGAACTTCCTGATCTAGATACTGAAATCATGGGATCCAACCTTCCCATTTTGCAGAATAGAACACGGAAGCCCAAGAAAATTAAACAACTAGCATAAGGTGACCCAGTATCAGACACTTGCATTCCCAGGCCTGAGCTCTCTCAGTTATGCCAGCTATGCCACACTGCTGCTCTTGAGCCAGACAGGGCAGCAGGATAGCCAAATGTGAAAAAAATAAACCCAGATGGGCTTGGGGAAGGGAGGGAGGACAGAAAGACAAAAGACCAAAAGACAGAAATATTACTTCCAAGACCACGCTTTGCTTTCTCAGCTTGTCTCAGTTGGCCCCTGCTCAGAGCTGTTGAGGCTGACAGCCTGCTTTGCCCTCTGAGAGGAGAGAGGAGGGAGACAATAGCCAGCCCCAGTGGTCTCACTTCCATTGACAAGGCTGAGTGAAAGAAAGTCAATATTTGCCCAGTGGCAAAGGATAGGGAGTAAGTCTGACTTGGGATGGGGTGGGTAGGGGCTAACAGGGTAGGGTGGTGGGGAGTCATTCTGAAAAGGAAGACTGCGGCGTGTAGGGCCTTGGTTGTGAGGATTTGACTTCTAAAGGAGCCTTTGGATGTTCCACATTAAATAACCCTTTGTATCTCGGAGTGCATCCGGCCCCATTCACAGGCACCATCCTCCCAGAAGCCCTGATCCCTAATAAATTTCCCTTATTGTTTGGAGCTGACACCTCCCCAGCTTCCAGCTCCCTGGAGAAATGGAACTTTTGAAGCTTTTGCAGAAAGGCCTCCGAGCAGATGGCTCATTGAGCGGGTCTCTCAGGCAGAAGCTGCAGAAGCTGTGAGAAAGGCTCGCTTCCTTATCTGGGTCCCCGAGCCTAGGGAAAGATGTGGAAAAAGTCCTTGGCAGGTCAAGAGAGGCTGTGAATTTTTTTTTCTGCTTTTGTTTTGTTATCTTTCCATTTTTCTTCTCCACATCTTGCTCCTCTTTTCTGTCTGTCCTGAGATTGGGGAGGGGCTGGGAGGGAGGAGAGGAGGGGCAAAGCCCACAGCCTTCCCCAGCCGGAGTGGAATTCTTGAACCCTGTAGCAGCTGCCGTCTGCTTCAGTGGCTTTTGTGATGGCTGCGTTGCTCATGGAATCACAGCTTAGCAGTTTAACAAAGGGTGCATTTGGAAGCAGAAGGGTTTCTAGTAGAAGGTACTGGGGCTATACTGCAGCAGGAAGGGCTCATGTGAGGTACAAGAAGGACTTCCTACCAGGGGAATTGCCCGCTGTTGGCAAATCTACTAGGTGGACAACTGTGGGAGCTGATCCACTGGACCTCCTTACTGTCTTGGGAATAAGCCAGGTTTGTTACCTGTCCCTGAAGGGGCCACAGTGACATTCCTGGAGGTCAGTGCTGCCACCCAAGCCTAAACCTGGTCCCACAGCCACCAAATTGATCATCAGGGCTGGCAGTCCTTGGAGACCAGAAAGCCAGAGTAGCTTCCTAAGCCCTTAGTTTGGCCCTGGGCACTGAGGGAGGGACAGAAGGTGAAAGGGGACAAGGAGGGCCCTTGGCCTTGCCTTAACCCAGCCAGCCCTACAGCCAGGAGAGATACTGCAGCACCTATGAGCAGCCGGCAGGAGAGTCTCTCAACGCTGCCGCTCACAGCGGGGCAGACGGAGCCTGCCAGCTCCAAGCCTGCCTTCAACCTGCTCCCCACTGCTGGGCTGGGCTGGGCTGGGACTTGAGGGCAGCCGGCTGCTCAGAGACAGATTGCAGCCTGTCCCCCGTCCCTGCCCCCAGCACATGGTTGCCTGGGTGAGAGCACAGTCCAGCTCCTGGACTTATGTGGACTTCCTGCATGTGTACTTTGTCCTGAGCTGCGCCCCAGTCCATGGTTTTTGGTTTGGTTTTCAGGTTTTTTGAGATAGGGTCTCACTCTGTCGCCCAAGCTGGAGTGCAGTGGTGTGATCATGGCTCACTGCAGCCTCCACCTCCTGAGGCTCAAGTGATCCTCCCACCTCAGCCTCCCACATAGCTTGTGGTGTGCACCACCATGCCTGGATAATTTTTGTTTTGGGAGGTGTTTCTTTTTTTTTTTTTTTTAATTATTTTTTGGTAGAGACAGAGTTTCACCATGTTTCCCAGGCTGGGCTCGAACTCCTGGGCTCAAGTAATCCTCCTATCTCAGCCTCCAAAAAGTGCTGGGATTACAGGTGTGAACCATCTGCCCAGCCCCTAGTCCATGTCTTAGTGTGACTTGGAACATGTGGAGCCTTGTACTTGTATGTGCTTGGCACTGTTGTACAGTGGTTAAACCTCAGGTGCTAGGGCTAGGTTGCCTGTGTTCAAATGCCAGGTCCTCCAGTTTTTTATCTGTGGGACTTTGGCTAAGTTATTTAAACACTTGTTACCTCAGTTTCCTCATCTGTAAAATGGAAATGAAATAGCTTGCCATCAGGTTGGCATGAGGATTTGATGTATGACTATTTACATATAGCTCTAAGAATAGGCAGTGCCTGACACACTGTGTTATACAGATTTCACTATCAAGTGCTATAAAGAGTGTTGTTATGGTGTTTCTGAAAACTGACGGATATTTTGTAGATAAGCTTAGCAGCAGAGCTGGGAGTGGGCAAGGCAGGGATATGATTGGCTTTAATGAGGAGAATGTACAACCCAGTGAACCCACTATTAAGTTACTGCACATCGCCCCAGGCGAGCGGGTTTTCCCTATCTCTTGGACTTCAGTGGTCCCCATTAAAAAATGTGGAGAGGGATGCCTGTCTTCCTCACTTCTCCCAAGATGTCCTGGAATCAAATGAGGTGGATGATGGTCTGAAAAAGCCAGTGAGCATAGCGGATGCACAGGTTGGCCTCTTCCTGCCCCTGCTCTGGAGTACATGCTGGCTTTCTGGCTGAGGTCCTGGCATGTTGGGCTTTCTCCCAATGGCACCAGACCCAGTGGACTGCTCTCCCAGTGAGGCCACTTGGACTCTGGGTGGCTCTGAGCTGAATATGGCCCTCCTCATTTTCTCTTCTTCCTTATTTCACTTGGAAAAAGGATGGTGGTTTTGCATCTCCTAATGCTCCTTAGCAAGGGAGAAGGCGTGTTTCTGAATGCAGTCTATAGTTGTACAAGCAGAGAAGGGGGCAGGAGAACCTCTCCTTCAAGCTGGGACACCCTGGCCATGAGCCCCAGACAGACGGAGGTGATACCTTCCCTGGGTTGTGAAAAGTGGGAGCTCCTTCCCCCTACCACCTGCAACCAGACTATCCACAGTGCAGGGAGGCAGGCAGGGGCTGACCAGAAGCAGCACATTGAGTCAATATCACAGTCAGCATCTTTCCTGCCAGGTAAGACAAGGACCCTGACTGTTAGTGCCCTTGTCGCTTCCTCCTCTTGCCTCCTTCCTGACTGGGAGGAAGAGCCAGTCTGACCTGCTCACAGTATTGGATTGATGGTTAGGTTAGGGCCTCATGGTTTGGCCCCAGTATCCTCTGCCAAGAACCATGGGAGTGGCCAGCCTGTGTATAGCCAAGCAAGCAACCAAGTGATGCCCACTGCCCTACAGACTTCCCACCTGGTCATCTGGGGTGAGTTGTGAATATGCAGAGGGAAGGCCACTTTAGAAATGGCCTTAGAAATGTCTGCTTCTGGAGCTTTCCCCAGAGATTCTTCCTGAATATCATTTTACCAAGAACCCCAGAGCTGAGGTTTTTTGGCCAAGGTCACCCCCAAAATCAACTGTGGGCTCATGTCTTGAAGTCCACTATATTTCATCTGCCCCCTTCCCCAGGCTTCCCTAAAGAAGACATCCAGAATTGGCTAGAAATGTAGGTTTCCCTTCCAGTGCCTGTCTCCTGTGACCCTGTTCCTGACCTCAAATCCCCCTGAACATCATCCCTTGTAAGTTGAATGGGTTTAGATTAGAGGGCGGGGAGAACTTCTTGAATGGCCTCATTGGGACAGGGAATGGAGGCTTTCCCCAAGATACATAAGGGCAGACCTGCTCTCCATGAGTCTGGGCTGGATCAGGTCTTAGGAACTTGACAGGAGTCAAGCTTTGTGTTGTCAGACTCCTGACAAGGAGTCCAAACAACACAAAGTCCAAAGTCAGGTCCTGCAGCCTACTAGCCATGGGGCTTTGGGCAAGTTACTGACTCGCTCTGAGCCTTATCATTAAATTGGAATGGATATGATTTACTATCTTATTTATGAAAGTTCCTAAATATATATTTACTTTTTAAAAACAGCTTTATTAAGATATAATTCACATACTATACAATTCACCCATGTAAGTGCACAATTCAATAGTTTTTAATATATTCACAGAATTGCACAACCATCACCACAATCTAATTTCAGAACATTTTTTCACCCCTAAAAAGGAACTCCATACATATTAGCAGTCACCCTTGATTCTTCCGTTCCTCCCAGCCTTAGCCAACTAATCATCTACCTTCTGTCTCTATGAAATTGCACCTTCTGGATATTTTATTTAGATGGAACTATATAATACATGGTCTTTTGTGACTGGCTTCCTTCACTCACATAATGCTTTCAAGGTTTAGCCACGTTGAAGCATGTATCGGTACTTTATTTCTTTTTATTTCCAAATAACATTCCATTGTGTGGATATACTGCATTTTATTTCTCCATTCATCAGTTGATGGACATTTAGTTGATTCCATTTTTCAGCTACTCTGAATAACGCTGCTATGAACATTTGTGGAAGGATTTTCATAAGGATATGTGTTTTCATTTCTCTTGGGTATATGCCTAGGATTGTCAAATGGTATACTTTTTCTTTTTTTTTTTTTTTTTTTTTTTTTTTGAGATGGAGTTTCACTCTTATTGCCCAGGCTGGAGTGCAATAGCACGATCTTGGCTCACCACAACTTCCGCCTCCCCGGTTCAAGTGATTCTCCTGCCTCAGCCTCCCAAGTAACTGGAATTACAGGCATGTGCCACCGTGCCCAGCTAATTTTGTATTTTTAGTAGAGACAGGGTTTCTTCATGTTGGTCAGGCTGGTCTCGAACTCCCGACCTCAGGTGATCCACCCGCCTTGGCCTCCCAAAGTGCTGGAATTACAGGCATGAGCCACCATGCCCGGCTGGTATACTTATTTTTAAATGGCATATTTATATTATGAGGCTCTGTTCTAAGTATTTTGTGTGGATAATCTCCTTTAATTATCACTATACTCTATGAGGTAGGTACTATTATGTATCTCCCTCTTAAAAAGTGAAGAAATGGAGGCATCATTTGAAGGACATCAAGGGACTTGTCCAAGGAGACTCAGCTAAGAGAGCCAGGATTTGGACCCTGGCCTCTGGCCCTTCACTCTGCCACCAGCTTGCTCCCACATGGGAGGTTTAAGTGAGAGAATGTCTGAAAGTGCTCCCAGCCTGACTGTAGTAGGTGCCCAAGAAAAGTTTGTTGGATGCTGGGAAAGGACCAGACACTTTGCATTTCGATGTCTGACTCACCATGTGGCTTTAGGGAATTTGTGTCCCTTTGAGCCTCAGTTAAATTTCCCCAATACCTAAAGCTTCAACATAGCATTTCCTAAGAGACAGGGCTGAGATGGGAGGTGCAATATCATGGAAAGAGCCCTGGATTCTAGCTCTGGCTCTCTCACTGGTTTGGAAGGGGTAGTAATTTCCTTTTTCTGTCTCTGGGTTTCCCCAGTGTTCATTTAGGGGCTGGAACAATTGATCCTAAGTTTCCTTCCAGCTCTCCCATCCTATACAAGTTCTATGTTCTTCCTCAGCATCCGGAGCCCCCTGGGGAGCTAAGCTGGGTTGGGTGCCCAGGGCTTCAGGTCACTGCTGTGCTCAGCAACACTTCTCCTACCCAGTGTGCTCAAGGCCAGGTAGGGGCTGAGTGGGATGAAGACGGGGAGAGGGGAGAACCCACCCTAGGCCTCCCTTCTATTATAGAGCCCTTGGTGTGGGCTGAGGACCGTCTATTCTCTGAGCCAGAAGAGAGCCACTTCACCTACACATCCCCTCAGTCTTCCCCGGCTCCCCTTCTCTGGAGTCCTGCTCCCTCTGGAGTCCCTGCAGCCCTCATTCCATTGAACTACCCAGCCGCCTTTGGAGGCTTGGCCTACCTAGATCCTGGTTTGGGATCATTGATGGGAAAGTGCTGGGCAACCACTGGGTGCCCAGCGTATGTTAGTTGACTTAAATAGGGATCAGTATTTGACCTAGTGGCTTCCCCTAGGTCATGATTCCCCAGTTCACTTTTCCGCATCCTTAGTCAGCAAGAGCATTCATTGCATTCTGCAAACCCAACCTGGCAGCACCAAGCGAGGCGCGTCTGCATCTTCCAACTGCAAGGCCACATCCTGTAAACTTTTCCTTGGCCCTCCCTTTAGTCCATATTCCTTACTTCCTGGATCCCACCGGTCAGAGTGCCTCCTGCACCGCAGGTCCTGTGCCAAGCACATAACATACAGGATGGTGCATTTACCCCTCTGTGGTGGGAATTTGTAGTGTCTCTGCTTTATAGAAGAGGAAGCACATCCAGGACAGGGAAATAATACCTCCAAGGCCACCAAGCCGGGAGATAACAGTGGAAGGATTTGAGCAAAGGCTGTCTGGTCCCAAAGCCTGTGTCACTTGACTGAAAGGAAAGATGGCATAAAGGGCTTTTAAGGGGGTGCCCAGACCCAGGGAAATCAGGTGGAGCCTCTCTGGGCAGCTGGGCTCTGGATTCCTCGGGGCAGGTCTGTGTCTCTGGGTCTTCTCTCTTCCCCTGCATGGAGAACAGTGGAGCCTGTTGGATAATGCCTGGGAACGCCCTCCTCTGGGCTTAGTCTTCTCATCGACAGAACAGGGTCTGACATTTCCAGTAGGCCTGGGCTCCAGGCTTACCCAGGGATCCGGCGATGGCTACACAGCCTTTCTTCCACTGGTTGTAGAGTCGGTTTCTCCCAGGTTTGCTGTTCTTGCCTCTAGTGTGATGAGCCGGAGTCTCAGCCCCAGCTCTCCATCCCCCAATGCCTGTGTGTCTCACTATTTTTAAGCTCCGTGGGCTTAATGAGCTGCCTGCCATGACACGTCTTCAACATTCACCTTTTTCTCTAACGAACCTCAGAGAGCTAGGTTGGGCTCATTTTTCCCTTGACAGTCCCCCACCCCAGTCAGGAGGCCAGAACTGGGCTGTTTCCCTTCTGGGCCCAGATGTGGCTTCCTCAGACCCCTACAGCAGTGTGCCCCACAAATTACCTAGTGGTGGCAACACTGCAGATTCCAGGCCCTCGGGAGCTGGCCCCTTCTCCGGTGCCGCCTTCTGTCTTGTTTCTCCCCTCTTATCCCACCTCAGCCCCTTCCTGCAGGGTGGTGATGTCATAAAGGAAACTCTTGTGGTCCCCATGTAATTGGCAGCTACTTCTCCTTGAGGACAAACTGCCTGGCAAACCAGCAGGGCCTGGCGAATGAGGCCAGTCGGCAGCAAGGACTGGGATAGAGATGTCAGAGATTTAGATGTATTTTTAGTAGAGACAGGGTTTCTTCTCAGGGTTGGAAGGGGGACCTCAAGTTTCATCTAGGCCAACGCTGTGTCCCCTTACCTGAGTCCTGTCTATAACATCCCTCCCAATAGTGTGCTAACCTCAGCTTGAATGCTCCCAATGATGGAGCACTCATTACCTCCTGGGACCATGAACCCATCAATGGGTGGTGCTGACTGTGCAAAAACCCTCCTTCGGTTTGAGCCTAAATCTATTTTCTCACATGAAGAGACGAGACCCCAGCAGTGGGTTCGTCCATCTTCCGCCTCCAGCCCGCACTGCTGCGAAGGAGCCACAAGTCACTCTTCATGAGGAACCACGCGTGGTGTCGTGGGTAGGGGCAGAGGCACCGCTGATCCACAAAGATGTGGTGTGATTTTTTCTTCTCAGGGGACTTTGCTTGGGGGAGGGGCCACTGGGAAGAGCTGAGAAGCTGCTAGAAAAAAACTGAAGTCGTTCCTGCTTCTCAAGTGCGAAGTGAGCCTGTGGCAGAACATCAGAAACCCTGCTGCACGCTAGCTCCGTCTACAGGGACGGTTACATGCCGGCTCTTTGTTGCCAGCTCCAGGGAGTCAGCGTCTGATGGGAGCTACCCCGGGAATTCCACTTATAGTCACAGCTCCGAGCAGGGGTCATCCGCAGGGTGATGGGAACTCCATGCGGTTCCAGAGAGCCACAGATGCTCACCCATGCCGGCTTTGGTAGGCAGGCAGCTCGTTAAGCCTCTCCGAGGCTCAGGATTTTGCCAGCTTGGAAGAGCACTGGATTGGGAGGCAGGCTTCTTACTCTGTCACTTCGGACAAGTCCCTTCCTCTCTCTGACTGTCAGTTTCCTCGGCTGTGATATGTGCTGTGTGTCGACCTTCAGAAATGGTGTGGGGCTGGGCCCTGCAGCTGCCGAATGCTGTGTGTGTGGGTGGAGGTGCTTTATTCTGGGCCGTGCTCTGCAGGACACAGTGTTTGTCACCAGTGGTCATATGAAGGACAGTCCTCTGCCCACTTCCATTCCCCCTCTCCTCTGGCCCAGAGCAGGGAGGCCAGAGCCCTGTGTATTTTACTGCTAGGCAGGGCAGTGGCCCCTTCTCAAATGTTTGTTGGGGCCCGTGGTGGGGAACGATGCTTCTGCTCCTATGAGGAAAAGCCTAGAGGCCTCTGGCGTCCTGGACCAGGGAGGCTCTCCTGCCCTAGGTCAGGCTCTGTGGAGGGCTTCTCTGGAGCCAGGAGTGTGTTCGGCTGTATCATCACCTTCCCAAGTCAGCTGTCATCCCTGCGCTTTCCAGGGTGGGGGCTGTGAGGAGTCCCATCATGGTCTGTGGTTGTCAGACACCCACCCAGGTGGACGTCTGTTGCCTGGAGACTGGACAGCCTCTTCCAAGCCCACCTCATCTCCTCCTAAACCTTGGCCCCTGCTGCTCTTTCAGGAAGCCTTTCCTCAGGGGCCGCCTGGTTCTAGGTGCCTTTGCCCTGTGGTTCTCAGCAGAAGCGCCTGTGCATCATGGGAAAGCCGGCTGGCGATGGGATGCATGGCGCTCCATTAGGATCTATGTTCCCTCTCTCCATGGTGTCCTCCAGCACCTGCTCAAGCCAGAGTGTGTGGGAGCCAGGGGTCAGCCCCCAGCTCTTTCTGCTGTGCACATTCGTTTTTCTTTTGATGGAGTTATAACCTAGATTCAGCAAAGTGCACAACTTATGGGTATATGCACCTGTATAATCACCAAAGAAATTCCCCAGAAGGATCCCTGTCCCCTCCCAGCCCCTGCCTGCCCCTCCAGTGTAACAGCTGTATGGCCATGGAGTCCTTTTCTGTTCTTCAGAGCTTTCCTCCCATTCCTGGTCATTCCCCAATCTCCCTGGCTTTCCTCTTTCTCTACAAATCCTCCAAATGCTGATATTTCTAGAAGCCCATCTCTGGATTTCTTCTGATGCCCACACTCTCCCCAGTGGATTATTCTTTTGTGCTAGTGACTTCTGGCGTCACTTCTGAGCAATTCACCTGCCCGCCCAGCTGCCTGCTGGGTATGGCTGCTTGGCTGGCCCGCTGGCATGGCTCGGTCTCACCTAATGTCAAACTCCTGGGCTCCAGTGATTCTCCCACCTCAGCCTCCTGAGCAGCTGGGACTACAGGCACGCACCACCATGCCTGCTGAATTTTAAAATTTTTTGTAGAGATGGGGTTTCACTGTGCTGCCCAGGCTGGCCTCAACCTCCCAAAGTGCCGGGATTACAGGCGTGAGCCACCACACTAGGGGCAGGTTTTGGCTGGGACATCCTTGGGGAGTCTGGGCAACCTCACCTCTTCACATCCCAGTGTTGTCATCTATAGGATGGGAGTGGCAGCTAGAGGAAGAACAGCTAGACTCTGCTGACTTCTGAGAGGAGGATGCGGTCAGATACCCACAAATGAGAACTTGAAAACTTGAGCAACCAAAATAGAGACTCAGGAGCCACGGTTGGAGAAGCCGCGGCTGCTGAGAGGCCTGAGTATTGGGGAAGGGGGGCTGGAGGAGGGGGAAAGGCTTGGCAGTGTCTGGACACAGGGGTAGGAAAGAAGCCAGGGATAGTGCAGTGTCCTGGCTTGCACTCCAGTGCAGACCCTAACGGAGCGCCGTGCATCCCATCGCCAGCCGGCTTTCCCATGATGCACAGGCGCTTCTGCTGAGAACCACACGGCAAAGGCGCCTAGAGCCAGGCGGCCCCTGAGGAAAGGCTTCCTGGAAGAGCAGCAGGGGCCAAGGTTTAGGAGGAGGAGATGAGGTGGGCTTGGAAGAGGCTGTCCAGTCTCCAGGCAAGAGACGTCCACCTGGGTGGGTGTCTGACAACCACAGACCAGGAAAGAAGCCAGGGATAGTGCAACATAGTTGCCCAGAATGGTCTCAGAAGAGAGGACTTGGCCCAGAGGTGGTTATCAAGAAGGCTGTCTGGGCTGGAGCTAAAGGCATGGGTAGAAGGAGGACCATTTATTAAGAGAGACCTGAATTATCCCAGGAAATTAAAAAAAAAAAAAAAAGGGTGTTGGCTTAACCTGGTCCTTAATAGGAGGTTAGCAGAGAGGCTGCCCCACCACTTCACTGGAGCCATCCCCGTGTGCTTCTGACAGGCCCATGCCCAGCCTGGCTCAGGAACCAGCCATGGACATAATGCCATACAGTGCTCCTAAGCCTCGCAGCCCTGTGCGGCAGCTTCCGTTATCATTCCCATTTTGCAGATGGAGTGCTGAGGCCCAGAAAGGTTAAACAAGCTGCTCAAGTTCCCATGGCTAAAAGTGGGAGAGCCGAGACTCCAATCCAGGTCAGTCTGCCCAGAGCCCAGGTGCTAATTCACTCCACTTGGCTGCACCTGGTGTTTCACTTGCTCCTCTTCCTCAGCAGAGCTGTCTTCTAGGTTTGGATCCACATAGAATTCCAAGTTGAGACTTTCCAATTTGGAATTCTCCCCCTCATTGCTCCCCTCCTCCAGCCCATGGGTGCTTTGAGGTGATGGTTCATCCCTCCTGGCCCCTATCTCCCATGTCTGTCCCAGCCCCCGGTCAGGCAGGAGAGAGCTGGCTTCTTCGGAGCACCTAATTGTGCCCCCGGGACTTGCATGCTCCACTTTAGTTTCTGGAGACCATGAGCTGTCAGAGGTGTTGGTGATAATGGGCATCTCTGTCTGAAGAGTGATGGGCACATCTCTGTCCCTGGGGCCTGGCCAGCATCTGGAAGGATGGAGGTGCTCTTGGAAACGGGAGGACCAGACTGCACCTTCCTTGGCCGGCTCCCTGCCTGGGTGCTGGCTCCCAGCTCCCACCGAGAGCAGGCTGGGCTTCCCAGATGTCTCATGACCTCTCCCAGGTCCCGGTGTGGCCCAAAGCGAGCTACTCTGCTACCTTCGAGTACAGTTCTTTCCATCCTCTGGGGAAGGGTGCTGTGAGCGAACCACCTGTTTCACTCCCCCTGAGGCCCAGTTTCCTCAATTACAAAATGGGAATCACAGTCCCCACCTCACAGGGCGCGGATGAAATGAATACGCTGCTGGCACGGAGTGGGCACCGTGGCCTCCCTCCCTGCCTCCGGCACCTACCTCTGAGCCCAGTGCCTTTGTGATCTTCCCGTTAGACCCACCTTCCCAGTGTGCTTGAGGAGCTCGCTGGGGCTCTTTGTTGGGAAGGAAAGAGCCCTGGGCTGGGTGCTAGGAAGTCAGGGTTCAAGTGCACCGTGAGGCCTTGGGCAAGCTGATCTCTGAGCCTTAGTTGTCTCCTCTGTCAAGGGGCAGAACCACATCTGCTGCACCTCCCAAAGGCCTGAGCTCTGTCATCTCCCCGTGAGCTGCTTCGGGATGGGGTTGGGTTTTATTCATCTTGTATTCCCAGCACTTAGCATGGAGCTTGCCACAGGATTTGGAGGAAAGGAAAGTGAAGATCAGATGAGAGTGGATTTTTAAGCAATTAAACAGGCTCGGGGTTATTTTCAAGGTTGGGCAAGGCAGACAATTGTTGGTGAGCCCCTCATTAACCAGGGAAGTGGTCTTCATACCCTTCCTTTGCGCATTACTCTCTGGAGAACCTGAGCTGCACTGGACCTCCTTTCCCCGTGGGGAGCCATGGGCCCGCCTGCCTATAGTGGAGTCCCGCAAGGCAGTGCACCTGCCTGTTCACACCCCGCCCCATGACCACTCAGGCCCTGGGTGTCAGGGTCTGACCTAGACAGGGTGCCTTTTTCACCTTTGGGGTTTCTCTTCTGTCCTTTGGCAGGGAGCTTGATGGGACGGAGGTTGCCAGAGTTGGGGGGCAGTGCCTGGTGAGATCCCCCACCTCCTCTGTGGCCTGCTGCCAGGCTCGGCAATCGAGCTGCTGCTCTGGGAGCTGGCAGGAAATGCAGTCATAAACAAGACATGTTCCCACCTCACAGCCCTAGTGGTCCTCTGGGAGCTGAGCTGCTTATACAAGTACCTTTGACACCAGGCAGAAGTGGCACAGTCTCTGCGAGAGGAACACACAGAGCCAGGGAAGAGAATTCTGGGCCTCAGGCTCCCCAGCCGCACAACCTCTGCAGCAACCCTTGCCCTCCTGGGCTGGCTCAGAACCCCTGGCTTGGCGAGCACTGCAGCCCTCGTTGTGGGGAACACAAGGTCTGTCCTTGAGTCCACGGTCAGCATGGACTCAGCCTAGCCCCACTGAGAGGAGAACCGAGGAAAGGAAATGAGTATTTATTTAGGGTGCACTTCGTGCCAGCACACGTGGCCTCTTCAATCCTCATAACATCCCTGTGAGACAGGCACTTGACCCTTGGTTTGTAGCTAAGAAATGATCCCAGGGAAATGAACTCATCTCCCAGGGCTGCAGAGCTGCTAAGTGTCAGGTTGGAAAGCAGCCCCAGCTGTTCTAAAGCCTGCATTCTCTCATGACCCCACCACCCTTTGTGCCACTCACCTTCAGAGGTAGAACTCTCCAAGCATCTCAGAATGCTGGGTTTTAAAAGCTGAGAGGCTATCTAGGCTGCATGCAGTGGCTCAGGCATGTAATCTCAGCCCTTTGGGAGGCTGAGGCAGGTGGATTGCTTAAGCCCAGGAGTTTGAGACCATCCTGGGCAACATAGTGAGACCCCTTCTCTATAAAAAATAGCCAGGCATGGTGGTGCCCCTATAGTCCCAGCTACTCATGGGGGTTGGGGCAGGAGGATCCCTTGAGCCTGGGAGGTGGAGGCTGCAGTGAGCTGTGATTGCATCCCTGCTCTCCAGCCTGGGCGACAGAGTGAGACCCTGTCTCAAAAACATAAAAATGAAAGCTGAGAGGCTATCTTGGGAGATGCAAAGCCACTTTCCAAAGGATGGAAAGAAGGGGAGAGAAACCAGGTCTCCTGATACCTCTTTCAGGTCCCAGACCTCGTGCCACCTTTGGAGACAGAGGGTCTGGCAAGAGATGCCGCTGCTGCAGAGGGAGGGTGGGGGCTGGTGACCCTGTGGTCTCTTCCAATCCCGAGGCTGTAAGTTGACCCGCACCGTAGTCCACCCCCTCCCATTACCCACATACAGGGCCTGTAGCTATCACCTCAGCTTCCTGGACAAGTGGTGTGGCCCGAGACCTCCAGCCCTCCCTTCCCTAGGGCTTCTCACATTCCCACATATGGCCGTGTAACGCACTTGCACACAATGTTTGCTTGCATTCATGTTCACAGTGCCAGTTCATGCATGTTTATACATTCAGAGATGGTGTTCATACACATACACAGCCTTTCTGGCATTCTCTGCCATGTCCCTGCACTGGCTGCTGTCACCCATCTCAGCTGGGCCTGAGAGATGGAAACAGGACCCCCTTCCCGGTGCTGCCAGCTAGCAGATGCCACGGTGCTGATGTCCTGCTCCATTACTGGGTTAATGGAGCCTCCTTCTGCCTCCAGCCTCCCACCGGTTGCCCACCTCTTCCTTTCCAGGGTGTGAGCATTGACTGGGCCTGGGAGGCAGTGAAGCCTGGCTGTGGTGCGGCTGTGTGCGGAGGGCGTGGGCCTGGCTTGGGTGGAGATGGGGCTGGAGGCAGGCGGCAGGCTCCTGGACGCACAGCAGGGGGCACCACTAGGTCTCCTCGCCCCGCCGGGGCCGGGCTGTGGGGAGGAAGTGGGCTGGGGAGGAAGTGGGCTGGGGAGGAGGCGGTGGTCTCTCCAGCTACTTTCCTGCAGCTTGAGCCGGGGCACCTGCCACCCAGCCAGGGCTCCTGCTCCTGCCCGCGCCCCTGTCCTCCTCCCCCTGCCTGCGCCCCTGTCCTCCTCCCCCTGCCCGCGCCTCTCTCCTCCTCCCCGCACACTGGCAATGCCCCCTCCCCTTACACTCCCAGCCCATGCCACACACACACCCTACTACACACAACACATACCACACAGACACACACCCTACTACATGCCACACACACCACACAGACACACACCACACATACACATCTCACAGACACACCACACACCCTACTACATGCCACACACGAACCACACACCCTACTACACACCACACACCCCACACAGACACCACACACACAACCTACTACATGCCATACACACCACAAAGACGCCACACTACACACACCACACATGCCACACATACACACTACACAGACACACATCACACACACCACACATCCTACTGCACGCCACACACACCACACACACACCCTACTACACACCACACACCCCACACACATACCACACACACAACCTACTACATGCCATACACACCACAAAGACACCACACTATACACACCACACATGCCACACAGACACACACACTACACAGATACACATCACACACACCACACACCCTACTACATGCCACACACCACACAGGCACACATCACACACACACCACACACACCCTAATACACACCACACACACCACACACACACCCTACTACACACCACACACACCCTAATACACACCAGACACCACACACACCGTGCTACGTGCCATACACACCACACACCCTACTACACACCACACACCCTACTACACATCACACAGACCATACACACACCACACACACAACCTACTACACACCACACACACCCTAATACACACCAGACACACCATACAGACACACCAGACACACCATACAGACACACCACACACAACCTACATGCCACACACCCCACAAAGACACACACCACACTACACAGACACACACCATGCAGACACACATCACACAGACACACCACACACCCTACTACATGCCACACACACCACAAAGACACACACCACACACACCACACAGACACACCACACACACCCTACTACCACACACACCCTACTACACACCACACAGATACCACACACACGCTGTGCTACATGCCATACACACCACACACACGCCACACACACCACAGATACACACCACACACACCCTATTACACATGACACACATCACACAAACACACCACACACACCCTACTACACGCCACACACACCCTACTACACACCACACAGACACCACACATACACCCTACTACACACACCACACACATTGCACACACCCTACTACACACCACACACATGCACACCACGTGCATGCCCTACTACACACCACACATCCCGCATACCCTACTACACATCACACATACCATATGCACACACCACACACAACACACACTGCTGCACACCACACACACACCCTACTACACATCACACACACACCCTACTACACATCACACACACCATACACACATACCACACAGTACTACACACCACACACACACCCTACTACACATCACACACACACCACACACACCCTACTACACATCACACACACACACCACACACCCTATTACCCATCACACACACTGTACACACACCACACACAACACACTACTACACACCACACACACACACCACATACATCTTATACTCCCTACTACTCACCACACCCACACACCACACACACTCTATGACACACCATACACACACAACACGCACACACCCTACTACACACCACACACACTACTAAACACCACACACCAGACACACACCACATAGATACACACCACACATACCCTACTACATGCCACACACCACACCACATAAACACCCTACTACACACCACACAGATACACACCACACATACCCTACCACAACCACACACACCACAGAGACACACACCACACACACACCCTACTACACACCACACATGCCCCACAGACATACACCACGCACACACTCTACTGCACACCACATACACCACATGCACACACCACACATATACACCCTACTACACACTAGACACACCACACACACACCACACACACCCTATTACACACCACACACATACCTCACTACACACAACACACCACAACACATACACATATTACACACACCACACATATGCCACTACCCACCACTACCCACATACCCCCTGACACCCCACTAGACCCTCCACCCCAACCCACACCACCCCTACATCACACACACCTCTCACACTATATACACACACCCCACTGTCCCCCACACCCTAGCCCCCACATTACACACTATACATGCAGCACACACATCTTACGCACACACACCACCACATACACCGCTACCCACCACACACATGCACACACCACGTATGCACACATCACACACACACAACCACACTCACACACTCCTAGTAAAAGGCTAGTTTGCTTTCGTGCCAAACCTCTAACCCCGTCCCTTAGAGGGGCGGTGCTCGGCAGAGCTAGTGTGTTCAAACCTTGTAACATTTAATCAGAAAGAAAATGCATCAATTTGTAATGGTTTGTAGCTGAAATTGAAGATGTGCATCTGGCATGAAGGGTATCGGGACTGTGCTGGAAGGTGCTTTGTGTCTCACATGAGGCAGAGCTGCTCACACTGTGGCCGGAGGATCCATTGATTGTGTGGGTTCATCACTGCTAAGCCACAGAGAGCTCCCCTTTCCCCTGGTGAGTGCTCCCCCGGCTGGCAGTTGCCCACGCGCTCAGCACCTCTCTTGGGAGCACGACCCGGGCAGACCCCCACGGTCCCACCTGTCCTCCCTCACACTCAGAGCATGTGCACAACAGACCTCCTGGGACTCACGGGTGCAGCCCCCCCGGACACACACTTTCCATATCCTACACCAGGCAGCCCAGGGCTTGCTGGTCCCCAAACCTCCATCTGTCCACACTCAGTCACTCATTCGGGGTCCCCCACCCTTCCCAGCCTGCTCCCAAGCATCTTGACACCCAACCAGTGGAAGACCCTCTCCTCTGCCCCAGGACACTGCCTGTGGGTTTGGGAGATGTGGGGTGCTAGGGAGTGGGGAACCCTGGAGGCCCAAGATTCTGAGTCTCTGGTGAAGGAGGTGGGAAGGCAGCCTGTCTGGGGGCCAGAGGCAGCCCCCTGGGCTGGGAGCAGCTGGGGGCCCCCGCAGGCCTTCAGAGCTGGCCAGGCGGCTGGACTGTGACTCAGCAACTCCTCCGCCTTGGCTAGAGTGCGCCTCACTGCAGTGTTAACTCCCTCTCCAGGGAGCCCGGCTCCAGCTCCTCTCCCAGGGGGATGGCGGACTCCTCTGTCCTGTTTCAAGTCGTGATCCTGGCTGGGGTGGCAGAGCAGAGGGTGTGCTGAGGGGCTTGGCCTGGCCAGGGCATCCCTCTGCCCCCTCACCACTGCTACCCCTGCACCCTACAAGAGTTAGCCAAGGATCAAATGGAGTCAGGGCTTGGCGGCGTGGCCTGAGGGATGACAAAGGCCTGGATTCCAGGAAGTGACAACGCAGGCAGTTCCACTACCATTTAGCGGTGTTGTTTGTGTGATGGAGGTAAGCCACCTCCCTTTGGGGCCTCGGTTTGTTTTTGAAAAGGGGCTGTGGACTGCGTTGTCTGTAAGAGTCCCTCTGCCCTCACGGGCTGGGTTTTATTAATATTTGCCTGTGATTTAAGGGTATCCATGCCTGGGGTCTAGGTTCAGAGAGAAATAATCCGAGGCAGGTGTGAGATGCGGCAGGTTTGCAGAGCCTTATTCAGGAACCTTCACCTTTGATCATGGAAGCCGTCCTTAAGGCAGGCAGGGCAGGGATGCTTAACCCTCACTTAACACACAGCCGCACACGCACAGGGAGGCTAACAGGCCAGCCCAAGATTGGTGCAGGAAGGGCTCAATCCTCAGCCATTGGATTCTGAGGCGCCCATCAGGTGGCCTGGGATTGCTGATCTCAGCGTAGATGCGAGGGAAGGAAAATGAGTGTTGACGCAGCAGGAGAGATTGAAGTTAGACTCTAGAAGGGCGTTCCAACTCTCAGGAACCCAGCAGTTGTTAGCTTCCCCAGGGCCAGTCAAGAACAGACCCTGCTTCTGTGCGTGCGGAATGACAACCTTGCTCCAAAGTGGAGGAGTGCGTGGACTGACCAAGAAGGCTCATCAGGCCTCTGTACACAAGGAACTCAAAGAAATGGGTAATTTATTTTCAGAATGAGCTAGAAAATTAATTCATTAATTAATTAATTCATTAAATGCGTGCACACACACACTTTTGGTGAGGGTGAGGATCGAACTTACCCATCTTTGATGTGGCATCAGGATCCCATTTTGGAGGCAGCCTCATTTAGGGGCACACGAAGGGATCCCAGAAGCCTGCTAGAGGAGAGAGCAGGGCTTCTGGTCTCCTGACTTTTTGTAGGGAAGAAGAGAGGCAAGGTGAGAGCCCAGGTATTCTCTGAGGGTGAGGGGGGCAGGTCCTGGTGGCATTCTCCCTGCAGCATGCCTCCCACCTGGAGCAGGTTGGGTGATTCCTGGGTGAGCAACACAAACCCACTTGTTTGTTCTCTCTTTTGGCTGGGTGCAGTGGCTCACGCCTATAATCCCAGCACTTTGGGAGGTCAAGACAGCAAGATCGTATGAGGCCAGGAGTTCAAGACCAGCCTGGGCAACATAGTGGTACCCTGTCTCTACAAAAAATTTAAAAAAGTAGCCAGGCATGGTGGCGCACGTGTGTGGTCCTAGCTCCTTGGGAGGCTGAGGTGGGAGGATTGCTTGGGCCCAGGAGTTTGAAGGCTGCAGTGAGCTATGATCACGCCCCTGTATTCCAGCCTGAGCAACAGAGTGAGACGCTGTCTCAAAAAAATAAAATAAAATAAATTTAAAAATACACAAACCCCCTCATTTGTTTTCTCCTTCGCAAGGCTGAGGATCCAGCTCCAGGGTTCTGAAGTACCAGAGGGTGGAAGAGACGGGCAGATTTTCATGGGATTCAAAATTTTAAAGATACAGAAAGATACCCAGTGAAATATTTTCTAGTTCCTCCTTTCCCAACTCCCCTCCCCAGAAGCAACTACAACTAATGTCATGAATTCCTTATGCACCTTTCCAGAGCTGTGCTGTGAATATAGAAGCATACAATCGTACATATACTTCTCCCTCACCCTTTTACGCAGGTACCATGCTCACTCCCCTTCATGCCGATTCTTTCACTATCTCCCTTGGAGATCATTCCCTGTTCGCCCACACAGAGTGAAGCTCTGGGGCATCTGGGCCTTCTGTGATTCTCCCACATGGGCTGACCATGGGCAGAATGAAGACCCTCAAAGCAGAACATCCCAGAATTACTGAGAGTGTGAGTGTGAGTGTGCGAGGTCGTCTCACCCCACCTTCCTCCTCCAGCCTAGCTCCCCTTCCCTCCTACTCAACTTGATTGTCAATCAAGTCTCCCTTTAGTTTAGGTACAAGAACTGCGGCTGAGCTCTGAGCACATCTGGGCCCTTGGAGTTAAGGGAAAAAGAGCCTTCAGACATGTTGTTTCTGCTTGTAATAAGAGGGCTCATAATGGAGGGAGAGATGGCAGCCCCTTCCCCCTGACTCCCCATCCCGGTGTATCCCTAGGCTCTGTTGAGAGCATTCTTCTTGATACTCACCTGAAGTCCTGCTTTCTGCCCTGACAGCTCTCTACATGATAGAAAAAAAGGATAAGATAAAGGATAAGCCAACCAGGTTGTCACCTGCTCCCCAACTCCTCTCCTACCCCAGGCCAAATGTGGCTGTTCTCCCTAGCAAAGGGGACCAGAGGCAGTTAACTAGTACCCCGAGACCCCAGCGTGTTCTAGGGTCTGTGCAGGGACATGCATGCCAAGCATGGTTCCTCCTGGACCCATTGCTCCCAACCCTGGGGCCACTTGGAAAGGCCTGAGTGCTTGGGACTGACACCGTCACAGGGGCCAAGTGGCCATCCTGGGCAGACAGGACAGCTGCCAGTGGACCAGGGGGAGAAGGGAATTCCTGTGTGGATTCTGTTTAGTGGCCTTGCTTCTGGTCTACCCCTGTTTTTCCAGCATCATTTCCCACTATTGGAGACTCCCCCTTCCTGAGCTTTCCCTGAGGACTGGGCCCCCTACCTTGCTCCTGAGCAGGAGACCTGGCCTCAGTCAAATTTAGACCTGGATCTTTACTCTGACCAACTGTGTGACCTTGGGCAGGTCACTTACTACCTGTCTGAGCAGAATTTGCCTTTGAAATGATGGTGGTAATCGTGCCCTCCCCCCCGGTGGGTTAGATGAGAACATCTCTGTCCTCACCAAAGAGAGCTATGGTGATTGAACCTGTTGTTGCCACCAGTGTCTTCCTGCCCGCTCTGCCCTGATGCCCTCCAGGTCCGCAGTGCCTTTGAGGCTTATTTTACTTCCAGCAACTGGGCTTGGACTTTGACCTCTCTGGCAAATCTTTCTTAATTACTTAGAACCTCATGTTTTCAAAGTGTGGTGCCCAGATCACCTGCATCAGAGGAAATGGAGGTGCTTGTTATAATGCAGATCCCTGGGCACATTCCAGTCCACTGAGTTTTCTGTGTTAGGCTCTGGGGGACAGGGTGCAATGGCAGAGGGTCTGCATTTTAACAAACTTCCCAGGGGGTCTTGATGCAGGCCAAGCCTGAGCGACCCTTCCTCAGTCCCTTCCCTTGTATGTCTTCTCCCTTGATGGGGCCTCCCAGGCCCCTCCCTCTTCAGACCTTGACCTGTGGCCCAGCAGGCTGGGAGCAGGCATCTCTCCCCACCCCCAGCCTCCCTCCCCGGACAGCTGCAGCCTTCACCTAATGGCGCCATTTCATGCTTTTCTGCTTGGGTGATTCTGACCAGGCAGAGGAGTTCACTCTGTCCTGGGAGCCCTGGCACCCTGATCCATTTATCATCCTCAAGTCTTCCAGCTGGCTGCTTTCCCCAGGACTGCAGCTCCCAGCCATGCAGGAGCCGGGGCAGCTGTGAGTCCCTGAGGATTTGGCTCTCCCTCACACCGTTCTCGCTGCCATTCCTCCCCAGCCACGGGAGCTCTGCCTCCTAGAGTGGGGGAAATAGTCCTGGAGGCGGAGGAGGCTGCTGGGCTGTGGAAGGAAGCACTGGACTGGGGGTCCAGGAACTTAGATTCTTCCTCCACCAAATGCCTGTGCGACCTTGGACAACTGGCTTCACTTCTCTGGGCCTCCAGGAGTCTCAGGTGGCATGTGGGGTATGAACGGGCTCTTGCTGTTTTCTTTTTTTTTTTCTCCTCTGACTCTAGAAGGGACAGCAGAGCCAGGCGATAAGGGGTCACATCAGAAGGAGAGTCTGCCAAGGGAATCTTGGTCTCTCAGCTACTGGAGTGTCTTCCAGGGAAAATGAAATGCAACCCAAGGGCAGCCTTGGAAAAATAAGCAGTGGTTCTCTACATGCTGCCCAGACTGTAGGCTGGGCAGACTGAAGGACATGTGGTCACTACCCATGCAACATCTCATTTAATCCCAGCCTCACCTCGAGGGTTTAGGAATAAAAGCTGCGTTCCAATAGTTAAAAAGTCTGACACTCAGAGAGGTGAAAGAAACCACCTGAGGTGAAATGGCTCAGAAGGGGGTATGTCTGACTCTCTATGGTCCCAGGCCTGCTGCAAGAGGAGAGGAAGGGTGGGCAGTTCCCAGAGCTGTGTGCAATGCCCCCACTTCCCATGCCAGCTTTGGGGTTTCACTGTACACACACACACTTTCTTTCACACCAGGCCTTGGTTCCTTCCCAATCTATGCTTGGGTGTGTGTTCCTGGATATAGCCTGATGACAAATGAGTCTTAACATGGTTTGTGGAAAGAGCCCTGGGCCCAGAGCCAGCCTGTACTGCCGGGGGTACCCTGGGAAGGCCACTTCCCCACAGAATTCAGTGTCTTCTGTGAAATGACATAATGTGACCCAATCTCAAAGTCTGTCTTGCTTGATCATTTACAGACCCACATATTTATTGAATGGGCAGATTACTTGAGGTCAGGAGTTCGAGACCAGCCTGGCCAACATGGTGAAACCCCATCTCTACGAAACTACAACAAATTAGTTGGGCATGGTGGTGGGCACCTGTAATCCAGCTACTTGGGAGACTGAGGCAGGAGAATCGCTTGAACCCGGGAGGCAGAGGTTGCAGTGAGCCAAGATTGTGCCACTGCACTCCAGCCTGGCAGACAGAGCGAGACTCGGTCTCAACAACAACAACAAATGAACAAAAAAAAAATGCATAAACAAGTGAGTGTCCCAACAAAATTTTATTTACAAAAATTAGGTGTGGGACTGGATTTAGCACCTGGACCACTGTTGGCCAATGCCTGCACTAGAGTGACAACAGTGAGCAAGACAAATGAGCTGGCTGCTTATACAGTCACAAGCTGCATGAGTACCATGGGGATGAGAATGGAGAGCCGGGAAAGCAGGTGGTTGGGGCCTTGATGCAGGGTAGGGGAGGAGGGAGCCATGGGTGTGGGGAGGAAGGCGTCCTTGGAAGTGCTGTTTGAGCTGAGAAAGATGTGTAGACTGTATTAGTCTGATCTTGCACTGCTATAAAGAAACAAGACTGGGTAATTTATAAAGAAAAGAAGTTTAATTGGCTCGAAGTTCCACAGGCTGTACAGGAAGCATGATGCTGGCATCTGCTTGGCTTCTGGAGAGGCCTCAGGAAGCTTACAATCATGGGAGAAGGTGAAGAGGGAGCCAGCCCTTCACATGGCCAGAGCAGGAAGAAGAGGCAGGGGAGCGGGGTTTGGGGGGCGCTACACACTTTTAAATGACCAGATCTTATGAGAACTCACTATCACTAGATCTGACCCTGTGATCCAATCACCTCTCACCAGGCCCCACCTCCAACATGAGGGGTTACAATTTGACATGAGATTTGGGCAGGGACACAGATCCAAACTGTATCACAGGCTTTGGCTCCGTGAAGGGGGCACAGCATGTGCAAAGGCCCCGAGGAGGGTAATACAGTGTATGAGGGGAAACAAGGAGTGTGGGCTGGTGTTAGCAACCCAGGGAGGGAAAGCCGAGGTGCTGCTGGATGGAGAGCATGAGGGGCTGTAGGCCATGCTAGGGCTTTTGGCCTGTCTCCCTTGGGTGGCTTTTCATTATGGTGACATGACCAGCTTTGCATTTTATGAAGATTGCCTTGGTGGCAAATATGGAACTGACTGGAGGTGAGCAAGAGGAGACTCAGGAGATCAGGCGGCTATGTTGGGGGCTGATTGACCTGTGGGCCTGGAGCTCAGAAGTGGTTTGACTCTGACAGAAGAGGATGGCACTGATGCCAGGGTGCGGAAGGAACCACACAGGGAGACACCATAGCTGAGGAGGGAAGGACCTCAAGAGCAAGCCTGAGGCAACAGAAGGAGGAGTAGTCACAGTTATGACGAAAGCAGGCAGTGGCCAGCTGGTGACCACAGCTCAGGGGTCCAACTCAAGGAAAATGAAAATGTGCCCTGGGTTTAGTGACCTTGTGGTCCTCATCCTGACTTTACAAAGAACTACTTCAGCAGAGGGATGGGGCAGAAGCCACAACGGAGGGGCTGACGAGTCAGGTGAACGTGAAGAAAGGGGGACCATGTGTGCGTGTGTGTGTGCACACGTGTGTATGTGTGTGTGCATATGTGTATGTGTGTGCAAGTGTGTGTGGTCACAAAGGGAAGGGAAGAACAAGGTAGCAGGTGAGGCTCATTTTTGGTGGGTAATGTGATAAACTGGACTGATCCAGCCTCAGCCGAGGGAAGGGGGAAGTGTCAGGCACAAGAAACGGTGGGGATGGAAAAGACTTCCTGAGAAGTCAGGAGGGCTCCTGCGCAGGAGTGGGAACTGGCTTAACCAGAGGAAAAGCCCTCGACTGAGAAGGGGTCAGGAGGAAAGGTCTGTGGTTTGACCCGAGGTTGGGACATTTTGAGAGATTTCTCACTTCTATTTTTCCTTAAAATAACAGCAAAGAGAGAGGAGGGGTGTGAAGGAGCCACAGGCCTGCGGAGACTGGAGGAGGAGGCAAAGCTGGTGGGGAGGCGTTTCCCACAGTTTCTGTGCAATGCAGAGGGCCTGGGTGATCCTGAGGGCTGATGGGACACGGGCTGCCCTCGTACTGTAGGGGGATCTCACTAGGGGGCTCAACAGTCGGGGGTAGCCATGGAGAAGGAGAAAGCTGTCAGTGGGATTTCTCCAGGGCTGGCACTTTGCCAGGCGAGTACCACAAAAATGCCAAGGGAGTGTAGGGAATTGGGAAGAAGTTGTAGGCACCACGGACCATGGTGGGAAAAGAAGACTAGAGGGGTGATGGTGTCCTGGGGAGGTCAGGGAGATTTCTCCAGGAACAGTATTCTAGGCTGAGGGAGAGTAAGTACCGAGGCTGGGGGATGGGGGTCTGTTTGGTGGGTTTGTGGCTGGTGGCAAGAGGCCAGCATGGCAGGAACTGAGTGACTGACAGCAGGGACAGGAAATGCCTGTGGGAGCCAGCCAGGGGCCAGGCCAGGCAGGGATCTTACTCTAAATGTGACAAGAAGCCACAGGAGGGTTTAAAATAGATCAGTCTGGCTGCAGTGTGGAGATCAGGCTGAGTGGAGGGGAGTGGAAGCTTCCAGATAGGAGGCTACTGTGGTACTCCAGGTAGAGGGTGGAAAGTGGCCAGGTTTGGAAAGCATTGTGGGTTGTTGATGAATTTGCAGACACCTGGGATGTGGGGGGTGACCCCACATGGATGGGAGGATGGCCCCAAGGCTTCTGATCCCAGCACCTGGTGCCATGTACTGGGTGCATAATTGAGAGGTGGGCCCTGAATCCACTCCATCCACTCTCTGGGCCCACTGGCCATGCCTGCCTTTGACCAAGAGGCTCCTTCTCAGGCATCTTCTATTCCCTTGCTGTCTGGGCAGCTATAGCTTCCTGGTTGTGTTGGAGTCTGGAAAAGCCTCCAATCTGCTGCTTCATGGACTCCCCACATTCCCTCTCTGAAGCTCTAAGTCATTTTCCTCTGGTGGATTCCCCGGGAACACTGTCTGTCTGTCATAAGAGCTCAGGGATGATAAGACATTTGTTATTGGTTGTTTTCAACCCTTTCCCCCCTTTCCTCTGGAGTTATGCTCCATCCTAGTCTTTTTACTCACTACAGCCAAAGTGAAACTTTCAAAATATACATTTGTACATGTTACCCCTGCCCCCACCCTTAAAGGCCTCCCACAGCTTCTCATTCCTCTTTGGGAAAGACAAAACTCCTTGATGCAGCCTATGGTGCCCCTGATCCTGCCCTGCCCGGCCTGCCAACCTCACCCTGAACCATCCTCCATCCACTCCAGCTGCCCTGGCCTTCTCTCAGGCTTTGGACTCACCACACTGCATCCCACCTCTGGGCCTTTGCACAGGCTGTGCTCTCTGCCTAGGCCGCCCTTGCATCTGCTCTTTACCTGGATAAATACTCACCCTTCAGGTCTCAGTTCACTCATCAATTTTTCAAGAAAGCACTTTTGCTTTCCCAGATTAGTTCAGGTATGCCCCATTATAGATGCTCACCACCACCAGATGGCTCTCCTTTCCTGCACTTCTCATAATTACAATTTTATATGCACTTATGTGAAGTGCATGGTAAGTTCCATGAGGGAAGCATGATATGAGCTCAATAAATACCTGAGTGAGTGAGTGAGTGAGTGAATGAATGAATGCATGCATGTGTCTCTCACATCTGTTCTCTCTACTCCATTCCCTACCTTCCCACCCTAGTGCAGATCCTTACCATTTCTGGTCTGTGGAACCAGCCTCCCTGCTCCACTCCCCATGGAGCTAACTTTACAAACCCCCACTTACAACTGCTCAGCACCCTTCAGTGGTCCCTGCTGGGTATAGGGGGAGGTCTAATCTCCTTTTCTTGGACTCCAACACTCCTGAGATGCAGTTCTCCCCCTTCATTCCTGGCCTGCAGGTTCCCTGAACCTCTGGAGCATTCAGCATCTTCATTCCTGGCAGGTTTATTTCACTCCCAAGCAGCTTTACTTTGCTACAGGACCATTTCTGGATGGTCAGTCTTAGAGAGAAAGCCCGCATCCGCCATGAACCTTGGGTCCCTGTACCGTGCCAAGGCCACTTCCAGGTGCCTCAGACAGGGTTCAGTGAACACTTCTCAGATTCACATCCAACCCACATTTATTGAATGCTCTCTATGTGCCAGACACAACCAAATTTGTTTTTAAACTTTTCACAGCAGTTCTGAAAAGTAGGTATTATTTTTCACAATTTTATATTAAGGAAATCAAGTTTCACAAAGGGATTTATTTGGAGTCAAATGACAAGTGGTTGGCATTCTTGGGACTACATTCAGCCTCTTCCCCCAGCCTGTGCTGCCTCCTGCCCGCCCCACAGTGGAGAGTGAGAGGGTGGGGTGCTGTAGGGACTGTGCACCGGCTGTGGGGAGCTGTGTGCAGAAAGGGGAGGAGGACTGCAATCCAGGGGCAAGGGTAGAATGGAGGAGCTAGGCTCAACCTGATAAATGGCATCTACAAAAAGCCCACAGCTAACATTATATTAAATGGAGAAAGATTGAAAGATTTTCCCCCAAAGATCAGGAAAAAGACAAGAATTCCCACCGTCACCACTTCTGTTCAACAGTGGACTGGAAGTTCTAGCCACGGCAATTAGGGAAGAAAAAGAAAATGGGAAACTATCTTCATTTGCATGATTCTATATATAGAAAATCCTAAGGAATCCACCAACACACACACACATGCACACACACACATGCACACACACACACAAATTATTAGAACAAATGATTTCTGGCTGAACGCAGTGCCTCATGCCTGTAATCCCAGCATTTTGGGAGGTGGAGGCAGGTGGATCACCTGAGGTTAGGAGTTCAAGACCAGCCTGGCCAACATGGTGGAACCCCATCTCTACTAAAAATGCAAAAATTAGCCGGACATGGTGGCACACACCTATAATCACAGCTACTCGAGAGACTGAGGCACGAGAATTGCTGGAGCCCAGGAGGCGGAAGTTGCAGTGAGCCGAGATCACACCACTGCTCTCCAGCCTGGGCGATAGAGCAAGACTCTGTCTCAAAAACAAAAACAAAAACAAATGAGAGTTCGGCAATGTGGCAGGGTACAAAACTGAGCTACGAAAATCTATTATATTTCTATACACTAGCAGTGAACAATCTGAAAGTGAAATTAAGAAAACAATTCCATTGATAATGACATCAAAAAGAATAAGATACCGAGGAACAAAAGAAGTGCAAGATTTGTATGTTGAAAACTGCAAAACAATCTTGAAAGAAATTAAAGGTCTAAATAAGTGGAAAAATAATGTAAAACTCAATATTGTTGATATCCCTGAGCTGATCTACAGATTCAACACAATACCTATCAAAATTCCAGCTATTTTGTAGAAATTAACAAGCTGGTCCTAAAATTCATATGGAAATGCAAGGAACCCAGAATAGCCAAAACAATCCTGATTAAGGAAGAACAAGGCCTGGTGCAGTAGTTCATGCCTGTAGTACCAGCATTTTGGGAGGCCAAGTAGATTGCATGAGCCCAGAAGTTGGAGACCAGCCTGGGCAGCATGGTGAAACCCCGTCTCTACAAAAATACAAAAATTAGCCAGTTGTGGCAGCATGGGGCTGTAGTCCCAGCTACTCAGAAGGCTGAGGTGGGAGGATCAACTGAGCCCGGGAGGTCAAGGCTGCAGTGAGCCATGTTCACGCCACTGTACTCTGGCCTGGGTGACAAAGTGAGACCTTGGCTAAAAAAAAAAAAAAAAAAAAAAAGTTGGAAGACCCATTCTACCTGATTTCAAAACTTACTACAAAGCTACAGTAATCAAGACAGTATGGTCAAGAGTAGGCAAGTGCTATTAAAAAAAGTAATAAAAAATAAAACCAGTGTGGTATTGCCATGAGGTTAGACATACAGATAGAATTGAGAGTCCAGAAATAAACCCTCATATTTATGGTCAGTTGATATTTTACAAGGGAACTAAGACAATTGGATGGAGGAAAGAATAGTCTTTTCAACAAATGTTACTATACCAAATGGATATCCACATACAAATGAATAAATGTGAACCCCTTCCTTATGCCATATTCAAAGTGGATTGTAGAAACATAGTGGAACCTAATTTCTAGAAGAAAATTAAAAATTAGCCAGGTGTAATGGCACATGGCTATAGTCCTAGCTACTCAGGAGGCTGAGGCTGGAGGATCACTTGAGCTCAGGAGGCCATGGCTGCAGTGAGCCATGATCATGCCACTGCACTTCAGCCTGGGTGACAGAGTGAGACCCTGTATCAAAAAATAAGTAGATTGTAGACTTGAATGTGAGAGCTAAAACTATACAACTCCCATAAGAAAACATAGGAGTAAATCTTAGTGCCCTTAGATTTAGTGATGGTTTCTTATATATAGCACCAAAAATATGGCAACAAAAGAAATAGCTAAATTGGACATCATCAAAATTGAAAACCTTTTTGCTTCAAAGGACATCATTAAAAACTGAAAATATGACAGGGCACAGTGGCTCATGCCTGTCATCCCAGCACTTTGGGAGGCCAAGGAGGCCGGATCAACTGAGGTCAGGAGTTTGAGACCAGCCTGGCCAACATGGTGAAACCCTGTCTCTACTAAAAATACACAAATTAGCCAGGCATGGTGGTAAGCACCTATAATAATCCCAGCTACTTGGGAGGCTGAGGCAGGAGAATCGCTTGAACCTGGGAGGCGGAGGTCGCAGTGAACTGAGATTGTGCCATTGCACTCTAGCCTGGGCAACAAGAGTGAAACTCCATCTCAAAAACAACAACAAAAAACCACCACACACACAAAATGAAAATATAACCCCAGAATGGGAGAAAATGTTTGCAAAGTATATGTTCAACAAGGAACTGGTATGCAGAATATATAAAAATTCTTACAACTCAATAATAAAAAGACAAAATATTTTAAGATGACCAAAGGATTTGAATAGGTATTTCTCCATGGAAGACATACAAAGGGCCCATAACCACATGAAAAGATATGCAACATCATTAGTCATCAGGGAAATGCAAATCAAAACTACAATGAAATGCCACTTCACCTCCACTAGGATTACTATAAACAAAAAGACATAATAACAAGTGTTGTCTGGGATGTGGAGAGCTTGGAACCCTCATACATTGCTGGTGGGAACACAAATTGGTGCCAGCACCTTAAAATGTCAAACATAGTTATGAACCAGCAATTCCATACCTACGTATATACCCAAGAGAAATGAAAACATATGTCCACGCAAAAACTTATACATGGATGTTCTTAGCAGCATTATTCATAATATCTTGCAAGTGGGATATTATTAGCTATATTTAGTTATAAAATAGCCCAAAGTGGAAATAACCCAAATGTTTATAAATTGATAAATGGATAAATATAAAATATGTTCTAGGCAAGGTGCAGTGGCTCATGCCTGTAATGCCAATGTTTCAGGAGGCTGAAGTGGGAGGACTGCTTGAGTCCAGGAGCTCGAGACCAGCCTGGGCAATATAGGGAGACTCCATATCTACAAAAAATTCAAAAATTAGCCTGGTGTGATGGCATGCACCTGTAGTTCCAGCTACTCAGGAAGCTGAGGTGGGAGGATCACTTGAGCCCTGCAGGTGAAGGCTATAGTAAGCCATGGTTGTACCACTGCACTCCAGCCTGGGTGACAGAGTGAGACCCTGTCAAAAAAAAAAAAAAAAAAAAAAAAAAAAAAAAAAAAAAAAAAAAAAAACTGTTCTACCTACACAATGGAATATTATGTGGCAATAAAAAGGGAATGAGATACTGATACTACAACATGGATGAACCTTGAAAACATCATACTAAATGAAAGAAGCCAGTCACAAAGACCACATATTTTATAATTCCATCAATAGGAAATGTTTAGGATAGACAAATCTATAGAGTCAGAAAGTAGATTAGTGGTTGCTGGAGCTGGGAAGAGGATGGGAATGGAGAGTGACTGCTAATGGGACTGGGTGTCTTTTTGAGGTGGCGAAAATGTTTTAACTTAGATTGTGCTAATTGTTCCACCATTCTGTGAATACAATAAAATGCACTGAACTGTATACTTTAATGGGTGACTTATAAGATATATGAATTACATCTCAATAAAGCTGTTTTTTTTAAAAAAAAGGCCACAGAGGCCTTCACAGTGTGGTAGAAGTGAGGGGAGATGGACACGGCGGAAGGCTCTGGACACAGATCTTGATCCCCTGGATCAAGTTCCTGCCAGACCAGACCCATCTCTTTGCCCCCAGAGGTGAAGTGTCCAGTGGACCTTGGTTTTTCACTTCAAGATCAGTTTTGGGGTCAAGGCTATTTCAGCATGGCATGTAGTAAGAGTTTAATAAATGCTTGGTGAATGAACCTACATTGCATCAATGTGCAGGTCACTAGAAGTACTTAGGGCTGGAGCAGTCTCTAGGGCTGGGGAGGGGATCTCAGCAGGTTTTTAAAGGAAGGGACAGAACTTAAGAGCTCCTAAAACGTTCCTTCAGAAGAACCCTGAGTCCAGAGGAGAGTTAACTCATCCCTTACATGCAATGAGAAAAGTCTCACATTTTTTCTTTAAATTCTTGTGCTGTATGCATCCTACTCTGTATTTCCAGCTTGTTTTAATTTTAAAATACTGTAAATTGCCATTCAGTAAAACGGATGCTTCAGGGAGTTGTGCTGTTTATTCTTGCATCCTGGAATACCTGTGGGTGTATGCTGCTATGTTCTTTCAGAGGAGCTCAGTCAACAAATATCCCCCGAGTGCCCACTGTGTGCTTGGCACGAGGGGTGCTGTTGCCAACACAGGATCTGCCCTCATGGGACTTTCAGTTGAGAAATGAGTGCGTAGCCCCGAGCTTGGAGGAGAGGACAGAATTGTGGGGGGTAGAGTTTGGAAGCTCGTTAAGAACATTGCCTTAAATGAAGACCAACATTTATGCTCAGTGTTTTACTAGCAAAAGGTTGAAAACTGCCTAATCTAATAGTGGAATGGCTAAGCAAATTATGGTGTTACCATGTAGTAGGATATTATGTAACTATTTAATAATAAAAAACAATACAGGAAAAGGCTTATGAAATTTTATGTAAAAAATCTTCCAAAAAAACTATATATAGTATGGTCTCAACATGTAAAACATATTCAGAAAAAATGCCAGCATAGAATGCCCCAAATGCTAGTTGATTTGGAAGGTAGAATTATGGGGGGGATTTCTCTCTCTCCCCAAATTGTCTACAGTAGGTCGGGGTTCTGTTATTAATAAACATTACATCTTTGATGCAGGAAAGCTAATGTGCATCTGCATGTGGGGCAGGGCTAGAGATGAACCTGGAGTAGTGGCTACACAGTAGACCAGGGAGGAAGGGCTAGAGATGAACCTGGAGTAGGGGCTACAGAGTAGACCGGGGAGGAAGGGCTAGAGATGGAGATGTGGGTCTTCCTACAGGAGAGGTCAAAACAAACCCTGAGTGAGCACTGAGGGAGCCGGTGAAGAAACCACAGAGGGCTGAGGAGTCTTGGAGGGCAGGAGGAGGAATTGGAGTCAGGGATGAGGAGAGTTCAAGCGTCATGGAGCTGGGCAGAGAATCTAGGCAGAGCAGTATCTGGAAATCCTTGGAAGTCAAGGAGAGAGGTTGAAAGAGGAGCCCTTAGTGTAAAACCTTATCTCCTTCCTAGAGGGTTAGATTTAAATGAGACATAGGAGAGTGATTTAGCTATACAGGCTCTGGAGTTGGGCAGACCAGTTCAAATCTCAGTTTCAGAACTGACAGCTAAGTGACCTTGGAAAAACCGTCTAACCTCTCTGAACCTGTTTCCCCATCTGTTAAATGGAAACAATAAAAACCATTAGGGTATTTTTTGGATTAGATGAATAATGCACAGAAACTGCTTTGCATAGTGCCTGACACATATATGTACTATTTTTTTTTTTAAGAGACAGAACCTTACTTAGTCACCCATAGCTCATGCAACCTCAAACTCCTGGACTCAAGTGATCCTCTGTCACTTCAGCCTCCACCATGCCTAATTTAAGAAAAAAAAAATTTCTGGCCGGGCACGGTGGCTCAAGCCTGTAATCCCAGCACTTTGGGAGGCCGAGATGGGCGGATCACGAGGTCAGGAGATCAGGACCATCCTGGCTAACACAGTGAAACCCCGTCTCTACTAAAAAATACAAAAAAAACTAGCCGGGCGAGGTGGTGGGCGCCTGTAGTCCCAGCTACTCAGGAGGCTGAGGCAGGAGAATGGCGTGAACCCAGGAGGCGGAGCTTGTAGTGAGCTGAGATCCGGCCACTGCACTCCAGCCTGGGCGACCGAGCGAGACTCCATCTCAAAAAAAAAAAAAAAAAAAAAAAATTTCTAAAGACAGGGTCTTGCTATGGTGCCCAGACTGACCATGTACTAATTGGATGATGTCTATTATTATTGGTTTACTAGAGTTGTTAATATTGTACAAAATATCTTTGATCTATAAAGAGCTTCTCCTGGTCCTTTGGGCAGGGCTTTCTGAGGGGAAGACGACCTCCGGGATGCTCACCCTGCCCTCTTCCCCTCTCGTCCCCAGCTGTTCCCTCTGCCACCATGAGGAACATTTTCAAGAGGAACCAGGAGCCTATTGTGGCTCCTGCCACCACCACCACCACGATGCCCATTGGACCCGTGGATAACTCCACCGAGAGTGGGGGTCCTGCGGAGAGCCAGGAGGACATGTTTGCCAAATTGAAGGAAAAGTTCTTCAATGAGATCAACAAGATTCCCTGTGAGTGTTCCTGGTGGCTGAGAGGGTGGGGCAAGGCTAGAGTCTGGGAGAGGTGAAGAAGCGTTGGGGATACCACTGAGATGTGATTGACTGGGCTCTTTCCTAATGCTTAGATTTCAGGCTGGGTTTTTGGAGAGCCCTTGCAGGAATCAGGGAGGGGGAAGTAGGGTCTGCCATTAATGTGGCAAACAAGGGGGTTTATGCACTTCAACTTCTCAGGGGAAGAAAAGTTCTTATAAAACTGTCCAAAGATGAAACCAAAAGGCAATGAAAAATTATGAAACAGAAGTCACTATTCAAGTTTGCCAATAATACTTTGAAATTTATGTTGGAAGATAGAAAATAAAAGCCCTCGCTGCTTTTGAATTTCTGGCAGAAGCTGTATAGGAGACACCAGAGATGCAGATTAAGGGGCAGCAGTCACACTGGTGGGAGATGGTACTTCAGAACCACGGAGAGCAGCTCAGGACCTATCCCCAAACAGCTGGGTTTTGCAAAGCCCAGCAGTGGTCTAGGTCCAGACTCAATCTTACGGAGCTTGGCCTGCCTATCCAGCTATGCATCACGCCTCTCAAGACTTGGCAAAAGGGGTGGAGGCCAAGGGACTGATAAGCATCATCCCATCCTCTCCAGTGTGAGACAGTACTCCACAGATCACACTAGTAAAACTCAATAGAGCTAAACTGATATTCTTCCATGCATGCACCTACTTGCTACCTCTCAGCTAACGGGCTATGCCAACAAGGGCAGTAGGCAAAATCAATCAATCAATAAATAATAAATAAAAAAGCAAGGTATTAATGAAAAGGCATGCAAAGTATATGCAACTCACATACAAATCACTGATGGGTGTGTGGCTTTTAAAATGTGGGGTGTGGGCATTGTGGGAGGGCAGTCACATTCCTCACCCATTTTTGCCAATGCTACGGGGTCAGGGGCTGCAAGACATGGCACTGCTGACCCCGGGATCTTCTCTGTGTGGGCAGTACCACCCTGGGCACTGATCGCCATTGCTGTGGTTGCTGGGCTCCTGCTTCTCACCTGCTGCTTCTGCATCTGCAAGAAGTGCTGCTGCAAGAAGAAGAAGAACAAAAAGGAAAAGGGCAAAGGCATGAAGAATGCCATGAACATGAAGGACATGAAAGGGGGTCAGGTAGGGCACATTGGTTGTGAGGGGGACTGGAAGGGGCTCAGCCCAGGCTTTCCTGATGCTGAAAGGGTAAGCAAAAGCTCCTGGGCTTCCACAACCAAACCTCCTCCCCTCCTTAAAACTTGGCTCTCTCAGTTACATCTCTAGTATAACACCATCTACCTAGAGGTCCCTGGGAGGGGGTGCCTTATTCCTGTGTTAGCATGAACTCATCCCTGGAAAGACAGTGAAGAACAATATATTGACCCCCCCAGTGAGGCTACTAGGACAAAATGTTGGAAAGAGACACCCCCCCACCAGCAAGACACCATTGGGTAACCCTGTGTTTTCCTGCCAGAGAGACTGAAGGACAATATCTCATGGGAGGCATCTAACTGGGCATGGGGCAGGAATCAAATGAGGCAGAAGAGTGGCCCTGAGGCACTAAGACAGAGCCAAGTAGAATCCATCATTAATCATATCATAATTTATTTTCCCCTGTCTTTTGGTGTTGGTCAGCCTAGAAAGCTCCTTTTCTTGTTTTAAGTTTGCAGAGGCCCCTGCGTGCTTCCCTTTCCCCCATGTTTGTTTGGGGGTGACTAGGAGGAATCTTTTGCTCAAGGAATCCATATGGAGGATGGAGGGAAGGGCTTGATCTCAGAAGCCAGGGATCTAAATGGCCTTTGAGTGCACGTGTGTGTGTATATGTCTGTGCACATGCAGGTATGTGTGTGTATGTGGGCCCAAAAGGAACCTGCAGTGTGTGTGAGTGTGTGTTGGGAGGGGTTCCAGGATGACTTGGGTGTAGCCCTTCCTGGTCTTGATGAGTGGCTGTGGTGACTTTAGGGGCTGGTTTGAGCTGCAGGATTTTCTCTTATATCACTTTCTTCTTTCTCTCTCCACGTCTGTGGGCTCACTCTGCTCCTGTCTGCCTGGACCGTACTTCTGGTATGTCTTGCCCAGGATACGTGGGGCCTGAGCTGGGGAAAGTGTTTGGGAGAGGGCTTACAAGGGAAGCAAATCCCACCCCCACCCCAGCCTCCAGAAGCTATGAAGCACTTGGCACGGGCCTGGTCCCTTGGCGCACTGTGCCTCAGAGGCAGGAGAGCGGTGCCCAAACCAGTCATGTCTCAAACACAGGGCTGGGGGTAGAGGAGCTGCCTAGGGGTTCTGATGGGCCATGAAGGAGGGTCCCATGGCAGGGCCACATTCCCTCTTTTACCCCCACCACACACAGCTCTGAGTCAGGGTCTACCACAGAGGGGCTGGTTTCCCATCACCCTGCGCCAAGCCAGGCTCCTCTGTCCTCCCCTTTTAACTTGTTCCCTCTCTCCCCCAGCTCCCACAGGATGACGACGATGCAGAGACAGGCCTGACTGAGGGGGAAGGTGAAGGGGAGGAGGAGAAAGAGCCAGAGAACCTGGGCAAACTGCAGTTTTCCCTGGACTATGATTTTCAGGCTAATCAGGTATGCAGGGCTGTGGGGGCAGAGTGGGGAATGGGGAGAGACCTGAGAGTTGGGTGGAAGGGGGATAGAAACAGCTCCCTTGGAGATGTGTGGGCGCTGCTCTTCCCTTAGAATGAGGCAGGCTGGAAACGGCAGGGCCTATAGCTCTGGACATTGATGCTGGCTTGGCCACCAGCCTGCTTTGCGAAAGGTTCCAAGTTGATTATGCTATTAACCTGCCCACCAACCTTGGGCAAAGCAATTTCTCTTTCAACTTCAGGTTCCCTAAATGCCATTCCAAATTCCTTGGGGTGGAAATGGAGACCAATTTTCCTCTCTAGCACCAGCCTGCCTCCCCTCATTCCCCTGCCCCAACTGCCTCCTCTGGGAAGGAATTGGTAGGAACTGGGTCTGGGGCCAGTTGTGGTATTGGAACTGTCCTGAGACTCAGGCCCCTTCTCCCCTCTCTCTCCACAGCTTACTGTGGGCGTTCTGCAGGCTGCTGAACTGCCTGCCCTGGACATGGGAGGCACCTCAGACCCTTATGTCAAAGTCTTCCTCCTTCCTGACAAGAAGAAGAAATATGAGACCAAAGTCCATCGGAAGACACTGAACCCTGCCTTCAATGAAACCTTCACCTTCAAGGTGCTGAGGGCTGGAAGGGTGACTCCAGCTCCCTCCCTGATCCCTCCCTGATCCCAATTCTCCGCTGAGTTCTACAGACCTTTCCTTGGTCTTTAGCCATTGCTCAGCCTGGAACAATGGCAGCCTGGACTGCAGGGCCCCCCTGGCCTCTTTGGAGGATGGGGATCCCTCCCACCCCACCCTCACACTCTGCTCCCCAAAAGCCCTGGGTCTTTCTCTGTCTCCGCACACTAACTGGGACCCTGTGGGCTGGAATAGAGGCCTCTGCCCATAGCACCCCTGGAGGTGCGTGAATCGCTCCGGCCCCCTCTGATTCTGCTTGTGCCCTGCAGGTGCCATACCAGGAGCTCGGGGGCAAAACTCTGGTGATGGCCATCTATGACTTTGACCGCTTCTCCAAACATGACATCATTGGAGAGGTAAAGGTGCCTATGAACACAGTGGACCTCGGCCAGCCCATTGAGGAGTGGAGAGACCTGCAAGGCGGGGAAAAGGAGGAGGTAAGAGCAGAGATGAGGCCAGGTCGGGCAAAAACACGAATGTACAAGTGGGCTTCCACCTCTTGGCATGATGGAAATAGGATGGGCTTTGGAGGCAGGCGACCTGGGTTAGAATCCCAGCTCCACACTGCCTGGCTGTGTGAACCTGGGCAAGTTGCTTACACTGTTTGGACTCGGGTTCCCTCCTTTAGTCTTTTTTTACAGATGAGGATTCACTACCTGCATAAAGTGCCTAGCGCAGTGACTGGTATTTGGTAGGTACTCAAATAAATACAAACGCCATTATTACTGTTACTCCTAAGCTTCTGCTATTACCTAAGGCCTGTGATTCATGCCTCTGTGCCTCAGTTTACCCATAAGGAAACTCATGTTTGTTCTAAAGGATACTCAGCAGAGGGACTTGTCCTCCCAGAACTGCTACAGCATCCATTCACTCAGTAAATATTTGCTGAGCAATTGCTATGTACCTAAAACTCCATTTTAACCATTCCTCCTTCTGGGCATCAATCATTTGTTTTGGCCAGGGCCCTGCTACCCAGCACACTCTAGGCAGTGATGGAGGGCTGAGTAGAGAAGCTTAAGACATCCTTTTGTCCTTTTTGTCCCCTGTGCCTGGGAGGAAGTCCAGCACACCTGAACCAGGACCTGTGTGATGTGGTCAGTCTTGCCCTGGGTGGCTTTGACTTTGAGCAGCTTTGACTCTGCAGTGTGGTGTTGGCCTTAGGAATTAGGAGCCCTGGGTCCTTGGCCTGCCTGCAGTGCTAAATTGTTGTGTGACTTTGAGCAAACCATGGCCTCTGGGAACCTCAGTTTCTCATTGGTTACGAAGAATTCTTGTCTTGTTTACATGAAAGAGTTGCAGTGATAGTAACAAAGGAAGGGATGCAAATTGCTCCGAAAACCACAAATCATACTACAAGTAGAATGGTCCACAAGGAGAGACCTTGGTGGGTGGGAGTGTTCAGGGAAAGAAGGCTTCTGAGACATTCAGTCCCTCAGGGCCCTTGGAGGTGGACATGTGGCTAACCCCTGGGCTTCTTGCACCCCTTTCCACCTTACCAGAGCCTGGGGTAGGAGCCCAAATATACTGCCAACCTCCCAGATCTCAGATCCACCCAGGGATCCACAGCTGTCCTCTACCCCCCTCATCCTCAGCCCATGGCTCCTGAGGTCCCAACCTGTCACTTTCAGGGACTTTGTTGCACTGCATCAGGGGGCCCCAAGATCAGATGCTGGAAGACCTTCTCAGCCATCACATATATGGGGACTGGTGATGAGGGAGGCAGGGACACGTCACTGCCTTGCTAATTTTGGCAAGAAAGAGGCCAGCCATGAGAGAGGCACTAGGATGGCTGAGATGACCCAAGTCCTGCTTTTCCCCCGGATAGCCAGAGAAGCTGGGCGACATCTGTACCTCCCTGCGCTATGTGCCCACGGCTGGGAAGCTCACTGTCTGCATCCTGGAGGCCAAGAACCTCAAGAAGATGGATGTGGGCGGCCTTTCAGGTATGTGGAGAGCTTCTGGCTGCCATTGGGTGGCACCAGCGAGCCAGTTAGCAGAGTTTGCACACTCCAGTGAACAGGAACAGTTTGCTGCCCTAGGACTGAGATGTCTCCTTGAGGAGCGGTGGAGCCTTGGCTTCCCAGCCCCTCCTTTTCTCCAAGGGCCCCTTGTCCCCGTCAGAACTGCCTTCCCAGTGCTCTCTGGCCTTGCACTGTGGGCTACAGAGAAAAGGATCAGAGAAATTTCATCCCCAGATAAGTTCATGACTTACGATTTTACTTCTCCCAGGGAAATGGGCAGGGCTTCGCCTAAAACGTGATACCACAATCGGGACATGTTTCCAGAAGAAGCTGTAGGCTCTGCTGGCTCTGCCTTGGAAAGGGGAGGGTGAGGGAAAGGGGTGGAAGATGCTCTGAATATCACATTTACCTGGCAGTGAATGGGGCTGGCCATGGCACAGGGCTCTGGAGAATGAAGCCTGCTGCTTCAGCCGCCTTCCCAGAGAATCAGCCCTGGGCATGGGCTCCAACCAGCATGTTTCAATGCCAGCTCTGGCTCTGTCACTGGCCTGCTGTGTGACCTAGGGCAGGTCATTTCTGTTCTTTGGCCTCAGTTTCTCGTCTGCAAGATTAGGAGGATTGGACTGGGATCATGACCCAGCAGATGTGTGTCCTGACTTTAGCACTCCCCACCCCCTCCCCAGCACAGGATCACAGATGAATCCCCATACCCTTTCTCACAAGGCCTTAGATTCAGAAATGCCCCCCACCCAATGCTTCAGGAAGCCACAACCAACTGGTCAGAGTTGGTCCTTGAGGTGAAGTCTTTTGCCACCTTTGAACTGGATGGCGTGACCTGGGGCTTTCTGAGGGCCTGGTCTCAGCGGAATGAAGACCCCATCTTGACCGATGCTCTGGGCAGGCCTTGGTACATTCGGCAGGAGGGCTGGGGGCTAAGGGGAACCTCTCTGGGGTTGGGATTCTCCCTCCGCAGACCCCTATGTGAAGATCCACCTGATGCAGAATGGCAAGCGGCTCAAGAAGAAGAAGACAACCGTGAAGAAGAAGACCCTGAACCCATACTTCAACGAGTCCTTCAGCTTTGAGATCCCCTTCGAGCAGATTCAGGTGCTGGAGCCCTGGGGTCCTAGGCATGGAGCAGGGTTTGGGGAGGCAAATATGTATGGGGAGGTTGAAGAGCGGGAACTCATCCAGAGACCACGGAATAGCCTTTCTTGGTGGGGGAAGGCTCGAGGTCTAATGGTGTCTAGGTGGGATCTCCTTCCCAAGTGCTTCAGGGATCCCCCTTTTCTGATGAGATAAACATGAACTAATTCAAAAAATTCTGCAAATCATTCCTTTAGGACTTGCAGGACCATGGTCATGCGCACAGGTGTATGGGGGTGTAGCAAAGGTGCCAGAGGTGTTGGGAGCTGGCTGAGAGGGTGGGACTGGCCGCTGCCACCTCCATCCTCTCCAGCCGCATCCTGTCTTGGTCATCCCTGCCCCACTTCTACTGCTCTCTAGGTCCTTTCCATCTACTCCTCTGATTTGCTTCCTCTCCTCTTTCCCGCCACCCTTCCAGCCTTCTCCACTCTTCCTTCCTTCTCACCAGCAAGCTCTGTAAATATTGGAGATGAGGTCTGGTTTTTACCATTTCCGGGTATGAGTGGGATCTGGATATGGTAGGACAAGGCTGACCCACCCATTTGGGCGGGGAGTCAAGCTCAGCTGGGGGCTTGCAGAGTGGTCGATTATCATGGAGTCTTGGTCTCTCCTTCTTTGTAGTAAACTGATCCCACCCCCTCTCCTCCCCATAGGAGGGCTGGGGGCAAGGGTGCAAGAGAATCTTCAGAGTTGGTACTGTCATCTATGGAGATGTGTATGATGTTATTGATGGAATACTTCAAGGGAACATTGGGCAGCTCAGTGATAACGTTAATCCAAGAGAAGTCCTCATTACAGAGAATTTTACATCTAGAGCATCCTGACCCAGGCATCTCAAATTCAACATTTCTAAAACCAATGTAATGTTCTTTTCCCTACCTCTTCCCAGCCAAGCCTGTTTCATCTGAATTCTGTTTTCAATGAATGACCCCAGAGTCCCTCATCTACCCAGTGGCCCAAGTCAGAAACCTGGACATCACCTTAGACTGACTGTTTCCTTTTTCCTTTCTCATTTATCCAACATACTTTACTGAGCATTTCCTAAGTGCTAGGCACTTGCTAGGGGATGAGGAAATAAGTGTGTAATCGACACGGTCCTTGCTGTCAAGGACCTCACAGCAGGAGGGCACCAGTAAACAGTCTAGTAAAGCACAATGAGACGACAGCTTCAATGTCCATGAAGTGGAGGACTGTAGTGAGGCTTCCCAGAGAAAGCTTGGTCCTGAAGGATGAATCTGAATTGGCTGGAGTCACAGGAGAAAAAGGCATCAACCATTCAGCAAATCCAGCTGATCATCAAGTCCTCTTGATTGTCTCTCTAAATACCCCTCCAACCTGGTTTTGACTTCCCATCCCCATTGTGCCTGCCTTGGTTCAGGTATTTGGGATCCATCCTCCCAGACCCTCCAGCATCCTCTGACGGGTCTCTTCCCTGCCATCAGGCCCACTCCTCCTTGAGTGAATCTTCCACCTCAATGCCAGGGCTCTCTCTCTCAAATGTCCACAACACTCCTTTACTTAAAGTCGTCAGGAGTCCCCTACTGCTTGCCTGAAAGACAAAATGCAAACTCCTCAGCTGACCCCAACCTACTCTACCAGTCTCATTTCCTGCCCCACTGCTTCTCACCCTGTACCTCAATGACTGATTATCTAATGTTTCTCAGATGCCAAATGTACTCTCAGGTCTCTATGCCTCTACGCAAGATAATCTGTTTTCCTGGAATCCTCTTCCTTCTTTTGTCCTCCTAGAGAAATTCTCAGACTTCATGTCCCAGTCACCTCTTCTGTGAAGCCTTTTCTGATTGGCCCTAGCAGGACTGTCACCTCCTCTGAGTTTCCACAGTACCTTGTGCCTATCTCTCTAGGATAACCTTTATCACTTCATGTTGTAAGTTTTCAGTTACATGTCTGCTGATCTCATTGAGGTGAAATTCATCTTTTCATTTTTCCTTCCCTCTTCTCCCCCTACAAGTGCTTAACAGTGTCTAGAGCACAGTACACCCTCAATAAATGCCCAGTGGTAGAAACAAAGGCTGCCAAAGGCGTGGCCTCTGCTTCCATGTCAATTCAGTCTTCACTGGAGCACAGATGAAACCAAGGAGCCTCAGGAGGCCTTTCCTTCCCAATCATTTGGAGTAGAGGTTGATGGAGGATAAATTTGGTCATGGGATCCCACGTCTCTGTCTGCCAACTCCCTCCCTCCTTTGTTTTCCTTGCAGAAAGTCCAGGTAGTGGTCACTGTGCTGGACTACGACAAGCTGGGCAAGAACGAAGCCATAGGCAAGATCTTCGTGGGCAGCAACGCCACAGGCACAGAGCTGCGGCACTGGTCTGACATGTTGGCCAACCCCCGGAGGCCCATCGCCCAGTGGCACTCGCTCAAGCCTGAGGAGGAGGTGGATGCACTCCTGGGCAAGAACAAGTAGACAGCAGCGGCTGGGACCCCACACCTTTCACGGACACTGACAAGATCCAGAGCTATCAATACCTCAGTTATGCAACCTTAGAGGTTTTCTTTTTTCTTTCATTTGTTGGTGGTTGTGTCCTTGTTTTTCCTTGTTTTTCTCTTTTTAAAGACCAACTTCCCTTTGATGGCTGTGTGAGGAGAGTCCCCTAAGAGGTGAAAGAGAAGCCTGGCTCTGTTCATGGTCCCAGGAGCTGCCCTTGCTGCATGCCATCACAGTTCCCCCGACTCTTTCAAAGCTTCACATCTGCCTCACCCCAAGCGAGGTCCTCTACTGGCGCAAGCTTGCAGCACTTCCTGTTTTTTGAGCCTTTTGGACCAACAAAATGGCAGCACATCCTGCTTCCTGACAGGGAAGGCATCACAGTGGCTAATGATCCGTGTGTGTGTGTGTGTGTATGTGTGTGTGTCGTGTGTGGTGTGTGGTGTGTGGTGTGTGTGTCTTTGAGCATCTCTCTTCATTCCTGGAATGAGCCATGGACAGTAAAGTTGTGTGGGAAAAGAAGGCTCTTTGGGGACCCTGACATGAAGAAGTCCACTAAGTGGGAGATCTTCTCTCATCTATGGCAAAGTCTCAGGATCCTGTTCAGATGCTGGGGCTTTCATACTCTTCTTGGTGGCTATTTGGGAGGCAGCAAGATGTGAAGACTGGATGTGTTCAGAACTAGGACCAAACGATGCCATCAAAGACTTCCTCCTGCCAGTCATGGTTTCCCCAGAAGTGTGGTTCCGGGGACATTCATGGATATGAGCTATTCACTAGTTGGGTCAGACTCTAACAGGGACTCTCAGTCCCAAAATCTCACTCTTATTGACAATAAATATCAAACTATGAAGAAACAGAAGTCCTATTACCAGAAAGACCAAAATTAAACTCCTGGATCGTCACCCCATCCAGTGGGAAACACAGATGCTTTCTCCCTTTCCAGAATATAAGCAGCCCAGTTCATTTGCATTTATTCCCCACTGTGCTTTTGCTTCTGTTTCTCTTTTAAGTGGAGCAACACTGTCTGAAGACACGTTATCTGTGCAGAGCCAGAGAACTTTAAAAGGAAAGTTTAAATATTCTTAGTTCCCCTGAGGTCCAGGTAAGAAGGGGGTGGTAAGAAGAGGATGGGGGACAGATGGCTGAGATTTCCTGGGTGGAGATATAGGGGAGCACTGGAATTCCCCCCAGACTCCCACTCCTTGCTTCCTTGGCCTTCTGCCCTCCATGCTGGAGGGCTGATAGGTAGCTGGAGTGGCCCAGGGAGACCTATAGGGAGGACTCGTCCTACCATTAGGGGGCTTCTCTTTATGAATACTAAGAAACAAAGGGCATCCATTCCAAATAAGTAGCAGAGGAGACCTTCTGGGGTTTCTACCCATGCTCAGTTGTGTCCCACTCCCTGTTCACCTTCTGTCCCCAGCACTGATATAAAAGCCATATATATGTTAGTCAGGTTTGCACTGAGTCTTCTTCCAAACCTTCAGCCTGGACAACAGAGTGAGGTCCCCTTGTGGCCAGAGGCCATCCTTCCTTGCCTCCCTTCCTTTGGCCTCTCTCTTCCATCCATGAAGCCCTCAGGCCCTTGCCATTTTTTCACCACAGAAAACTCATGGCTTCTCCAGAAGCCTGAGTATCTCTCTTTCCCAGTACAAATGGCAGCATTTCTATCCTGCCCCATCTGGGCCACTTCAGCTTCCTGTAGACACCCGAGACAGATGGACAGTGTTGGAGGGAATCAGGCTTTGGGGATCCAGCGTGAAGAAGTTGCAGAGTGTCTTTTTATTTTATTTTAAAAAGGGGGAAGGAGCTTTTGGTTTTGCTTTGTGTTTTGGATGAAGGAGTGGGGGAAATGAGGGAATACCCCCACCAGAAACAGACTGGGAAGCCTCCCTGTCTCTCGGAGATCCTTCTTTGTCTTGTTAGTGGTACATGGGAAGTTATATTTTTACTGTGTGTGTGTGTGTGTGTGTGTGTGTGTGTGTGTGTGTGTGTATACTTAATGATGGGAAGGTAAGACTCTGATCAGGATTATGAACTGTGGTCCTTGGGACCAAAGGTGTGGTCATGGTAGAGAGTTGTAGGACAATAGGGTGCTTTCAGAATCTGGGTGGCCACAGAGGGATTTCCTGGTATGGACATCAGAAGTCACTGGACTCTTCTCCCATCCCCAGAGTTGTGGGATTTTGGTGCTTTCTCAGGGTCTCTCCCCAGACTCATTCTCCTCACCCATATCCCACAGACTCATTCATGGAGACCCCCTTGTCAATATCCCCTCTACCTTTACTCCTTTGCCCTTTCCCAATTCACCTTCTACCACCTGGGATTCTTTTCCATTCATGAACTTCATTCAGCCCTTCCAAAGCCCAAGATTTGCACTCCCTTGACAGGGAGGAAAGGCAATGGTAGGAACCTCTGGTGGTCTGGGTGTCCATGTGCCTGGTGACCAGGGCTGGATTTTATTACTCTGAGCCCACTGCTAGTGAGCAGCCTTGAGGGGTGGGGACAGGTTGCTGAGTGACTTTGAATCTTGGCACCAGTGTGGAGCCAGTGTGGGTGTGGGGAGCAGTGCCTTCCCCAGGTCCCAGCTGGTCCTGATGTGCCATCTAGCGGATGGCATCTGTCTTGGTCCATAGGCTTGGTGGGAACATGCTTCTGCTTGTGTGTTTTCCATACCTAAGGACTGACAGCTGAAACCACAGGGCATCATGCCAAACACTCACTGCTGGGCAGGTTTATTTCTGGGGATGTCAGGGTACTGGGGTGTAGGCACTAAGCAGGATAGAGTTAGGGTGTTTGGCTAGTAAGGTGTTCTGGATGCCTCTGGGGCTATAAGTTTTCATCTCAAAGTCTGTTCCAGAGAAAGGAAAGTAGTATAGAGGTGATTTTTAGAGAAGCTGAGACCATGAAAATCCAAGCCTAATCCCACCCAGAAACTGGGATAAGGTCTGAAAGCTTGTTTTCTTCTTCCTCCCTGAATAATTGTTCCAGAAGGGATGCTAATTCTGTCAGAGCTACAGACAGGTTTTTGGACTTTGGAAGTGGAAGCTGAGGCCTGGGGAAGGCTGGGTAAGGAATGCTGGGGCAATCCCAGACAGTAGGCAGGTGCTCAGCATGAATGAGAAGTGACTTTCCTGGAGTCCCTCAGCTGGAGGATGAGACAGCAGGGATTAGGCCACAGTCTCAGATCCTGATCTTTCTTCCTAGGAAAGCGTACATAACTTGTGTCTCTGCGGAATCAGTATGGGATGATTTTGCTGGCCCAAGGCTTCAGCGAGAGGGAGAAGAGGGGTCGCTACAGCCCTCCTGCGGGTAAAAGCAGCTCTCTTATAAACCTGCCTCCATGCAGTGGGGTGGGGGGGTAAGGGTGGGTGATAGCAAAGAGGTTGATGAACCTCCCTGGGTTTGGGGAGTGACAGTTTCCATGTTCCCTTAATGTCCTAGGTTAATTCATAAGGCATCTGAGTCCTGGGTCTCACCCAACCTCATAGAGAAAATGCCTGTTCCTGAGGGCATCCCCTCCCACTCAAAGGTACAAAGAGATTGAGCCAGGAACTGCCCTCATATCCTCTGCTCTGCCTCTTCCCTTCCCTTTCCTCTGCCCCTCCCACTTAAAGCTGTTTGGGGCCCTTTCTCGGAGCCCTGGGTGGTGGCAGGCAGGGAGGAGTCCCAAGATCCTGGTGGCCCAGAGCCCCATTCTGTGGTTGCCAAATAAAAATATGGATGCCCAGTTACATTTGAATTTCAGTTCAACAACAAACAATTTTTAAGTGTAAGTATGTCCTAGGCAATAGTTGGGACATATTATACTAAAAAATAATTCGTTGTTTATCTGAAATTCAAATGTAACTGGCCATCCTGCATTGTGTCTGGGAACCCTGCCCTATGACTTTTCCCCTCTCCCTTTGGTCCCAGGGGGCCAGGAACCCCAAGGATTTGACTTAACCAGTTTTTTGAACTGCAATATTGAGAAGGGGACACTGTGACTTGAAGACACATGAATTACTTTATTTTTTAAGCAACAACAAAATAAGAACCTTCTGAAGCCATTTGAGCCTCATCTGCCCCCATCCATGTATATTTAATTATATATAAAAGAAGATAATTACCTAGAAACATATGAACAGAATCTTGTTTAATCAAGATGCATGTCTATAACTTTCTGTAAATAGCCGCATGGCAATGCTGAGAGTCCCCTTGATCCCCAACCTCAGACCCATTTTACAGAACTGGTTGAGGCTGCTCCTTTGATTTTATGTTGTGTAAAGTCTTTGTCCCCCAGCCCCACCCCTGCCTCCTCCCATCGGGAAACCTCCCCATGGGAGTCATCAGTGGGCGGGAGTCGGTGCCTGCCCCAGTCCAGCCCTGCCTCGGGAGATGCTGGAGGTCGCCCTGAAGGCCTGTTTGCTGCACATCTGTCTGCAGAGCCAACCCTTGGGGCCCGGTGCAGTGTCCAGCCTGGTATCTGGCATCCCAGTAGCTTCCGTGTTCTGTGTATGTGTGTGGTGTGCCCCTTCCTCCCACTGTCTGAATTCACTGAAAAGCCATAAAGGGGACCTCCTGCTGGAGACTTGGCCTCCCTTGGCTCCTCCCAGGAGCCCCCGTGTCCCTCCAACTGGCTCCCCACAGAACACTTGTGAAGGGCTCACCTGTTGTCACCCCCTCCTGCTCCCTCAATCCTGTGTCATGAGAATGGATGGTGTCCAGGGCTTCCGGTGGGGCCTTAGGCGATGCCCATGATGGCCCTGCCTGAGCTGGCTTCCTCGGCCTGGGTTCACAGTTCAGCTCCATCTCTATGCTGGGCGAGGAGCAAGCAGCAGTGGGACTCCATGGTTCTGGATACCTTTCCTGGGGTCCCTGTGGAGGCAACCAGGATTTTCAGGAGCAGCCAGTCAGTGGCTCAACCAGGGGCTCAGTCAGGGATGACAGAACCATCCCTGCTTACTCACCTCTGTGGTGTGAGGGTCGTGGGTGGTGATGGAGGAGGGACTCAGGGAGAGGCTGGTGAATACAGGGGCTGATGCTCTTTTCTCGTGTGTCCTCCTGCAGTCTGACAGAAAGCAGCCCAATAGCAGGGCGACCTCAGGGCTACCAGGGCTCCCCTGAGAGTGGGGTGGGCAGGTCCAGCTGTGAGGGAGGCTCAGAGGCTCAGGCAGAGCAGGTGTGGACTAAGCCCGCTGACCTTCACACCTGCTCCCCAGTGAAGCCCCAGTCAATTGCACCAAGTAGCAGAGAGGCGAGTAGAGGGGCCTGGGGGCTTCCGAGGCCTCAGGTCATCCTGTTGAACTGAGACGGACAGGTAGCCCCCCTGCCTGCCGCCCCTGGCCCCATGGGCACCTGAGGGCAGTACTGCATGGGAAGGGTCCAGGATGCCTCAGGCCTGACAACTGTGACGAGTATGAGGAAGGATGGAGAGAATGGGAGGGTAATCAGGCAGGGCACATTCGATGAGGCCAGAGGTGGCGAGGCAGGCTTGCCCTGCACAAACCACAACACATGAGCACAAAGAAGTCCCAGGGACTTTTGTGCTGGGACATGAAAGAGTGAGGAAGGTGGAGGGGACCATTTCAGAGCAGGCTGGAATCAGGTGTTTGGACGAGTGAAGACATGTCTTGCTTCCTCCAGCTCTCTCTGGGGCCCTCCCACTCTCCACACCCATAGCAGAGACAGAAATTGAGGCAGGAGTTGAGAGAGTGTCTGTCTGGTGAGGTGATGGGAGCAGTGTGCGTGGGGCACCAGGAGTTCCTCCATCCTGCCTGCCTTAGCGATCAGGACTGTAGTGGGGCCTCTTCAAAGATGCTGACCTTTCTGCCCTGACTCCTGCCCATCTAAGGACTTGATTTGTTGCTTTCTGAAAACCCTGGGGCTGAAAACTTCAAAATCAGGGCCTGGCAGAGCCTAGCTTCCCCCAGGTCAGCCCACCAGGAGCCCTGCCTTTGTCTCCATAGGAAGGACACATGTACAGCCCGGCCCCCGGCCCATTCTCCACCTCTGCTTGGCAATGCTCTCCATCTCCCTTATGTGGACTCTTGTTCTTGTCTGATCTCTTGTCAAATTGTTATTTTGTAATGAGCTGCGTCTCCTTATTAAAGAAATGAGCTGAAAGAAACCTGGGGGTGGGGGGTGTCTCTGGTTGTTTTTGCTGCGCTGAGGTGGGGGTGAGGGTGTGGGAGCTGCCTGTGAGGGTCAGTGTGGTGGGTGAGGGTGGTGAGATGGTCCTGAGGCTCTGGCCTCTAACCCAGAATCTCCCTTCAGGGAAGCACCAAAAGGGGCTGAGGTCCCCTCTCTCCTGGGTTTGGGGGAAGACCAGATTGGCACTCTCGTGGGTGCTGGGGCCCACACATCTCCTGAGGACACATGCCGGGCCTGTGGAATTGTGGGGAGCATGGTGGTGCCGGGGAACATTGTCTGGGAAGCTGCGTGGGGTGATGGTGGGGACTATATTCTTGAATTCCCTTCCAGTAGAGCTGGGCTTAGGGAATAGCCACAGTCTGACCCCAATGACAAGAGGGAGGCTGGCCCTGGGAAATGGGAATTTGAAAAGTAAGAATTTCTACAAAGTCCTCAATTGTCTCTTTGCAAAGAACTTGAAATGTCTTTAACTTCTAAAGCAAAGGTGTTAGGGACCAGGGATAGGGTTTCAGAATTTTAGGGAAAGGGAGAGTAGGGCAGCATTGCTCCCAAAGACCAGGGAAGAGTAAAACTCTTTCTTCAGTTCCCACTTCCACCTGTCTCATCTCCTTCAGGATAGACCAGCAGCTACCGTTTTCAGTTTACACCAGCACCTGTCCTCCAGGAACACCATTGGCTAGATGTGTGTTTGTCCATCAGGTCCAACAGCATGGGGGCAGTGAAGGCAAGCCAGGGACGGGAGCTGCCCACCTGAGGGAGCATGAGCCCAGATCCTTTAACATCTATCCTGTCTTGCTGCTTCAGTCCCTGAGGATGGGTAGGGTGAGGGGCATGAGCCTTTCAGCAGGACTGGGATTGATCACCTGAGGGTCTCCTGGCTGAGAATGTGAGCTTTTTACTCTGCTAATAGGCTGTGGCCTTCTCCTTTCCCTTGAAGAGGGCTGGACCACGTGACAGCTAGGTGATACTGTCTCTGCAGACCTTACTACAACCAGTGGGGGTCAGAAAGAGAAACATTTGCAGTCTAGGAACCCTTTGCATCCGTCATGCTTCTTTGCCTCTGTTTTGCGCCCCAGGACAGGACTGAATTCTTCAACCATGACATCAAGTGTGTTTGTTCTGCTGCTGCTTGGGTTGCAAACAGCTGGGTGACAGCAGGGGAAAAGAATCTTCCCTTCCTGACCTCTCACCAAGTCAGTGACCAGGGATTTCCGCTTGGCAGGAAACACAAGGCTGAGCAAAGCCAGAGGCAGGGCTTGCTGGATGGAGAAACCAGACCCAGATCCTGGCTGCCTGGGGTCAGACCTGGCCACCTACGTACAAACCCTGCCAGCGGGCCTGAACAGCTCCTTTCTGGGCATGGCTCCTTCATTTTGAGTTTAGATTTAACCTTCAATAACCCCCAAGTTAACTACATTTGTAGTTTGGAACTACAGAATAGTTCTGGATCTCCCGACTTAAACAATGACCTCATGAAGACTGTTATGTATACAGCAGATGACTAAGGGTGGTGGCAGGAGACTTCCATGAGCCCGAGGAAATCACCACCTAGACCTCAGCTTTCCCAGGTGCTAGTAGTCACCTGGATGGCCTCCTCACCCTTGTCACTTAAACCTGGTGTCTTCCAAGAACTAACCACACTCTTAGTTACTTGAAGCTTGGAACCTTGATATCTTCTTATGGTTCTTTTGAACTCCAATCTAGGCTTCTCCTTGGCCTGACTCCATTTAGGAAATTCCTTGATTCTACCAGAGACCCTTATCAGTGGCCATGACTCACTGTGGCTGTCCCTGGGGAAGGGGCCTCTATGTGGACAGGAGTTGTAGCAGGCTGGTGGGCAAGGCCCCCACCAATGGTAAAGAGGATGTAAAATCACAAGAGGCTGCCCCAGATGTGAGATTCTATAAATCCCATGCTCTGAACTGTGGAGAGAGTCACAAAGTTAAAACACAGTTTTATTTACTCATTTATAAATACTGTTGTGTTTACAGGCATCATATAGATGTGAATATTATTATTCCCAAACTTTGAAACACAGAATACTCAATACTATATAATAACAGCCAGTAAAACAAAACCATTCATCTTAGGGTTGAAAGGCCACTCAAAATTGCATAAAAATACATTCAGTTCACAAAGCAAGTCTGGCTTCTTCTCCCTAAACACCCCCCAACCCCACCCCATCCCAGGTGTATTTACAGTGGACTGAGTTAATCCATACAACTCAGCTGAAAAACAGTTATATCTGGTGCGTTAACCTTGGTGGAAATAGGGTGAAGGGTGGAGTAAAGACACAAAATGCTACCACTAAAATGGGAGAGGCATGAAGACACCAGGGTGATTCTTTTCACCCCTGTTGATTAAAGTCAGGGCAAAGACAAGAAGAAAGGAAAACCATAAAGCCAAAGTCTTGAGTGTGAACTACTCAACTGAGCATAGGCTGTATCTTCACCAAGAAGGATGCAAGGGTGAAACATTCTTTCCTTCCTTCTGCAGAGAAATCATTGCCTGGTGTGCCAGCCAGTGGTAGGCACAACCTTTCAAAAGTTCAAGGGATGCTGGCTAGAAAAGGAGGTATTCTGGATTGCTGCATCCTCTCAGAACCTTCTCCTACTCCGCAGCCTGCCTCCTGGTGTCTTTTTTCCTCCAAACTCTCTTTATGTGGCCTCTCTTCATCAGAAGGCAAGCAGGACTCGGTTCCGGGTTTCAGTAGAATGGGAGAAAGGACAGGCAAAGGCACAGATATTAGGCGAGAGTCAAGCTACTTCTGGCCCTAGCATGTCCCTTGTTCAGGAACAGTGGGCCCAGGGGACCGGCACTCTGACTCTCAACTCTGATTTTGGGAGAACATTAGCGGCTCTTAAGAGGCTCCCCACCATCAGTGTGCCTTTCCTGAATCCTTGCTCTTTGAATGGGCTGAGCTGTTGCCACCAGATGCACTGATACACTGATTAGGTTTGTGCTGGGAAGACACACTTCTGTTTTAAGCTATAAACAGTCTCAGGACAAAGAGTAAACCAGATATGGCTACTCATGGTCTCCTTGGCCAGGCTATGGAGGAGTCATACGGGCCTACAAGTCAAACCTCATCTCTGAGGGGACATTAGCATAGCCAGGGAGCTTTGAAACTGGGAAGAGGGGACAGTGGTGGTGGTGGTGGTAGTTGGTATATCCAACTTCTCCGGGAATCTTGGCTGATTCATGGAAAACCACCTCGCTAAAGCACCCTCGGCTCCAAGTGAGAAAAGCAAGGAATTAAGAATGTGGAGGGAGGTGAGAGGGAGAGGAGTGAAGTGTATGTTTATCCTGGAAGGACATAAGAGCATCCTGATGTCACCTTAAGGGGCCACCCAAGCAAATCTTTATTGGAAACATCAGGGAAAAATTTGGAGGAGAAATAACAGAAAATATCACTCTGGCAGATTCACAGTCCAAAATGATAAGCAGATGAATTGGGGAACGGCTCAAATAGGTCCTTTGGGGGATTAGAAGGGAGGGGGAAAAAACAAAAGATAGGATTTAGTAATATACTTGGATAAAATTGGTTTCTGAGTTCTCATTTGTAATCAAGTATATGCCAGACCTCATTTTAAAAGCTCCGGGCTAGCAAATGTGCATGTGAACACACATAAGCTAGATGCAAGAGTTATCCCCAAATTGCTAAACCTTTTTAGGTAAGGCCAAAACATTCATTAATGGTATTGTCTTTAGACACACCCACCTCTTACTTACAGTTCTCCCGAAGGAGGGCTTCCGGGACACTGGGTTGTAAGCCAAACCTGGGTTCTATGTTTGCCCTCAACCCCAACTCTCCAAGGAGAAGTGAATGCATCTTCTTTTACCATGCAGCTGCTGGCTGATGGTCAAGATTCTGTGTTTTTTCTTAGGCCTCAGAAATCACCTCATTTCTAATAGCTGTGACCAACAGTTCCTGGACTACAATGAAGTTGATCTATTTTCCAATCTAATCAGAACACAAGAGATCAATAGCTGTCCCTGATAGGGTCTACTACTTCCTGAGCAGTGTCAATACCCATTAAGGAAGCTGATTAAAATCTCTGCTCAGCTGGAGCCTGAGGGATGAAGTCACCAGTGAGACAGAACTCATCTCTGTGTGCCAAAGCTTTGGTTCTGTGAAACTCTCTTCCTTCCCAGTACTTGCAGCTTCCACCCTGCTCTATGTCCAAAGCCCCTGGGCCTTCTGCCTTCTTCCCATCGCAGCACACAGCCACCTCCACTTCCAGGGTCTCTGCCCTTTCACTCCAATTACACCAGGTCCTGTAGGAGGCTTGCAAAAGCCAAGTGCTGTTCCATGCAATGTGGTTGTGTGGACTCTGGGTTTGTAAACACTTACTGCTTTGGTAGTCTCCTCTTCAGACCTGCTTTGAAGGAAAGATCATCTAGAATGGTATCAGAACCTCCTACTTCTGATAGTCCAAAATCCAGAGGGGGAGCTCAATGGAACTAAAGATTGAGGTTCTTATCGAGGAAAATTTTCTTGCTGCTGTAAGGCAGAGTTCAAGACAATGAACCAGATGGTGCTAAGCAGAAAAACTATTAGTCTGCTATTTGGGTGTGAAGAGCCAATGTAGATCACATTTTGAGAAAGCTGAGGAAAGGTGGTTGAGGAAACCTATGAAGCAGCGGGTCTGTTTCCTATTAAAACAACTTGTCCAAAGGCTGCCTGCAACAAATTGCTTTCTATCCATTTCTCCATGAGCTCCAATTTCCACCTCTGCAGGCTTTAATATTCTTACCAAGCCATCAGGAGGGAAAGCCATTGCAACATCATTCAATTACCCTCAATATTAAATTCACTTCCCAACAAGGATGAGAAGTCAACCTCGATGTGCTCATGTTAAACAGTTTAAATCCAGAAGAAAACAAAAAATTTTGGACTTGGATTTTTGAGATTAGAATTTTTGAAGCAGAAATCCCAATAAATGTTCTGATCTTCCTAAGAATGAATAAATCACAGAATTTTAAGCCAAAAGGAAAGGGCACATAAAGATTATCCAGTCCAACCTCATTTTACAGACAGGGAGGGTGACCTGCCCAAAGTCACATGACTAAAAGGAGAAGGTGTAGTAGCCTTGGAATACAGATGTTCTGACTTCTAGGGTCTTATCTTTTTCTGTTGCCTTTTTCTGTCCTCAAAGCTGCCTTTCTTATTGGGTTGGAAGAACTCACATCTTATGAGGGGTTAGACCCTGCCTTGAAAATCAGTATGGTGGGCTGGGCATGGTGCCTTAATCCTGTAATCCTATCACTTTGGGAGGCCCAGCTAGGTGGATTGCTTGACCAGCAGTTCAAGACCAGCGTAGGCAACATGGCAAAACCCCATCTCTATAAAAAAATACAAAAATTAGCTGGGCATGGTGGTGCATACCTGCGGTCCTAGCCGCTCGGGAGGCTGAGGTGAGAGGATCCCTTGAGCCTGGGAGGTGGAGGTTGCAGTGAGCTGAGATCACACCACTGCAATCCAGCCTGGGCAACAGAGTATGGTGACTAAGATCTGCAATAATAACTGGGCCTAGATTTAGGCCAATTGCACCACCTCTGATTGGTAAGTGTGTGCTTAAAGTGCGGTCAGTGCTGGCATAAACAATGGGGTTTGAGGGCCCCTGATGATATCTCTGAGGGAAGGATATCAGGGCTCCTGCAGTGTTACTTCACTGAAAATCTCCAGTGGAACCAGTGGCTCATCCGGTAGAGTAGAATTTCCCTTTCCTTTTTGCTTGAATGCTGAATCCTTTCTGCTTTCTTTTTCCTTTTTGCACCTTTGGAGGTGCAAAGCCACCTGGAAGCTGAATAACTGGCAACACTTTAAATAGTTCTCTCTCCTTCAGGCTTCTTCTGCTCACTCCATGCCCACCTCAAGGGTGCCGACACTCACCAGTGGCCTGGACTGAAACACTGGCCTTTCTCTGAGAGGAGACAGTGTCTGTCTGTCGCTAGGAGAGGCTGCAAAGGGGCCAAAAATCCAGACACCTAACAAAGTACATGCCTTTGAGAGTTTCTTCTTCCATCATCTTTGGCTCAATTAAATGCCTCTAATGGAGAAATGGTCAGTAGTTCACACACACTTTCATGGGATCCACAGACTATTAAGTTGAGTTTTAGCTTCCTTGCTTCCTGAGTGGAACCATCTAATAAGCACATGGTTTGAGGAAGGGAAATGGGTAAAATGTTGCAAAACAGTGATCTGAAATCTCACTAGTGGCCTCAGATAGCAATATATGAATCTAAGTCTTCTTAAACTTGGGGTGGGAACTAGCACAGAAACCACAGAAAACCCAGAAGAGAAGCAAACACATCCTGCAGTTGAAAGACAAGGAGGTTCTAGTGAACATCAAATGAGAATGGCCCACTAGAGAATCTAGTGCACTAAGTAAGCCCAAAGCAAGTCTATTCTTTAGATTCTTTAGTGGCAACACCCTGAGATTTGCGTAACCCTTTCGCTAGAGACTGGGATGGGGCTAGGGGTCATCACACTCTGGAACTATCTGGAAAGGGATCAGCAGCCCTAGAAAAACAAACTTTAGCCACAGAATCTCTGGAATGGCCAAATCATTACTTTCAAAGGTGTGGCTCGGTTTTTGAAAAATAACAAATTAATGAAAACAGAGTTGTGCCAAGAACATTCTCTTTCCCATTCTGATATTTCATGTAAAGACTCTAAGTTAAGTGATAAACCTGTGCCACATGTTGTTGGCCAAGTCTGCAGCTATTGATTCAGCTTGAGCTGTTTGGACATGAGTGTCCAAACCAGCAGGTGAGGACTGAGGATTGTGGCCACTGAAGAGGCCAGTGGTAGGTACCTGTCCAAGCAGCACAAGAAAAGGGAGACCTGCTGATGCCAGTATCCAGAGAGAATTGCTGGCTAGTAGAAGGCCTATAACTACCACCTCATGGGGCTTCCAGACAATACAGTTGTGAAGGAATGGTATTTTATTTCTGGAGATAGACCAGAAATCAGTTCATCTAATAAAATTAAATGCGTAAGAGAAAGTACCTGAAATTACCTAGGACAGTTTACACTTACTTTCATGAGTTCCTGGCCATAGAATCCGGTATTCCTGAGATTGAAAAGCTTGCAAATTTCTTGTCACAAGGAAAACTTTCTGGCAAGAAAAGTCAGCTTTAACATGAAAGGGCCATGTGAAGTGGCAGGGGTGCAACACCAATCTAAGAGTTTTGAGAATCTGCCCCCAGTGCTTTTGAAAGGCACAAACAGATCTGAGGGGACTCTCTGTAACCCCTTTCCCTGGTCTATTGAGTGGAAAAGGGTCAAGATGTATTCCCAATAATCCAATTTTCTTTTCTTGAGAAAGCAGTATCATCTTCCTTCCCCAATATTCAAAATGTTCCAGGATAATCAATAAGTCAACACCTTATGTTGATTTCCTCTCCCAGAATGAAGGAAATGCTTATAGTGAAAGATATAAAACTTATTACTCTAATTTAGCATTCCCTGAGAACTGAACTTACAGTACTCCCATGATAATCCAAAGTCCCAAGATAGTAGCAGCTTCTCTTGAAAAATGGTTGGAAATGGAAGACAGAATTTTATATACTCTAAAAATGGGGTTTTGTCAGAGGAAACATATCTCCTGTTATGGAATTGGGGTCTTGAATTACAGCTTCTAGTTTAAAGAGCATGTGATGTTTCAGAGGGAGGGCCATGGACAGCTACACGTCATGTCAGGAAAGGAATCAACAGGCAGAGGTAGTGTATGTTAAGGAAATGAACCACTCTAAACACTGAATATCATTGGTAACCCTAAAATGATGAGGATTTAATGACTTGCACACTCAAGTGAACCAAGGGATAAAGCTCCTACAAAAGGAAAATACTGTAAGTATTAATGCTAGGTTATCATCAAGAACTAATGGTTTAATTTTGCACTGGATGTGTAGAGTATTCTTTCCAGGCCTGGGCATGATATTTTAAAGGCTGGTTTTGTCTAGAGGAGGATGGCCAAGATGTGACAGGTAAGAAAAGCATGCCATATGAGGAATGACTGAAAGGACTAGGGTAACAGCAGCTCAAAGTAAGACTGAGGGGGAGACCACCCACTGCACATATCTGAAGAGCTGTTAAAGAGTTGCAGATAGTAGATCTGGACTACAAGGAGAATCCACAGGCAGACTTCAGCTGATATCAGGAAAAACTCTCTCGATTAGAGTTGCCCAACTTTTAAGTAATAAATGCATAGCCACCAGAGGCTACCTGACCATGCCCATGGGTCAAAACTGTGGTAGCAGGGGTCCCTGTGACACAATAATAGAAAGCTGGACCTAATGACCTCTGGGCCTTGCCACTCTAAACTTCCATGACTCTCATCAATGGGTTGAAAGTACTTCATTCCATTAAACCTCTATTAAGTGCCATTTCCCTATTAATTTCCAAGAAAGTAAATCTCTCCGCTAAATCTAACCACTGGAAATAATCAAATTCACCACTATTCTCACAGTCCAGTGGGCTGCTATCTTCTACCTTCTTTGCCACAATGTTGCAAGTGGCCTCAGATACTTGACCTTCACCATATGTGTCTTTCCAGCCTGCTTCCACTTCCTAGTCCATCTCCCAACAATCTCCCCTCCCCACCTCTCATTCCTCCCTGCACTGACTTCATTTCTCATTAGAAGCAGGTGTCAGAACGAAGAGAGGAAAACAAGGTCAAGGAAGTGAGGCAGAATGGGGTATTCAGAGCCAGATTTTCTTATAAAGAAAATCACTTTGAAGGGGAAAGTGGGAGATGAAAACAATGAGCTGACACTTATGCCATAGTCTAGCTTTCAGGGCAGTGGTGCTGCCACCAAGGCACCAGAGTGATGATTTTCTTGTCTCCAGAATAATGATTCCCCACAACGGCCAAAGACAACTGAGGTCAGGTGCTCTGTCCTAGCTTTTATACCATTGAGTGAGGGGGTGGGGGAGGGAAAAAAATAAAAGGATAGAAAGGAAAGGAATAAATGAAGCCAGGGCCATTTGAGCCTTGAGGAAAGGGCTAGGTATGAGGGAGGAATAAAGGTTAAAACTAGTTAGGGAGATTACTGGGTGTTGATAGAAAAAATAAAAGTTCCTGAGAGGTGAAGAAGAATAGAGCACCTCAATGCAGTCACTGTCACCTTGGATGCTAACAGCTCTGGAGGCCATCTGATGATCAATTCAACATCCTGCTGTTTCTCTTGGCACCCCAATCAGGATCCTGGAGTGGCTACCACAAGACTCACCTATATCAGAGGACACTGGGTCAATGTAAAAAGCTGAAGGATACTGATTTGGGTAGAAGCCTTACATGTTTGGACCAAATCCAATGTGGACAAAGTAGCTGAGCAGCAGGAAGTTGAGGGGTCCACAGCTGAGCCTAGTGTACTCCCCAGAGCATTCTCCAGATGGCTCGAATTATCACAATCATGCTTCAATTGAAACTGTCATAAAACTTGGGATAGGGGTTTTGGAAGAACAGGGCATTGAAAGTGCAGAGAAAATGTAAAGTGTATAGAGGTGACTGAAGAGGGTGTTAGAAAGAAGTGTCCTTCCACCAAAACATCCATTTCTTTTGGTTGGAAGGCAAGGACTGGAAAAGAGGGGTGGGGGCAGTAAATACTGTCCCTTTGTTTCCTCATAAATCTGGAGCCTAGCCTATTTGGACAGTTTGCTGATGACTCTGATGAGGGCACCATTTTCATCTTTCAGCCTCTGGTTGTCGGATTTCAGTTCTGTTAACACCTGTAGGGTGACAGAGGGAAAGGTGAGTTAGAGCCTGGCAGGATCCTCCTTTGCCCTCCCTGACCAGGCCAGGCCAACCTGGTGATCAAGGGCCTTTTGAGACAATGTGTCTCATGGTCCCTTGTCCCAGGGATAAAATTCCTTTCAATCTTCCTATTTATTGAGTTGGTATTGTTAATCTTCAGGGAGATTATAGCCCCTCCATCTTTTGAGCTGGCATATTTAGCAGTAATATCTTATTTCTTCATAGGCAGACCTCACATTTCACACTGTATATCCTTTCATTCTATTGAATCAGTAACCACTTTCAATTTCTCCTGCCCTTAAACTCATCCCTAGTCTAAAGAAATTGGGGAGAGAGCCAAAATGGGCTAGTGAGGACATAGGGAAAGAATTCAGAAAGGGGGTGGTGGTCAACTAGAAGAGTTAAAGGAGGATACTGCTTCACATCTCATCAAAAACAAGAGCAAAGGCCACAGAGGCAGCATTCAGCTTTCCTGCCATATGCACAAGATGATTTAAGGGTCCTCCACTTGGTGCCTTCAGTGAATAATCCTCCAAATTCTCACTGGCCATACTATACATATCCACTTTCAATCATTAAAACTCAGAAAACTTACAGTCACAGAGCTGTCAGGCACAGTGAACACTAGGCATGTATTTAATCCTTGCCAAAGCTCCCCACTGACAGTCACCAAAGGATACCCAGAGGCCTTATCAGCAGTTTTAGGGGATGGCATTGTAATTCACAGAAATAGATGCTTGTCAGGCAGGGGAGGGAGTAGAAACTCAATTTTATCAGTTCTGCCATCTTGGAACATTACACATACTGTTGTCTAACTTGTGAAAAAAAGGAAAACTAATAGCCTCAAGTCCCATCCTGGAAGTCCAAGTCTTTGTTACATGATCAGGCACTTTTGACAAGTACACTGTGCATCTGAAAAATCCTAATGGGATGTTGATAAGGGTACAGTTTATGTGTGGGTCCCACTGGCAGCAAGAGCGATTTAGGACAGCGGGTAAATGTATCACCACTATGCAGGCTACAGAAAGCTACATTTGTATCTGTTCAATACAGGTGTCCTTTGACTAGTCATTTAAACTTACAGGACCCCAGGGGCAGGTAATGCCCCCAGTAAAGGGTACCTGGGCTGAGGTGTTATGAGGCCTATTTAGTTCTAGCTCTGGCTCTGCTATTAACCACTTAGGAGATCTAACTGTGCCTTAAGGAATATAATCTGTTTCCTTGATCTCTCAGGGAATATACAGGTTAAATTATATAAATATATGTGTATGTACACAAATATGCATCACAGATACATAATTTGTATCAGGGAAATAAAAGGAAAATTACAGAATATCTATAATGTGGACGGCACTGTGCTAGAGGGTCTCCCTAGTGCCTCATGAGACTATGATACAGTTGTTATCCCGATTTCTACAAATGAGGAAATGAAAAGTGCCAGAACTAGTTCAAGGCACCCAGCAAAGCTAATACTGAATCCCAATGTGCCTGACTCCAAAGATCCTTCTTTTATTACACGTGGGATGGAAAACAAAACACCAAAAATGTTTGACGCCTAGAAACTGAAATTCCAGCATTGTCTTTGTCACTAGTGATCTATTACTTTAGGCAGATCACTCACCTTCTCTGCATTTCTATTTTTGTACTTCTATAAGAACAACAGTCCCTGTCCTACTCTCTCCTACGGTAGGGACTCTACGAGGCTCACAGGAGGTAACAGATGTGGAAGTGTGTTGACATATATACTCAGCTTTGCGATATTGAGTGTTCCTACAATCACTGTGAGTCTTCTCATGACTGTGGGAGGGCAGGCAAATAATCTGCAAACTTCATTAAGAAGACTCTGATCCAGAAAATATAAAAATAAAGTTGCAGTCCTTTGACCCTGGTCTCCTACCTCTGATTTAATCAAAGCAGGTCTGGCTGCCCTCTCCTTCATTCCTCTATCCCTGTAGCCTTGTCTACCAGATTGAATGCTTGGAAACTCATTTCAATGAGATTTTTAGAAAAAATCCAGGGTGGCCTCATGTTTCCGTGTTCAATCTGCTCTTTAATGCCCCATCCTGGGGCTGCAGCTTGGGTATAAGTGAGACTGTGAAAGCCACATTTCCATAATAGGATTCCATAGGTAGGAAGAAGCTATATATGGCAATGGATTACATTTCCCTGCTTAGCAGCTCATCAAATCAGAACTGAGCTGCCTTAAAAAATGTATAAACAACTTGTAGAGTCTTGTAGAGTTTTAGTGATTTATTTCCACATTAAGAACTCAATTCCTTGAAAAAAAATTTGGACAAGGCAGTTTTGCAGCTGCAACATGCTACAATTGACATCTAAAGGGAGTGGCAAAAAGTGTAAGAGGTGGAATGTAGAAATCAAGGCAGGGCGAAAGCCTCACAAAGTTCAAACTCAGAGGAGGGGGAAATGAATAGTGTTATCTGATATCCACTTGAAGTTAAATAATGGTTAAATAAGAACATATGTGAAAGTACGATATAAGTATGAAGTTTAACAAAGCTTTATCATTTTAAATCTCTGGATCTTTGTTTCTTAATTTGTAAGTTCCGAGCTTACCACAATTTGGTGTTAAAGATACCCTGGGCAAATAAAATTAAGTACACATTTCTCAACTATTACTTCTTACAGTCTTTGAGGAATGTGTTAAAGAGGAAGGGGCTATAGGGGTCCTAAAGCTTCAGAGACATAGGGCAAGGTTAGCCATAGGTTGAGAGGGACTCAGGATGAGTCTTACATGAGCTGTCTTGCTTTTAACTACAAGGAAAGTGGGAAGGGAGTTCCCTCTGGTATTTTGTTGGTAAGTGGTTTGCTCTACATGCTGAGATAAGATGATTTTTCCAGGGAACTATTAAAAAAAAAAAAAAAGGTAGAGCAAAATCTCTCGATTGCACTGCCAGTTTGGCTTAGTTATCTCATCCTTCCTTCTGGCAAGAATCGGCAAGCTTTTTTTGTAAAATGCCAGACAACAAGTATCTTAGGATTTGCAGGTCAAACAGTCTCTGTTGCTACTCTTCAGCTCTGCTGTTGTAGCACAAAAGCACCCACAGACATAACGATAATATGTAAACAAAGGAGTATGGTTCAGTTCCAATAAAACTTTTATTTTGGACATTGAAATTTGAATTCCATATAATGTTTGTGTTCATATGTTGTAAAATATTATTCTTCTTTTGATTTCTTTTTTGACTATTTGTATGGCTTATGGGCCATACTGGTGGGTCACAGTTTGCTAACCCTTGCTATGGTCATATACCAGGCAATGGCTTTCTTCACGGCAGCAAAATCTTTTGGTAGGTAAATGGCTCTTCAGAAGTTAGGCTTTGACAAGGAAGTCACAGTGCTGAGAAAGCAGAATGCTGCCCTTCCTCCCTCAGCTGTAATACTGGGGGCACAGTGTAGTCGCTCAATAGATCCTTCTCGCATTGTTTGGGCCGTATGCTTAACAAATGGTGAAAACTGTGCCGAATATGCAGACAGCTTATATTACAGTGGTGAAAAGTTTGCACTCTGGAACCTGACATGTTTGGTTTGAATTTTGGTTCTATCACTTACTCTCGGAGTGACCTTGGACAAGTTATTTAATCTGTGACTCAGTTTTTTTTTTTCATTTTTACAATAATGGTTTTGGAGAAAAAATGAGAAAAACTATATAAAGTATTCAGCACAGGCCTTAATAAATGACAACTGTTAAGGTTATTAACTACTGAAAGCATGAGATCTAGTTTTGCCCCATATCCTATACGATCTTGCAACAAAGGGATACTAAAAATAACTGGGACATTTTTTGGGGGGGGTCCCTAGTTTGCCCTAAGTAAAAATTTCCAGGAATCTTGAGGCTAATGTTAAAGCATGGAGTCTGGACCTAACAGTGGCTGCTTACAGCCAGGCCATAGTAGGACTTCCTTTTCAATTTTTTTTCTGCCTATGACAGCATCTACAGTGGGATATTAGCTCAGTCCTATGATAATTCGGGTGATTCAGTTCTAGTGGATATTAGTTGCCAGCTACTAACCCTGAAGCTACTAACCTTGACTATTTGTATGGCTTATGGGCCATAAGCCCATTGCCTGAAGGCAAAAGCAAATAGGCTGAAAGAAAGAACAGGCTCTGGCCAGGACTAATTAGGTTGTTGCTGACAATTAAAAATTCATCTCAGAGGAGTGGTGACCCCATCATACCATCTTGAGACAGAAAAACCAGTTGTCTGTGAGCTTGTCTTTCAGATCCATAGCCAGGGAAAGGCTCTAGTTTGCCAAGCACAGTTTTGGTTCTCAGTTGAAAATAAATCTCTGATCTCTGCTCCACTGCCTGCCATCTCCTTTGCAAAGCTGGCCCCATTAGGGAGGGCCTGGCTCCATGAGGGTCTCATTTATATAGGCTGTGATCTGCCTCACAGCCCACACACTAAGGACAGGGAGGGGCACATCTCTAGGGCCCAAAGATTTGTGACAGGAATGAGAGATATGCCTCCTAAGGAGGGAGAAGAAAGCAAAGACTACCGCAGGAGGCAAAGAATGCTTATCCAATTATGCTTGAATAGTGGGATGGAGAGTGTTTTTGCTGGTAGTGGAGCTGGGCAGGAACAGTTCCAACCTTGAGTTTTAGTCCTCTCCATCAGTAATGTTGTCACCCATGAGGACCGTCTGGTATCCAAAGGGTTATGATTCTTAACCATGGTTGTACAAAGAATCAACAGGAGAGCTTTGAAAAAACACTGATGCCTGGGTCTCAACCCAGACCATTGATTATTTGGGGATGGACCCAGACATCCCTATGTGTATATGTTAAAAGCTATGTATATGTTTAAAATATACCCATAGGTATATGTTAAAAGCTCCTAGATGTTTCTTGCAGCCAAGACTGAGAGCCCCTGACGTTGGTTACCCAAGGCCCAACCCCAACTGCTCCAGGGGAGCGGGTTGCACTTGGGTTACTATTGTCTAAGAAAGATCAATCTCCATTTGGCAATGACCCTGTCAATGAAATATGTACATGTGTATGTACATAGGTATATGCACATACTGTGTATACCTATATGTAGCTGAGTGAACAAATTCATACTTAGTCTCTAGGGGAAGAGAAGGTAATGTGGTGACCTTACCAACTGAATATACTGGTAGCCCAGTTGAGGTCTCACTGCCTCCCTTGACCTAGGCTGTTAAGTCCCATTCTATGATCTCAGTCCTGGCTGCTTCCATCTGCAGATAAACAAGCCTTACAGGAACCTGCATATGGAGGCTCGGATGGAGGGGATGAGCACAGAGCTTCTGGGACTAACAAGAAGACTGAACCTGCCTGGAGTAGTGGAGGAGGGAAGTGAGTTGGAGAGGAGGGACAAGAACTAGAGCTCCTGGGTGTCCGAGGACTCGACGGACTCCGAGAGTCTGGCCACCACTCGGGTCAGGGCCCTGTTCTCAGCCTGCAGTTGCTCGTTCATCTGCTTCAAGGTTTGAATCTGTTTTAGCTGGTGGAGGTTCTGTAGAGAGTGAGACATGAAAAGGACAGACAGACAAGACAGAGAGAGACAAGACAGACCAGAGGAGAGAAAAGTAGGACAAAGAAATCACGTGACTTTTTGTTTTTGTTTTTAATTTGCATGCAAGAAAGGAAATGAGAAAGGCAGCAGTCATGGAGCAAATGGAGGGCAGGTGGAAGGATGATGGAGAAAAGCAACAGGGAAGGAGAGCTGTGTCTGATTCTTGGCTAAGATCTAAATATGCCATATGAATATAACCGCCAGGCTCTCAAAAGGCACATATGGATTGCTTTTGAGAATGAAAGCCCAGCATGTGGTTTGGAGCCTTCTGAACCAAATTGACATGGTTGAGGCATAACTTCAGGGACCCTTCATCATGACTGAGATTAGAGATGAGGACTTGGTGTGTTCTTAAATCTAGCTGCTGCCCCTTTCTCTCTCCCTTCCTCTAACCTTCCCCCCATACTCAGCTCCTTACCCTCACTTTGTTTGTTTATTTATCTGAGATAGGGTCTGACTCTGTCACATCAGCTGGAGTGCAGTGGCACAAAACTGAAACATCTGCCTCCCAGGCTTAAGCCATCTTCCCACCTCAGCCTCCTAAAGTAGCTGGGACTACAGGCATGCACCACCATACATGGCTAATTTTTATATTTTTTGTAGAGACAGGAGTTCGCCATGTAGCCCAAGCTGGTCCCAAATTCCTGAGGTCAAGCAATCCTCCTGCCTTAGCCTCCCAAAGTGCTAGGATTACAGGTGTGGGCCACTGCACTTGGCCTCACTTATTTAAAAAAAATAAAACAAGGAAAATAAAAGAGAGGCCTATTATTTAAGCACTTTTTTTTTTTTTTTTTTTTTGGCCAGGGCATGTACTGTTTAGAAGGTTAAAGTGACACATACCCAAATAAGAAAGAACTGTCAGCTCTCTGGATCGTCCTCTAACCTGCTTTGTAGGAAGCTTCATTAACCCTGCTAGTTTTCCTCTGCAGTCCAGAGAGATTGTTTCAGGATCCAATAACTGCTAACCTGTCTCTGACCTGCTATATGATTATATGCATCACTAAATTCACAGCTAACTGTGCTTTCTTTGTCTCAGTTCAAGCAGTTTGGGAGCTGCTTAAAGGTGTTCATAAACAGACTCATACTCTGGAAATTATAGCTGTGCAAAAAAGCTGGAGAAATCATAAATGTCCAATGATAATGAAACTAGTTGGACCAATGTGCTAGTCCAGCCCTGTCTGTCAGTGTTGCAAGTGGAACAGAATAACCAGTCCACAGACATTCTTCCTGATACCCCATATTCCATAAGACATTTAAAGACTTTAATAAATGGAATTATATCAAAGGCCTGCCGACTCTGCTACTGTCCTTCCTAAGTAGTCATCTGCACTGCCCCGAAACTGAGACCATCAACTCTTTGGGAGGAGAATAATGATTTTTTATGCAAACAGGGTTTCATGTATGAGGATGGACAATCCTGTGGGTTACGATGACTACAGAAAGGTGGCCAGGTATCAGAGAAAAGTCTCTCATATCTATAAGTGGGAAGGATAGAAATGAAAGATTAGTGGAGTTATAGTTGTTTGGGAGTGAAGAAGCAAGAAAATGAATGGTAGCATGAAGGGGAAAAACAGTGAAAAGGAAAAACAAGCAGAGACAAACTGCTGAATCTCTCTTTTCCCAAAGAGAAAGAATGACCACCTTGGAATAAAGGTAGGCTAGCCAAACTGTCTCATGTAGCCATTGGAGGGTGAGGACTGGGCAATCTTCTTTGCTCACTGTAAGCATCTTGGCCATGGTGAGGACAGAGGAGGGAGATCATGGTACAGCATATGGAAAAGATTAAAGCAATGGGCAGGGACCAAATTTAAAAACCAATGGAAAGTCCCTGGCTCTCACCCTTCTTTGATGTTGACACTGGAACAAAGCTTTCAATATAATCATTGTCAAACAATTGTCATTGTATGAAGTGGTACTTGCCTCCCAGGGAATAACATTAAAGACATGAATAATGAAAGTGACTCAATTTAACAAGTGAGTATAAGCAGATCAAGGTGAAAGACTTTGGAAGTTATCAAGCATGAGGGAGAGAGGCAGGAAACAATCTGGTGGAATGTTCTATGGGAAGCAGTATTGAAAACAAGGCAAGGCAAGGAGGAGAGGAGAAGGGGCAGGGCCCAGCACAGAATGGGCAAGGGCAGGGCTAAGGAGCAGGGTCAGCTAGTCATCTTTCCAAATAAAAATAAAAATTCCAGGATCAATCTAAAAGGGAATTGGTTGCTGGGTGCCTCTCATGCAAGGACCTAGGAAAGGAAGGGGAGCTCTGACAAGGAGGCTGATGCTGAATGGAGGATGCAGTAGAGAAGTAATCACATCTGATGTGGGCCAAGACCAGGTGCAGGCCTGGCACAGCTCACACTGACATGCACACCTGTCAGAAGTTGGCATATAATCCTACTCCAATCGAGGATCTGGGTGGAGTTTCTCCTGACAAGAATTCATAAATACTTACCTTTCCAATAAAAGTCAAGAAAGATACAACACACCTCATAACCACAGAGCCGCATATACATCTGGGTTAGCCCATCTCATGGTTCCCCCATTTCACCTGGCCTTTGTACTTTATTTGGTAGAGTTAGAAAAATAGGACTGAAGTCACTTTCTTTCCTTGAGTAACCTACTGTATTTTTAAGGGTTCACTGGATATTAGCCCCCTCTACTGTTCCCTACTGATTGCTCCAAGGAGGTTTGAGCATCTGTACAAAATGAACATGCAACAAACATGACCAACTGGCCCCAAGCTCTACTGGGTCCCAGTTCAGCAAGAAAGTCACCTGTACCTTTGTTTGCCTAGTACAGAGAGATTTTGGCCATTAATCACTCTAGCAATGTTGGTCACCATAAACCATAGTCTGAATGAAGAGCTTGATAGCTAAACAAGTATTTTCTTTGACTCATTTAGGGCCAGTGATACCAATTTTATATTTATATATCTGTGTCTTTGAAGGTTTTGCCTTCAAGTAGGTACAGACAGAAACATAAAACTGGTGAGAATGCAAAGGCACAGATGCTTCTCCCCCTTAGTCCTCTAGGGGGTGCTGGACGAGCTGCAAATCTGGCATTGGGCTTTGATTTGAGCAGTGTTTAGGGGCTTTAGAGTTTACAGGCATTTCTTCTTCATTTGGCTCTGTAATGGATAATGCAGAATAATGGACACTGACTGACTGAATCAGTGAATGTTTTAACTAAAAAAACGTCAGTCTTGGCCGGGCGTGGTGGCTCACGCCTGTAATCACAGCACTTTGGGAGGCCAAGGCAGGTGGATCACCTGAGCTCAGCAGTTCGAGACCACCCAGGGCAACATGGTAAAACCCTGTCTCTACTAAAAATACAAAAAAATTAACTGGGTGTGGTGGCACACACCTCTAGCCCCAGCTCCTTGGGAGGTTGAGACAGGAGAATTGCTTGAGCAATTGAATCTGCCTAGAGGCAAAGGTTGCAGTAAGCCAACAGTGAGCCACTGCACTCAGGTTTGGGTTACAGAGTGAGGCTCCATCTCAAAAAAAAATAAAATAAAATAAAAATAAAAATAAAAAAAATCAGTCTCAAAACAGCTTACCTATTGGTTTGGGGACTAAACATTCATGATCTGGCTCCACTTGATAATTTAAACAATTGATTTTAGAGTTGCTGGCAAATGGCTTATGGCTGGGGAAAGCAAACACTTTCATATGTTATAATCTCTTGAGGAAACGAAGTAACTCATGATGTAGTTGAGGAAATCATAGACTGATAATATAAAGAGACAGAGAAAAAATGTAAGCCTATCTCAACCTACAGAATTGAGAGCAACTAGAACCACTGAAGGGGCTTCCATAATTCCCAATTTAGAATTGGAACAGAAATAAGAAAGGGCCTCAATTTCTCTAATTTGACCACTTTCTGGATTATTGTGTGTGGGTCTGCTTGGATGTGACACAGAGCCCCATGACTGGTGGGTGGAGGCTGGCTTTGGGCTCCCAGGTACTCCTTGGAAGGCTCTAGCTTTGGCCTCAATTACATGCTCTAGATCAGCATTTAGGCCATTTCTTAATAAGCAACACTGACAGCTGCCTAACAGCAGAGTACAGATGGTATAACTCAGGAGGTTTCAAAAATGGAGAAGCCTCCATGCAACAAGGAGCTGTGGATATTCACTCGTGAAGAAACGGTTAGCTCAGCTGGGTGTGGCGGCATGTGCCTGTAGTCCCAGCTACTCGGCAGGATGAGATGGGAGGATCGTTTGAGCCCAGGAGTTCAAGTCCAGGGCAACATAGTGAGACTCCATCTCTTAAAAATTAAAAGAACTGGTTATCTCTAATAAGTCACTGCTCTAAGTGGGAGAGAATACTTCTGTGTGGTAGTAAGGTGTGTTTGAAAAAAATCACAAGATGGAGAAGTTTAGGTGCTAGGGCATACTGTTCCACCATTTCAGGAGAATCAATTACTTATGATTTCTATTTCTTGCTGCTTTGAATCAACTTGGAAGATTTAAAATGTTTGAGATACAAGCAGGTATTGCTTATAATTCTATGTGAATGTTACTGTTACAGCCTTGGGATAGTGGTAGGAAATGCAGGGGCAAGACTCAAGATTTCGCCTTCATTCTGGAATTATAGAGTAACAGGATTGATTATGAGCACTGGATCTGGTGTAAACTAAAACCTCAACGGATCTTAAAAAGTTTTTTTTTTTTTTTTTTTTTCAACAAATAACCAATCCATTTAGGCCACTGGAACAATAAACGTCTCTCCCAAATTGCATACTAGGGATGCTTGCTCATAGAAAGACATTTGGGGATCTGCCTAATACTATCCCAGTGCTTCAGCTTCCCAGCTGAAGAAACATGTCTCACCAAATGAATGCTTGGCATCATGTATCTGGTAAAATAAGATGCCTGAAGAAAGAAAAATGCTGAGCAGGTGCTAAGTGATTATGGGCATGTGGCATCATGCACTGCAGGAATCAGATGTTTCAAAATCATCTCCAGGTGGCTACCCTGACCAGCTCTATATTCCCTGCAGCTCTGTATCCATCTTCCCCCTTTCACCCTCCTCCCCTCCCACTGCCTCACTGCCTCCCATGGCAGCAAATTGACTCCTTTGGGTAGATTTCCAGTTCTTAGCACTCAAAACTGCCCAGGATGGCAGTCGTCCATTAAAGTGGCTAATAGAGGTGATGGTCACTGCAGGTCATGGTGAGGAGAGAAAGGAAAGTAGTGAGCTGTGAGGTGTATCTGGTGGCATGAGCTTACTCCAGTGGGAGAGTGCCAAGCATCCCTGAATATTTCAGAGGAAATGGACTGGGGCAGGAAATCAATATGTGAATACATTTTTATTCTGTTGCAGAATGATTCAAACTGTGTTCTTCCCAGCAAAGGGATGGGCTGGGAGGGGCACCAGGGAGGAAAGCTTATGGCCATGCTCAGGCTTCCCCAGACACCTAATGGGAGGTTCCCAGAGCTGGAGAACTTGTTCTAGTCTTCTCATTTCTCCTCTAGAGGGCAAAGATACTGCTTGAAAAGCCTTAAAAGTTCAACTCAAGTTTGTTTCAAGCCTGCCAAGATCTCTCCTTAAACCAAAGGCAGCATTTTTTCCTAGAACGCCTTTAAGGTGGCCTCAATGGATGTTGTGTGAGCTGAGAGAGCCTACAAAATGGCTGAAGAGAGATGCTCACTTTTTTACACATCATTTCTTCTTGCAGGTATTGCGTTTGTAGTGAAATCTGGAGGGGGCAGGCCTATGCTCAAATATCCAGTCTTGGCAGGCATTCAGAGAATAGGCATACAAAGAGAAAGAAAATCTTTTCATACCTTCATTTCTTCCTCCATTTCTGACATTTTGCGCTCCAAGGCTCGCCTCTCCTGTTTTGGAACAATGAGACTGTTGAACATTTATTGAATTCAGAAGGGAGTAAAAATGCTGCCTCCTAGCTGCTGTGTGATCAGCAGATTCATGGTCAAAGATTTGTCTACTGATTCAGGCAAACCTTACGCAGGAGATCTGAGCACTATCTGATCCTGCCATTTGTGAGATGGAGCTACCTCACTGATAAAAATCACATTATCTAAATCTCCTATCATAAAATCAGTAGATACATGGAGAAGCAACTTGCTAATATGCAAACAGACCAGGACATTCAGTTACTCTGTGCAGGTTGAAGATTTCATAGAATTTCAAATGTCTGCAAGTGACTAGGGCCCTTGCTCTCTATGATCAAAAGGCATCATTATCTTCAGTAATGCTCTCCCTAAATTCTAGGGAAACTGCTTCTTTCATGATGGAGAGCAGATGGTGAGCCGGGAAGTAGACATCATTGTCTAAGAAACAGCATCTCTCCCCCTAGTTTCTTCCCTCCCCCTGTAGTTGCTCCTCTCCCACTCCATTTCTCTTTCCCAGCAACTGACTCTTGGTTTAGCCTAAACCCAATGAGGAGTTTTTGATCAGATGGGATACCAAGGAGGTTTGGTTACAGGCCAAAGGAATAAAATGTAAAATTTAGCTGCTTTCCAAATTAAACAGAAAACAACAGGATAGATGGGAACATATTATATCTCTAGGGTCAAATCAAAGCTAGAGTCCCTCAATAAATCTAATTGAATTTTCCCAATCCAAGAACGTAAAATCCCAGAATAATATTCTGAGTACAGTTGGGAGGAGATCAGTAATTGAACCAGAAATCCTCCCCTCAGTCAAAATGAGTGAAAGACTGTGTTGGCTCATGTTTCAAGTCGTAAGACCTAAATGGCAGAGGGTCCCACTGAAAGCTTCCTTTCTGTTCAAGGTGATGAAAAGGGTAAAGAGACCTTGGACTTGTGTGTGTGTGTGTGTGTGTGTGTGTATGCAATGATTTACAGTAAACCAAAATTTTATGGGTTGTGTGTGTATGCAGTTCTGCCCACAGTCAGAACAGTGTATGATATGACCTTCCAAGGACCCTTCCCACCCTAAGGCTAAATATGTGGAAAGTACTGACCATCTGAGGAAATCAAAAGGACTAGCAATCAAATTACTGCCTAGAGTCAGACAAAAAGAATTTATCATCAAGCTGGGAATGGAATGTGGCAGAACTCCCTCCTTCTTAAGATGGACTTTTTCCATTGGCATGAACAACAAAGTGGGAGAGAGTCAGAAAGAAGAGATGAAACGGGGTGTGGGGGGGAAACAGACATGCACATACCCGTTTCTCCATCTCCAGCACTGATGATCGGTCAGAGGTCTTTTCTTGTTTCTGCTGGTGCAAATGGAAGGAAAACAGTTGTTATTTAAGTTGTCTCAGGGCCAATAGAACGCCTAGTCTAGTTCAGCTTCACTACTGGACATCTAGAAATAAACAGTAAAACTTTGGACTTCCCCTATAGCAGGTATCCCCAGCAAGCAGGTTCTGATAGATCTCTAGGCCTAACATTATCACCTCTCTGAAGTTTGCAGGATTCCCTCTGGGGAGGGGAAGGCAGTAGTAGTATTCCCTGAAATTACAAAGACATTACTTACAACACACAATCTCTCTTTCTCTCTCTAGGTCTTCGATGCTAATTACAATTTTACATCTCACCATTCTTCTCCTCTCTTCATTCTATGAGTAATATCACAATCCAGAGGAAATTTTTTTTAAAAAAGGCTTTTCTTTAAAAGGCTGGCAACTTCTGAGGGTGAAAGTCTAAGGCCAATGGCACTTGCCTAAATAATCCCCTTTCCCCTCTTCTTTCTGTTTTGGGAATTGATACCATTTTTCTTTTAGAGCAGCAGTTTTCATATGTGGGTGGGCTTTCAGGGGTTGTTAGGAGTCCATTCATGGCATCTGCCCTGCTTTGAACTGAGGTAGTCCACTTTTATCTGTCTTATATATTGGGCTTCCAGATAAGGTAATTTTATTTGAATAAAAGATTTAGAATGTTTATTTTAGATCATCTTTGACTTAAATTTTGCAGAGGGGCTGAAAAGATTTAGCCTTATGGTAAAAAAAAAACAGAATAACCTCAGATAATGATCCTTTTTTAAAAGGGGAATAAAAAACCCCTTAAGTCCCTTTTGGCCTTAGGGTCATAGAACTCACCAGAATTTCTTACATTCAGTAGACATTTAATAACTGGTGGGTGATTATTTTTATTTTGCTTAGTGTCATGCAGAGACAACAATAAATATAGAAATTATGCTGGTCTTCTTGCAGCAGTTTCTTTTTTCTTTAAAAAAATTAAGGAATGGCCAGAACTAACAGTGAAACTCAGAATTCTGGCTCCTGTCCTGGGCTTTTGCCTTCTGTTTGGAAGGGCATGGCTGTATGCCTTTATCCTGCATCTACTATGAAGCAGAAGGAAAATAAAAAAATGCAAAAATAGATCCTATCCTACAGCTTGTTCATATCCTCATAAGTCTTTCTTCCTAAGCCTGAGGAGTTGTAGAAGTTGTGATGATTTCATGATTTTCAAGGTTTATATACACAAAGAACTAGTTTTTTTGTTTGTTCTGTTTTTAATTTTGACTCCCTTAGAGTTGGGGTGGATCTTTTATGTAGAGATATTGTGTATGTTCATGTGGTAACTGTCTCCATACAAATGTGTGAGGCTGAGAAGCCCTCCCTCCGCTGTCCTGCCAAACAACTCCATTTTTGGTAAACATCAGAGACTTGGTTTGTAGCAGCACCATTTCTTCTGAATTTCAATAACTTGTATTTGGCACAACTAAGTATATTTTGACACACCCAACAAAGCAGTTGGCCGGAGAGTAAATGCTTTTCCCCAGCAACTGGAAAGGTTGATTTTACATTCAGTGCTCTCTGTGCAAGTCAATGTCAGCAGCTTGTTAGACTGCTCACTGTTCTAAGGCACGGGCTGGTGGAAACGCTGAGAACCCCTAAAGGTCAAGACATACGCTGTCATAAGCTTCCGTTGAGAAGAGTGGGGAGCAGGTGAAACTGCTCTTCCTGTGGTTCCTCACATGACTGCTCCTTAATTTTCTGTAAAACAATCCTAGTAATAACTGATGAGAACCAGCGTAAGATCTGTATTTATAAACCACTGCCAATATGTGGTGCCATTCAGAATAAAAAATTGGCCCGAGATTTCTTCTGAGGGTCTACTGTGAATGAGACTTTTTTTTTTTTTTTTTTTTTTTTGCCTGGCTCAATAATGTTGGAGTGAGAAGAGACCTTAAGATTTATTCAGTCTAACCCCCTGCCCTATGGCAGGGCTATAGCTATGTGTATATTTTTCTCTTTTAGATTTAGAAACCTACTTTTCTTATTCCACAAAATCACTTTAAGCCTAGTTATTATCTATCTGTGTTGCAGTAAGTCTCAGAAATTCCCAGTAGAGCCATGTTGGGCTACTACAATCAGGAAAAAGGGGGTGGCTCTTCTAAACTGACAGGCAGTTCACATTTTGCACCTGGGCAAGCCCTTCTCAGAAAGTGAGGGTCCTGGCTGTCCTGCTGGAGTCCTACACAGCTCTGTAGGGCCGTCTTCCAAGTGTTGGCACCCTCCTGCTCATCCAATTCCAAAGGGGTTACAATAGGATGTTTAGAGGGTAATTAACACCCCTGCCCTCCAAACTCCATGTATTTGGTACCGTACAACCCTAGCATTTTAGTCTTTGCTTTTGGATAGTCAATCATATTGCCAGAATGACTAGCCACCTCTGGTTTTCATTTCAAGCGTTCCTGGTAAAGAGTCATTTTTACTTCAGTTCAGCTTTCGAAATTCTAAGTCCCCAGGCATTCTAGAAGGGAAATAACTCAACAGGTTTCCTGATAACTCAGCAATAACCCAAGGTAGTGCTTGATTTAGCTTTCAGCTACAGAGTTTGTTTCACTGGTGATGAGGTTATTACCTCCAGCATCCTCTAAAGCATCATCTAATTAAATCAAACCTAGCAGTGAGAGGAAATAGTTTATCAGTCTTTCTGCCACTAATATTCCTTATTTGTAGGCTGAAAAAGAGTGATGGCTTGGGGAGATAACATATGCTACAGAATCTTTGCTTTGGGACTTAATCCTCTGTTGTGGCACCACCTTTGCCCTTGATTTGTTATATGGCCTAAGCAAACCACTTACTTCTCTAGGTTTAATTTGTTACCTCTCTGCCCTAGGTTTAATAGTGTCTTGCTTATCTCTCTCCAAGAGGTGAAGTGTAGATAAACTGAACTGAAACATAATGAACAGGACAAGAGGAACTGTCTAGGACTAGCTTTGTAGTGCTGGTTTATGCTTTTCTACTAATAAATAAGTAGATGATGATCCATAGTATTAATTATTAGCATTCAGACCATCAGGAATTGTTCACTGAATTATCAGTTTTCCATTTTAAGTTAACTGATTGAAACCTAAAATCAAATTAGAATCGAAGAAGCTTCCATCTCATTGCCCACGAGAAGGCCCGATCTTGACTCTATCTTGCTTCTTATCCCTTAGATCCCTAGTCCAGTTTGCTTCCTTACATCAACGCTTGGTTTCCATCTTTTTTCTTCTTCTTCCCTCTTACCTGGGTTACCTTCTCAAGCTTGGATTTTATGTCTGCTAGCTCTAGCTGGGCTTCCTGAAGTTTTGTTTTCAGTTTTTGGTTTTCAGTCAGAGCACTCTCATAGAGCTAGAGGAGGGGGAAAAAGAGGATCAGGGTTCATGTTAGAACTCACACCATTTCATCACACGAGAATGCCCAGGGCTCTGTGCCCCAAGCCACCACTATATGGTAGATAGAGAAGATGAAGGAAGTAGGGAGCAGAGTACATTCAGCCAACTAGTCTCTTGCTTTTTCAAAGTGATGAACAGAAAGAGAATGATGATGCTCCAACTTCAATAATGTTAATCTTTGGGGGAAAAAACAGTCATTACATTTTATCCTATGGGACATTTTCATTGCTTAAAAGAGCAATGAGAAACAGAATTTTTTTTTTGGAACCAGCCTACTGTGTATATTGATTTTAGTCAAGTTCTGTTTAACAAAACATTAACAGAATAAGCACTCTTTATTCCCTTTTGAGACAGGGTCTTGCTCTGTCATCCAGGGTGGAGTGCAGTAGCACGATCACCCCTCACTGTAGCCTTGAACTCCCAGGCTCAAGCAATCCTCCTACCTTAGCCTCCTGAGTAGCTGGGACTACTATGAGCCACCATGCCCAGCTAATTTTTCTATTTTTTGTAGAGATGGGGGACTTACTATGTTGCCCAGGCTGGTCTCGAACTCCTGGGCTCAAGTGATCATCCCACCTCACCCTCCCAATGTGCTGAGATTACAGGCATGAACCACCATGCCCATCCTAAATATTTTCTTTACAAAAATATTTTTTTCTGGTATCTCAAACACCTGAAAGGGAAAGTTTTTAAGTCTACTCTTGGAGCTAGGTACTATTCTACAAGAACAAAGGAAATAAACTGTAAAGTGATGACTTAAATCTTAGAGCTTTTCAATGATGATGATTTTTTCTTTTTTTTACTAACACAAAGTAGTATTTAGTTGATATTCACAGGACCTTATTAGAAGCATATGTTTGTTAAAAATAACAGTCTACCAAATGATTCTCAGGGGCTCAGAGAGACAGAGTTAGGTTTTTCACCCTTTTTATATTCTTAATTTCTTACTTTTCCCTACACTTCTAAATATCTGATTCTAACTATATACTTACTGTACTAAAAGCAATATATGGCTGGGCATGGTGGCTCACGTCTGTAATCCCAGCACTTTGGGATGCTGAGGTGGGAAGATTGCTTGTGGCCAGGAATTCAAGACCAGTCTGGGCAATATAGTGAGACCCAATCTCCATAAAAAATAAAAAATGTAGCCGTGTGTGGTGGCATGGCTATAGTTCTAGCTACGTGGGAGGCTATGGTAGGAGGACCCTATGAATCCAGGAGTTTGAGAGGGCAGTTAGCTATGATGGCACCACTGCACTTCAGCCTGGATAACAATGAGACCTTGTCTCAAAAAAACAAAAAACAAAAAACAAAAAACAAAACACCTCAATATATGAAGGGGTCTTTATCTAGCTTTTTGGAGAGGTGAAGTAAACCCAGAAAACTGCAAGGAATTATTATTACTTAAGTGCCTTTTCTTCTGTTTATTCAGAGCTATGGGAATTTTTCTGGGTGTGGTGGAGGAAGGCTGAAAGGTTTACATGTCACCCAAGAACCAGAAAATTGAATAAAGACCCTACTTTTTTATAATCTCTGTTGCTGTCTTCTTCTACACGACTGGTCAGGGTGGCTAGACGGGCCTCCCGGGCCTCCCGACGGGCTCTTGCTGAAGCCCGGTCACCGTAAGAATCACTGGTTGTAGGATTACTACCTCCTGATTCCAACCTGTGGGAGATAATATTAAAGATAAAAATTGATTTTGAGAACAAAGTAGTGGCGGGAAGGTAATGCTCAGGGGTAGTTAGAGCCTTTTCTAAGAAGTATTTCGGAGCCCTGGCCAGAAACAACTCATAACATTCTTTCCTTCAATCTCTCTGCCAGCATTCCCAGACCTCAGGGCTAAACTGCACGAGCTTGGAGAGGGAGGCTAACCATCATTTGCCAAGAATGAAGCTTATTGAAAAATTAGTGGTTTGGACCTATGTGCTGACTTAAATCTTAGAGCTTTTCAAATTAGTTTAGCATTGAACAGCTTCCCTCAAAAGTGTGCTTTTAAAATTAAAGATTTCTTGAATTTCAATGGCTCTTGGAAAAATGATTACAATGAACTGTCAATGAATCAGAAACATATGGACTTAGAGCTGGAGGTTGAATAGGAATGAAACAGCCACTAGGGCATGGTACGTATGCCATGGTAAGGTGCTCTACAGGTTTGCTGGAATCCCAAACATTTTAGGGATACCAACACAGTGCCCAAACAGCTAGTTTTCTACCATCTTATCCATATTCCACATCGAGACTGCTGTGCCTGTGATTAGAATTTCTACATATTTTAGCAACTGAGCTCTCAGAGTTGATAGTGGTTTTATTTCCAGTATTGGTAAGTTCATTAAGGGAAGGATCTCTCAGCTGATTACCTGTTTAAGTGTACAACTATCACCGTAAATCCTTAACGCTGGTTTATATTTTTCTCAGACTTTGCTCTTTCCAAATTAAAAGGCAGCACATATGAAACTGAAATCAGCCCTGCAGAGTGCCATATCCTGAACTGGGATGGTTTGAAGAGTCACAATTGTGAAAATTGCATCTGATGTGTCTGTCCTGTGGTAGCTATTTGCCATAGCTGGGGGTGGGGAAGCTGAAATAAGTATTAGAAGAGATAGAGAAGCAATAAGGATGACACAGAGAAAGCAGAGGCAAAGTAATTAGCTTCTAATGACAATAGTGGCCACTTTTCACTTACAGAGATGCTAAGTCCCACATTCTTCAAAACATTTTTTCTTTTTTCTTTTTTTTTTGTTAATAGAAATCTCTATTAAGTTTCCTGATTATAAAAGCAATATATGGTTGTAGAAAAAGTTAATACTGAAGTATGTAAAGTAGAAAGTGAAAAGGTCACCCCATAATCCTGCCTAAGAAATAACTACTTTTAACTGTTTAGTTCATATCCTTGCAGAATGTCAAGCATATAAATATGTTAAAATACATAGTTCTATAAATAAATTCAGATAACATATATTGTTGTCTAACTCCTCCTCTTCTCTATACTTACCACTATGATTGTGGACATCTTGCCATCCAAGTAAAAATAGATTTGCCTCATTTAAAAAAAAAAAAAGACTGCAGTCTTCTCCATTACATGCCTGTAAGATAATTTAACTAATCTTCTATTGACAGACACTTAAATTTTTCAAATTTTTTAGCTATTATAAACAACGCTAAAATGAGCAGACTTATCTATAAACCTTAGTGCCTTTGTCCAGTTACCTTATGATAGAAATATTTCTTATGATGACAGAAATATATCTGTCATTAATTTTAATATTTTAAAATCATTATGAACAATCAATATCTTTGGTTATTTTTCCTTTTTTTGTGTGTCTGAATTGCCAATTCATAGCCTTTGTTCAGTAGGGTAATCATCTTTTTCTTAGAGTAGTGGGGGAACCTCCTACAGAGTAGGGCTTTTAAAACTAATATAGGCAGCAAATATTTTTTTCCCACTTTACTTTCTGTCTCTGTTTATAGTGTCTTTTACTTAGAGATTTTCAATTTTATATTATTAAATTTGATGATTTTTATCTTTATGGTATTGTCAGAGACATTCAAACCACAGCAACTCCATATTGAATAGGGGTTGGGTAAAATGAGACTGAGACCTACTGGGCTGCATTCCCAGACGGTTAAGGCATTTTAAGTCACAGGATGAGACAGGAGGTTGACACAAGATACAGGTCATAAAGACCTTGCTGATAAAGCAGGTTGCAGTGAAGAAGCTGGCTAAAACCCACAAAGCCAAAATGGCCGTGAGTGTCCTCTGGTCATCCTCACTCCTACACTCCCACCAACACCACGACAGTTTACAAATGCCATGGCAAAGTCACGAAGTTACAAGATATGGCCTAAAAAGGGGAGGCATGAATAATCCACCCCTTGTTTAGCATATAAACAAGAAATAACCATAAAAATGGGCAACCAGTTGCTCTGTCTATGGAGTAGCTATTCTTTTATTCCTTTACTTTCTTAATAAACTTGCTTTCACTTTATGGACTCTCCTTGAATTCTTTCTTGCATGAGATCCAAGAACCCTCTCTTGGGGTCTGAATCAGGACCCCTTTCGGTAACGGTATCACACTTGGAAAGGCTTTTCCTATATAAAGATTATAAAATATTCTCTTCTGCTAACTTTTATGGTAAAACACTTTTCTCTTAAAAATTGTAATCCAACTGAAATCCATCTGTTTTTGGTATTGCTGAAGGGAAAGATATAATTGCTCAAACAGATAATTAACTGTCCCAATGATCACTTATTGAATAATTATTTCCTCACTTATTGAATAATTATTTCCTTACTGAGATGAAGTCACCTTATACTTGTGATTTTTGGGGGGCTATGGATTGTGTTCCATAGGTCTCTTTGTTTATTCTTGAGCTGGTGCTTCACTGTTTTAATTGGTAGTTGCACAGCATATTTTGAAGTCTGTGGGAAAAAGTTTCCTTTCACAAATGGCTATTATAATACAAGAGAGTTCACAAAAGATTAACTACAACAAAATACCACTCTCCAACAATTTTGCAAAACTAAGTAATTTTCTGCTAGGTTAGAAGTAAATGACTTGTCCTCAGCTGCTGCCTGGTGAGAGGACAAGCAGAGGAAGAACATACATAAAATTTAGAATATATTAATAAGGCAGAACCAGCTCAATACCAAACAAATTATAAGAAAACTCATTTGCTCTATGGTCCCATAACTATATCTTCTCCCAATCTCTTACTTTCTCCATCAGAGCAACAGTAGAAAAAGAAAGATTCCAACTTTTGGCTCCATAGTGTATTATTTTTTATTTAGTTTCTTCTTTCAGAAGATCAGTTTTGTACCTTTAGATACTAGGTGAAAAACTGCAGAGGGTCATTCCCCCAACTTTGATATCCTTTTTTAATTTTTCAGCAATTGCAAAACAGGTCTTTAGTTTGTTCATTCAACAAACTACTAATGAGCACCATCTAGGTACCAGGTATTTGGCTGGATGCACTATTAAATAACAGTATCTAACCTCAATTTGAACATCAGGTTAGGTTAATTGCTCTTCTCTGTGCTCAGAATACCTGTCTGTACTTCTAATGGGCACTTATTACGTTCTATTGAAATGATCTGTCTCTCCAGGGGCTTGTTAGCTAATTGAAGGTAAGGATACTATCTTATTCATGTTGTTTCTCTAATACCTAGCATGGTGCCTGGTACACTGGTGCTTTAAAAAAATTAATCTAGAAGAAGTCTACAAGGTGAACTGGAAAGAGGAGAATTTGGAAGCAGGAAGGTAAATTGAAAAGCTTGTTCCATTGCTTTGGGCAGGAGGTAATAAAAGTCTGAATTATTGTGATGGCTGTGGAAAAGGAAAAGGAAGGAAAGGATGTGAGAAATATTACTGAATTACTATATAATGCTAAGTTTAATTAGACATGCATTCACTCACAAGTATTAAGCATGCATATATAACAGGGAGAGTTCTTACCTAGAAAGTCTTTCATGCTAGAGAAAGGAGACAAAAACAAAAACAAAAAAGAAAAAAGAAAAGAAAACAGCATTAGCAAGAGACTGATTTGTATTATTTCCATCTATAAATGCACTTTTCAAATCAGATGGCTGAACTTCACAGCTGGAGATGGGGGTGCCATTTAAGAAAAGCAATCAAATTGACTACACAAAGGTGACTTAGCCCTAGTTCACACTTCTTTGTATGCCATGACTCACTAGATTTGAGGTATTAGGGATAGCATCTTTTTAAACTAGAAGTTAGCAAAATGTAAAATGATCAAAAACTGCTCCAACTCCCCACCCAACTAACTAGCCAAGCTTGTGTTCTAGGAGTGACTATCACTGACTTTCTATGTGACATTTGGCCTCTCTGGATCTCAACATTCATTCTATTAATTTCCTTCAGTTCACAAACTCCCAACCTTGCCCTGAGTGAATACTGCAACTACAAATAAACTACAAATATGAAAACTCAGGAGACTTCCTCAGTTTCTCCCAGATCGCTAGTGAAAGCAGAAGAGTAAGGGAGAGGGGAGAAAGTCCCATCCTAGTCCCTAGGATGCTGGTTTAAAAACAAAAAAAAGTAGGTACTCTTGAGGTCTCAAAAGAAAGGAGTTTTATAGATACAACCAGTATGCTTGGTCATTGTAAACAAATCAAACAACAAAAAGTGCTTATGTCTGTGTTTGACATTTACTTTTTACTGTAGATGACCTTTACCCTCCTATCCCTTCTTCTTCTTCTTTTTTTTTTTTTAAAAGAACTCTGGCAAATAAAAATTCAATTGGTTTAAATAAACTTAATTATTTCCTTTTATGAAGTGTTACAGAACAACAAAATCTTCAAGACAGACAAGAGGAGGAAGAGAAACAAAGGTCCAATAATCTACAAAATGGATAATGAATTCTTGAACTTCTGAGGAGTCACTCAATGACACTGTTTTGCATTAAACAGTCCCTGGAAGCCACTGGTTTGTCAAACAACATAGCAGGACAACCCAACACACCACACCCTACAGCTGTCCAGGAGAAGTATACAGTGACAGCACATGTGACTAAAGAGGACTGAATAGAGTCACCCTGATAAATGATGACATTTCCTCATGGAATCTGTCTTTAAATCAGGGGTTATACCCATCAGAATAATCCTGCACACTTTTGCAAACTGTACATATCCTAACCTTAGTACTGGAGATTCTGTTTCAGTAGGTCTAGAATGCAGCCTTCCTATATGTATTTTTAAAAAGTACCCCAGGTAATTCTGCTGTACAGCCCTGGTTAAATACCACTGGACTAAACGAAGGTTTTTGAACATGGAGATATGCCCCCATTTGAGGTAGGGGAATCATTAGGACTCATTAAGAAAAGTATATGGTATATTCTCATACAGTGAGTTGAGAATCCTGAAAGTTGGAAATCTAAAATTCAGGACAATTCCAGGCATTTTTTCTGTTCCACATTTATATATCTAATCTCTAGTGGCACTCATATGTATACCCCACACTATCAATGCCTACTTTCTCAACTTTACCTGAAGTTTTTTTTTCTTGATGTCTTTTTTCAAAAAAGAAACTACATTTTAATCACCTCTCAAGAACTAACACATATATAGGGCTGGGTGCAGAGGCTCACACCTGTAATCCCAGCACTTTGGAGGCAGGAGGATCACTTGAGCCCAGAAGTTCAAGACCAGTCTGGGCAACATGGCAGGACCGCATCTCTACAAAATAATTTTTTAAAAGTTAGCTGGGCATGGTGGTGTGCACCTGTGATCCATGCTACATGGAAAGCCGAGGCAGGAGGATCACTTGAGCACAAGAGGTCAAGGCTGCAGTGAGCTGTGTTTGTGCCACTGCACTTGAGCCTGAGTGACAGAGTGAGGCCTTATCTGAAAACAAAACAAACAAACAAAAAGTATGCAAGTGAAGCTGAGATCCTGGGCTATGGGCTACTCATTAGCTTTGTGAGAAGACCTAGCATCTGGGTGAATTAAAATTCATGGTCCAGGAAAACTATTTATTGTGACATGTCAAATACTTGTGAATAATTGAGCCTGAACTCCATACCAGCAAACGCAAAACATTTTATTGTATTTAAGAACCCACTGTGTGCAGAGCCCTGTAGAGGAGGCACTGAGGAAGAAGCAGAACAAGTTGAATGACAGAACCAGGAGAGCACTGTGAACGTAATTAACAAGTTCACCTGAAGCAATGTAGGGAAAACATGAGAATGCATACTATGTATTCTCATGTTTACGGAGATAACAGTGGTAACCCATTGGCCCCAACTAAGAAAACCTCCTAAAAGATATGAGTTTTGGGAGGATCATATTAGAGAAACACACACAAACACACATTTTTTTTTCTGATAACAAAGACCCAGAAGAGATACACACATTTTTTAAAAAACCATATTGTTATGGAGGGAACGTTTCACTAAAATTCCATCTTATTCCTAATTATATTTTTAGTACCTACAGGGCCAGAACACGATAGGCGTTCAATAAACACTAACTGAACTGAATTGCTAATGCTCTGAGAAGTGTGATGTCTTGGCTAGACCTGAGTTCTAATTTCTGCTCTGACATCTAGCAATATGACCTTGGCAAGTTACCACTTATTCTAACAGTAAGAATCAACTGTGATAACTACAAGGAAGTGAACTCTTAAAATGTCAGCTTCCCCCTCACCATTCCTCTGCTTTCATTTTTTAAATTGTAAGAATATTGTATTACGCCAGGTGCAATGGTTCACGCCTGTAATACCAGCACTTTAGGAGGCTGAGGCAGGTGGATCACTTGAGGTCAGGAGTTTGAGACCAGCCTGGCCAACATGGCAAAACCACATCTCTACAAAAAATACAAAAATTAGCTGGGTGTGGTGGCACATGCCTGTAGTCCCAGCTACTTGGGAAGCTGAGGCAGGAGAATTGCTTGAGCCCAGGAGGTGGAGGTTGCAGTGAGCCGAGATAGCGTCACTGTACTCCAGCCTGGGCGACAGAGTGAGACTCTGTCTCAAAAATAAATAAATAAATAAAATATTATATTGGCTATTGACGCTGGTTAGAGTACCAAGTTAAAACTTTGTACCTTTGGTTCAGGGAATTGAGTCCACATGTAACCAAATGGAACAATAATTTAGAAGACCATTTAGCTTCTCTCAGTGTTTCTGAGTAGAACAGCCTTCAAACTATATCCTTCATATGGGGGTAGCATTCTTGACACTCTCTTCAAAGATATACTTTCCGCATCATCTTAGGTATGGAAAAATGACCTGTTTACAATCATACTGGTCCCTTGGGCCTTCTTTATCTTCCTCCTATTGAACTAGGAGCCCATTTCTCCATGGTGTGCACAGACTGAGGCCTAACTTTCTGACAATTAAATCATGCTTTTTTGCTGACTTTTTCTTGAAATGTGAAACCTCACTTGAGTTTTGTTTTTTTTGTTTGTTTGTTTGTTTGTTTTTAGTTTCTTCTTTGTAAATATCCTATTTGTTGGGTAAGATTTTACTATATCTTTAGATTTAAATTCTGCTGTGTAGACTCTGGTAGCTGCCTCTATGGTGACGAAACAAGTTTTTGTTTTTGTTTTTTTTTCCATTAAAACAGGGAAATTAGGATTTTACCAGGCATCAATCTTAGCCATTATCTATAAATCAATACATGCTAATAATTTCCATTACTTTACTTTTTTAATGACATTAATGCTTTTCATTTACAATGTTCTGGAAGCACAATTAAGCCAAGAAAGTTCTCAGATATATGGCTGCATAGTATGGCTGTGTATACCATATG